>NC_054470.1:57344956-57652664 GCF_017639515.1 Carcharodon carcharias | reverse complement strand
ACCCTCTGGGTAAAAAGGTTTTTCCTCACATCCCCCTTAAACTTCCTGCTCCTCACCTTGAACTTGTGTCTCCTTGTGACTGACCCTTCAACTAAGGGGAACAGCAGTCCCCTATCCACCCTGTCCATGCCCCTCATAATCATGTACACCTTGATCAGGTCGCCCCTCAGTCTTCTCTGTGCTTGCTTAACTTCTCTCACAGTCGTAAACTCTCATTAGAAATGCAGGCACCATTTAAAGTGAACCTAAACTCAACTCGACCTTTTCGTAACAAACACATATAGAAATACAAATCTAAATTAAACATTAAAGCTAAAACTAATTCCTAACGCCCACAAATACCAATATAACTTACTTAAACTATCTCTATTTCCTAACAGTGTGTGTGAGAAAATGAGTGTGGGTGTGAGTCGCATTCCAACTCCCAGGGTTCACACTCACCCTCACCCCCACACACCAACACATTTGTACCAACTCTCACAGTGGGTAATGGTGAGTGAGTAAGCATCCTGAGACTGGGAGTGAGCCAGACAAACATTTGAACCTCTCACACTCAAATGGTCATCTATATTAATTAATCATTTAAAAAAATATATCAACCTATTGTTCTGACATTGCTTTTTTTGGTCAGCAAGCTGTTTCTTATCCTCATACGCTCAACATTTTATTGAAATTCATGTTTAATGTTGCACCAGACCTTATCTTTCCAAAATTTGCCCATCAGCCTCTTCAGTGAGAAAAATAAACTGAAATGTGCCCCTCCCTCCCCCCTACACAAAAAGGTTGGACAAGCCTGCTTTAGACCTTCCAGAGGAAGGTCCGACATGGTCTTTGTTGCTGGCCAAATCAAGAAAATTGCCGAAAACAACACCAGGAACTCTTCATTGCATTCATCGACCTGTGTTCCAAAGATTTCGATGTCGAAGAAATTTCATCACAAAGCTGCAATTGCTTCATGATAGTATGACTGCAACTGTCTTGAGTGGAAGATCTGAAACAGACACCTTCAAATCCGGATCGGGGTCAAGCAAGGCTGTGCGATAGCCCCCAAACTATTTACAATCTGCCTGACAGTGGATATTCACGTCATCAAAGATCAACTGCCCTCTGGTGTCAACATTAAATACTGTCTAGATGGAAAAATCTTTCACCTCAGTTGCCTGAAGGTGCAAGGGCAGATTGATTGCAGCACTTTGTTATAAGGGAAGAGAAATTACAGAAGATCTTTATGTTATCCAGAATCAGGAGTGCTCATTTCTGAGCGAAAGAGCCTGCTCAGTTTACAAGGTTGGCGATCTGAACAAACAGGTTAAACCAGATAAATTCAAGAGGGTATTTCTGAAAATATTCATAGGTCTGGGGAAGCTCCAAATGGCCCACCATATTACCATAAAGCTGGATGCCAGGCCACTGTGTTTGTTTACCCCATGAAAGGTCCCACACCCTCTCTTAAAAAAGGTGAAGCAAGGGATTGACTCCGTGCTACACCATTGGGTGATTATTTTTTAATTCATTCATGGGATGTGGGATTTGCTGGCTGGGCCAACATTTATTCCCCATCCCTAGTTGACCTTGAGAAGGTGGTGGTGAGCTGCCTTCTTGAAGTGCTGCAGTCCATGTGGTGTATGTACACCCACAGTGCTGTTAGGAAAGGAGTTCCAGGATTTTGACCCAGCGACAGTGAAGGAACAGTAATATATTTCCAAGTCAGGATGGTGTGCGGCTTAGAAGGGAACTTCTAGGTGGTGATGTTCCCATCTATCTGCTGCCCTTGGCCTAGGTGGTAGTGGTCATGGGTTTGGAAGGTGCTGTTGAAGGAACCTTGGTGAATTCCTGCAGTGCATCTTGTAGATGGTACACCCTGCTGCTATTGTGCGTCAGTGGTGGATGGAGTGAATGTTTGTGGATGTGGTGCCAATCAAGTGGGCTAGTTTGTCCTGGACGGTGTCAAGGTTCTTGAGTATTGTGAGAGCTGCACTCATCCATCACACTCCTGACTTGTATTGTGTAGATGGTGGACAGGATTTGGGGAGTCAGAAGGTGAGTTACTCATTGCAGGATTCCTAGCCTCTGACCAGCTCTTGTAGCCAGAATATTTATATGACTAGTCCAATTCAGTTTCTGGTTAATGGTAACCCCCAGGATGTTGATAGTGCGGGATTCAGTGATTGTGATGCCATTGAACATCAAGGGGCGATGGTTGGATTCTCTCTTGTTGGAGATGATGATTGCCTGACACTTGTGTGGCGTGAATGTTACTTGCCACTTGTCAGCCCAAGCCTGGATATTGTCCAGGTCTTGCTGCATTTGGATATGGACTGCTTCAGTTTTTGAGGAGTCGTGAATGTTGCTGACCATTGTGCAATCATCAGTGAACATCCCCACTTCTGACCTTATGATGGAAGGAATGTCATTGATGAAGCAATTGAAGATGGTTAGGCTGAGGATACTACCCTGAGGAACTCCTGCAGTGAAGTCCTGGAGCTGGGATGACTGACCTCCAACAACCACAACCATCTTCCTTTCTGCTAGGTATGATTCAAACCAGCAGAGAGATTTCCCACTGATTCCCATTGACTCCGGTTTTGCTAGGGCTCCTTGATCCCACATTCGGTTAAATGCTGCCTTGATGTCAAAGGCAGTCACTCTCATCTCACCTCAGGAGTTCAGGATTTTTGTCCATGTTTGAACCAAGACTGTAATGAGGTCAAGAGCTGAGTGGCCCTGGTGGAACCCAAACTGAGCGTCAGTGAGCAGGTTAGCGTCATAGAGTCATAAAGGGTTACAGCACAGAAAAGGGCCCTTTGACCCATTGACTCTGCGCCGATCAAACAATTATCTAACTATTCTAATTCCATTTTCCAGCACAAGGCCCATAGCCTTGTATGCCATGGCGTCACAAGTGCACATCCAAATACTTCTTAAATGTTTTGAGGGTACCTACCTTTACCACCCTTTCAGGCAGTGAAATTCCAGATTCCCACCACCCTCCGGGTGCAAAAATTCTTCCTCACATTCCCTCTGAACCCCCTGCCCCTTACCTTAAATCTATGCCCGTTGCTTATGAGGGGAATAGATAGGGTGGACAGGATAAAATTGTTTCCCTTGGTGGAGAATTCTAGAACCAGGGGACATAGATTCAAGATAAGTGGCAGAAGGTGTAGGGGGTGCATGAGGAAGAGCTTTTTTACGCAGAGGGTGTCTGGAATTCACTGCCCAAGTTGGTGGTAGAGGCAGAAACTCTAAAATCTTTTCAAAAGTACCTGGATCAGCACCTTAAGTGCTGTAAGCTGCAGGGCTATGGGCCGGGTGCAGGAAGGTGGGACTAGAAAGGGCATCTGGGTGTCCTTGGGCTGGCATGGACAAGATGGGCTGAATGGCTTTCTTCTGTGCTGTAACTTTTCTATGGTTCTATGATTATTGATCCCTCCACCAAGGGGAAAGATTCCTTCCTGTCTACCCTATCTATGCTCCTCATTTTATATTTTTATACACCTCAGTCATGTCCCCCCTCAATCTCCTCTGCTCCAGGGAAAATAACCCCCGGCTATCCAATCTCTCCTCATAGCTAAAACTCTCCAGCCCAGGCAACATCATGGTAAATCTCCTCTGCACTGTCTCCAGTGCAATCACATCCTTCCTATAATGCGGATTCCAGAACTGCACGCAATACTCTAGCTGTGGCCTAACCAGTGTTTTATACAGTTCCAGCATAATCTCCCCGCTCTTATATTCTATGCCTTGGCATATAAAGGCAAGTATCCCATATGCCTTCTTAACCACCTTATCTACCAGTCCTGTTACCTTAAGGGACTGGTGGACATGCATACCAAGGTCCCTCTGATCCTCGGTACTACCCAAGGTTCTACCATTCATCATGTACTCCCGTGCCTTGTTTGTCCTGCCCAAGTGCTTCACCTCACACTTATCTGGATTAAATTCCACTGATCAGCCCATCTGACCAGCCCGTCTATACCCTCCTGCAATCTAATGCTATCCTCCTCACTATTTACCACCCCACCAATTTTCATGTCATCCGCAAAATTACTGATCAACCCTCCTACATTCAATTCTAAATTGTTTATAAACCAAATTGGTCAGACAATACCTCCCCTTAACAAAACCACGCTGACTGTCCTTGATTAATCCCTGCCTCTCTAAGTATAGATTAATTCTGTCCCTCAGAATTGCTTCCAATAGTTTCCCTACCACTGAGGTTAGACTGACTGGCCTGTAGTTCCCTGGTTTATACCTTCCTCCCTTCTTGAATAACAGTACCACATTGGCTGTCCCACAGCCCCCTAGCACCTCTCCTATGGCCAGAGAGGTATTTAAATTATTGCCAGCGCCCCTGCTATCTCCTCCCTTGCCTCACTCAACAGGCTGGGATACATTTCATCTGGGCCTGGAGATTCATATACTTTTAAGCCTGCCAGACCACTTAGAACCTCCTTCATTTCTATGCTTTTTTCTTCAATTTTATCATAGTCCTTCTGCCAGATTTCCATACCCACGTCATCCCTCTCACTTGTGAACACCGACACAAAGTATTGATTTAAAACCCTACCTACGTCTTCTGTCTCCACACACAAATTACCATATAGTCCTTAATGGGCCCTACTCTTTCCCCAGTCATCCTCTTACTCTTAATGCACTTGTAAAATAACTTTGCATTTTTTTTTATTTTACCTGCCAATGTTTGTTCATGCCCCCTTTTTGTTCTCTTAATTTCCTTTTTAAGTTCCTCCCTACACATTCTGTACTCCTTTAGGGCTCCTGCTGTTTTGAGCCCTCGGTATCTGCCATAAGCTTCCCTTTTTCTCTTTATCCAATCCTGTATATCCCTCGACATCCAGGGTTCCCTGGATTTGGTGGTCCCACCCTTTATTTTTACTGAAATATGTTGGCCCTGTACTCTCCCTATTTCCTTCTTGAATGAGTCCCACCGCTCTGATACAGATTTACCTAAAAGTAGCTGCTCCCAGTCCACGCTGGCCAAATTATATCTGATCTTATTAAAATCAGCCTTCCCCCAATTCAGAACTCTGATTTCTGGCCCATCCTTGTCCTTTTCCATAACAACCTTGAATCTAACGGAGTTATGATCACTTATCTGCAAAATGCTCCCCCACTGATACCTCTACCATTTGCCCAGCTTCATTCCCTTAAATTAAATCCAGGACCGCCCCCTCTCTTGTAGCACCTTCTACGTACGGACTTAAAAAGCTCTCCTGGATGCATTTTAAGAATTCTGCTCCCTCTAAACCTATCACACCGTGACTAACCCAGTTAATGTTAGTTTATGCTAAGCAAGTACCACTTAGTGGCACTGTTGATGACTCCTTCCATTTCTTTACTGATGACGGAGAGTAGACTGATGGGATAGTAATTGGCCAGGTTGGATTTGTCCTGCTTTTAGCACAGGACATAATGGGCAATTTTACACATAGCTGGGTAGATGCCAGTGTTGTAGCTGTACTGGAACGGCTTAGTTAAGGGTGCAACAAGTTCTGGAGCACAAATCTTCAGTACTATTACCAGCATATTTTCAGGGCTCATTGCCTTTGCAGCATCCAGTGCCTTCAGCCATTTATTGATATCACATGGAGTGAATCGAATTGGCTGAGGACTGGCATCTGTGGTGCTGGGAACCTCTGGAAGAGGCCGAGATGGATGATCCACTTGACACTTCTGGCTGAAGATTGTAGCAAACTTTGCACGGATGTGCATTAAGGATGGAAATATTTGTGGAGCCTCCTCCTCCAGTGAGTTGTTTAACTGTCCACCATCATTCAGGACTGGATGAGGTGGGACTGCAGAGTGGCAGATTGCCAATGACACAACTTACTTCTTGGTGCTCAGGCATGGTGCCTGTACCCAAGCCTAACGGATTCCATATCCTCAAAAACACTTTTTTGGGGATGTGGAATCTTATGTCTCCTTTTCAACCCAGTTCCTTCTGGCTACCACCAAGAAACTAGGAGAAACTCGAACAGCCCAGAAAACTGATGCCAAATGTGCAAAGGTATCGGGCAGAATTTTCTGCCTGTCTGGCGGGCCATGTGGGAGTGGGCCCCGGGGGGTGCAGACATGCTTGCTGCCCGCGATTGGATCCGCATTTGTGTGAAGCTTACACATTTGAATAAAACAGCAGAAAGGGAGGTCCATCCCATGATATTTGTCGATGAAAGCTTGGTGAAGCTCACGAGGAGCTCAGTTTTCATGAAACTAGATGCCAACAGCAGCTTCTGGCAGTTCCCATTTGACAGGAAGCCAAAATTGCTAATGACATTTATCGGGCTCTTTGGCCAGTATTGCTTCAATTGCCTACCTTTTGGAGGTGCCTCAGCCCCAGAGATCTTTCAACGTACTACGACTGGCATCTTAGAAGGGCCCAATGGAGTCATCTGCAATATGATTCATGGATCCAAAACTTTGGAGCATGATGCCAGGTTGTGAACAATGTTACATTGCTTACAGACTGCAGGACTTACATTTAATCATAAATGCTGGTTCTCTAAACCCACTATCCACTTCTTAGGCCAGATTGTTCACACTTCTGGCTTCCAAGCAGATCCCCAGAGAAAATGCAGCCATCAAGGATTTCCCACCACCCCTTACTATTACAAAGGTTCAAAGTTTTGTGAGCATGGTTAATCAACTGGGTAAGTTCCTGCCCAATCTTTCACACATCAGTGAACCACTACAGCATGTCCTGAAGCAGGACCAGGCCTGGAATTGGGATGAACACACCAACAGAGTGAACACAATCAAAGACATGCTAATGCCCATGGAATCAATGTCCCATTACGACCCAGCTCTACCCACCATCGTCGTGGCTGACGCATTGTCCATTGGTCTAGGGGCCGTATTGTTCCAAATTCTGCAAGACAGCTCTCGCAGACTGGTACACTATGCCTCCAGGGAACTGACAGTTACAGAGCGGAGTTTGTCATTGAAAAGGAGGACCTGGCGATCTTATGGGCTTACAAAAAGTTTTCAGATTTTGTCCTGGGGCTCAAATTCACTACCCAAACCAAACATAATCCATTAGTCACCCTGCTTAACAGCAAAGAATTAGGGAAGATGCCACCCTGAATTCAAAGGTTTCGATTATGGCTCATGAGGTTTGTTGCCAGTACAGAATACGTCCAGGATAAACATGAAATCATAGCTTTGGGGAAGCCTACACAGAACAACGTACACTTTTTTGAGGATGTGGCATCCTATATCTCTTTATCAACCAAGTTCCTTCGGGCTACCACCAAGGAACTAGGAGAAACTTGAACAGCCCAGAAAACTGATGCCAAATTTGCAAAGGTATGGCGCAGAATTTTCTGTCTGTCTGGCGGGCCATGTGGGAGAGGGCGCAGACACGATTGCCGTCCGCGATTGGATCTGCACCGCCATTTTACACAGGCGGGCCTTCCAGCATGAGACGTGGCTCCTGAGGACAGCGGGAGTGGGCAGGCGGCGGCAGGACTGCTATGACCGCCGGGTCCAATGGTGACCTGGGGCCTTTTTAAAAGAGCTCCTGCAGTCTTGCAAAGGCTGTCAAACATGGCCAGCAGAAGGGCTCCCCAGAGCGCTGCTGGTGAGCAGGCCAGGCAGGAGAGTAGGGCAGGGAGTCACTGTGCCCCTTGTTTCTCAGGCGATCACCTCACTGCCCTCCTCAAGAAGGTGGCAGCACAGCAGGAGTCCTCGTTCTGAGGGATGGGAGGAAGAGGCCCCCCCCCCACATTGCCAAACGTGCCTGGGAGGAGGTGACGGAGATAGTGAGCTCCCGCAATGTTGTACGGCAACCTGGGTCCAGTGCCGCAAGCGCTTTAATGACCTTTTGCACTCTGGAAGGGTGAATACCATGTTACCATGGTCGATGAACCCAGCAGGTAGGCTTTCCCCCCTGTTACCACCATCACATCCCCGACTCTGAGTGTAGTTACTACATTGAATCATTGACGGCATGTGTCCTTCGCTGGGTGGGCCGGCAGATATTGCTCATGCCGAGGTCACCTTGAGAGGGTGTTGATGAGATGGGTCCTGCACCTGCAGCATATGGTACAGTGACACCCACATTACTGTTTTGGGGTCAGCCTGGAGGACCTGCACCTAGGCGCAGTGCTGGAGCTGCAAAACATGTCAAAGTTAGGGGGCTGACATGTTGGGAAGGTAGCTTCCAGGTGGCGGGTTGAACCATGTGGTACCAACTATGATGTAGACTGCATTTGGCCAAGACGGCAGGGGGGTGGGGGGGGGTGGTGGTGTGTGTGTGTGTGTGGAGGGAGGGTGGCGGGGTGTTGGGGGGGTTGCGGGGGAGGTAGTTGGTGACAGGCCTGCAGGGCTAGCATCTTTGTGTGAGTGTTCGGCAGCAGCGGGGTGAGGAGGCACTGGAGCCCTGCAATGTCCCACTCTGGTTGGGGTGGGACGGCAGCGAAGCGATTCCAGGTACAAGTCGCACTAATCAATGCTCTTTTCTCCTTTTCAGGAGATGAATGCTCAGAATGCTGCCGAGTGGTTAAGGACTAGCAGAGGGCCGGCCCAGCTGGCCATCATTTCCAGGTTCAAGCAGGAGGCCCTTGATCTGGAGAGGTGCCATGCGCCCAGGACCACTGGCGGCGGTGAGGCTGGGGTGCCACACGCAGGTACGTTAGCCCAGCAGTGAGATCACCATTGTTCTCCCAGCAGCCATGGCAGGGATGAATGTTCAGTGACGCAGGAAATGCGGTCGGGCGTGTGGGAGCATCTGGTGGAGATACATGAGGCTATGCTTGGCTTGATCTCCGTGGTGGAGGAGTCCACGCGGACTATCGTCGATGCAATGACCCTCATGGCTGAGCGCCATGCTTCCTTCATGGAGAGAGTGTTAACTTTCATGGAGAGGCCCCTCCGGGGGACCAATCAGGGCTCCCTGGGAATGCGCTCAGTCCAGCAAGCCCTCACATCAGCATTGACCTCAGCTGGTCAGTGCCAATGTGGGAGATGGTCTGGGCACTAAGTTTCCCAGCTTGGTGCCCATCCATCTACGGGAGCAGTGAGATCCTAAGTGACCTCACGTCGGTGCAGCAGCTGCCTGTCGCCTCTGCGGGCTCCTCTTGGGGGGCTCCGGATGAGGGCAGCAGCTCCTCCACCCATTCTGCCAGTGACCATTGCATCCGATGAGGCTGTGGCAACTGGGGAGATGCCAGCTGTGGAACTGGAAGCCCCCTCCCAGGCAGGGTCAGCACAGGCTCCATGGGCCAGAGGAGGTCTGCCAAGGTCATCAAGGCCAACAGGACAGCACAGTGAGCAGGCTGTCTCAGATGCCAGTGCCAGCAAGGGAACAGCACCTAAACGTAGCACCCATAAGTGTAAATTTAAAGCACCTTAGGCACACGGTAGGTTTCTCACTGGTGCTTTTGTGTTGCCCCGCAATGAGGTCATGATTAGTTGGTGTGTTGTTTAATGCCTAAATCATTTTGTTTCCTTAAGTTTTTTTTGTTAAATTATTAAATTTAGGCATGTGACCATAGCTGAGACTGTTTCTTTTCCTCTGCAGGTGGATGGTTACCCATGATGTTATGACTGAATTGTGTTACATTAAGCTTTATTGACAAGGCTCTTAGTTAATATTTCTATCCAGGCAAATTTAGCACTCAGGCATTGAGTATGGAGCCTGTAGCACAGGCTTTTGTTGGAGGTCCATCTGTGGTTCTAGCTGAAGGTTTGTTGGATTAAATCCTCCCAGGTATCCCTACCTCCCAGAAATATGGCCGGGTCAGTGTTTACCCCCTCAACATTTCCCTGTGCGTGTTCTCGGACTCACTGCTGGACTCATCGTGTGCAGCCGCAGCCACTGCATCTACATCCTCATTGTCCACAACGTCACCCCATTCCAGTGCAAGATTGTGGAGAACACAGCATGCAACCACTATCAGAGACACACGATCAAGGAGGTACTGGAGTGCGCCCCCTGAGCGGTCCAGGCATCGGAAGTGCATCTTGAGAAGACCGATGGCTCTCTCCACCACAGCCCTTCTGGAGGCATGGCTCCTATTGTACCGCTGCTCAGCTTCTGTTCTTGGATGGCGGAGAGACATTATGAGCCACCTTCTGAGGGGATAGCCCTTGTCAACCATCCATCAAGCCGGGCTAGAGCACTGAAGAGACCCGGCATCTGGGAGTGTCTGAGGATGTAGGCAACGTGGGAGCTGCCTGGGTACATCGAACAGACTTGTAGAATCAGCATCCTGTGGTCACACACTATCTGCACGTTCATGGAGTGGAAGCCCTTCCTGTTGACGAAGGCACTGGGCTCACCTGCTGGTGCCTTGAAGGCCACATGTGTGCAAAATATAGCACCCTGGACACAGGGGAAGCCAGCAATGGCCGTGAAGCCACTGGTTCGCTGTATCTGGCTTGCCTGGTTCCAAAGGTAGTGGTGAACGTCAATGCACACCTGAAAAAAGCATCTATCACCTGCTTAATACAAGTGTGGACAGCTGATTGGGAGACACCGCAAAGATTATCCACTGAGCCCTGGAAAGAGCCAGAGGCATAAAGGTTGAGGGCAGCTGTGTGGGGTGCCCACCCATACAGTTAGCGGAGATCTCAGGACCTATCATCTGACAGATATAGTCGACTTTCTCCCTTGAAAGACAGAGCTTCCTTTGGCATTGCATCTGCTGCCTCGCCGCCAGTATACCCTGGCAGCTGGATGGTGGCGCCTTCTGCGGCCTCTCTGCCTTGGACTACTTCTTGGCCCTGCACCCCTTGTGCCTGCGCCTGCCCTCCCAAAGGTCGCTCCACTGGAGGCTGAATGTGCACTCCCTGCCCCCTCCCTATTCTGGCCCTTCCTTCCTCCTCCTTCTGGCCCTTCCTCCTCAGAGGAGGTGCCTGCAGTGGAGAGCACAACTCCCATTCCCAGGCTAAGGCAAGGCTTCCTGAAACCTACAGGCCCCAAAAAGAATCTTCACTGCTGTGTGCTGACCTGAAGGTTGTGAGTCCTGTCCAAGCAGCTGATGTGAGGTTTGAAGTATTTCTGCTCACACAGGCAAGTAACATTAACTTTCAGAAATAAATATCTGGCTGAGCACATTCGCAACCCTCTTACCCCACTTGTGGATGAGGTTTATACAAATGTGTCCCACCCGGCTGCCTGTGGAGCCCGTGTGATGACTTGAAGATCACATGGGCCCTGAAAAATCGCTGTCAACTGGTGCCTCAAGGACCTTAATGACTTGTTAATTAATGATGGGCGCCCATCCGAGAAAATCACACGCCCGCCCGCCAAAATATCACTATGACGCACGGTGGCATCAGGTCACTCGCCCGACGTTACCATGCATCGTTTTACGCGTTGCTGTGTGGGGCCCGCCCCTGCACGCCAACAGGAAAGTTCTACCCGTGGGATTACTGTGTTAAGGATGGCCTACATATGTTCCTAGCAATTGTATTCTGAAGCAGTACTTTGACCAACACATTACCTCAGCCTTATGGATGACTTGTTAGTCTATAATGACTGAATTGTCATTCCCAGGGTCCTCGGCTAGACATTCTCCTACAGTTACATCAGGGTATCACCAAGTGCAAGGCTGGGGCCTGCAATTCAGCTTGGTAGCCAGGCACTCCAAAGCTATTGAGGACATAATTTCCAATTGTACTACTTGTGCCATTCATAGACAAGGACACAAGGAATCACTGATGGTGTCCTCATTACCATCCCAACCATGGGAGCACCTTGGGATGGATCTTTTTGTCTTCAAACTAAAACTTTTCCTATTGTCATGTATTATTACTCTTAGTGGATCGAGGTCAAACATCTACATGGGCCCACCATGTTGGCAGTTATTGCCATGTTCAAGGAAATGTTTGCAACGCATGTCATCCCTGATTTCGCTGTCTCTAACAATGGCCCTCAGTTTGCCAATGACTGTTTCAAACACTTCACTGAGATATACGGCTTCATTCACATCACAAGCTTCCCCGGCACCCACAGGCCAATGGAGAGGCCGAAAGATGGGCCTGTACTGTCAAATCCTTGTTGAAGGAAAATGACAATGTTGACCTAGCCTTACTGAGTTACCAGTCCACGCTGCTGCAGAACAGTCTAGCTTCTTCAGAACTCTTAATGGGTAGGAGATTATGCACAAAGCTCCCGAGCCTCCTACATATCCTTCCATCATGCCCCAAGTTAACAGAGATAGAAAAGGTGTGAGAAAAAGGGGACTACAGCTGTATGAACCAGAGCCTGACATACAACTATTGCCACAAAGCACAGGATCTAGCAACACTCTCGCCATAGGAGTTTGTCTGGGCCTAAGACCAGAACTGGCCTGGCCAGGGGTTGAGTGAGCCCATTCATTCACACTCCTGTCTTGTGCTTACTGGCTACAGTGTCCTTGAGTGGATCCGCACTGGTATCCACCAGCAGATGGCCTTTACAGGACAAGATTAGCTGGATGACTGAGAAGGCAACCTGGCCAACTTAGTAGACGGTTCACAGGCCCCTGCATAAGAAGACTGCAAACCTAGCCCTCTTCCAAAGGAAACAAGATCACGATCTGGCAGAATAGTCAAACTAAGCAGTGTCGTTCTCTGTGACTCAGGGACAATGACAGTGACTTGAGGGTGGGGGGGGAGGATGTAGGATATATAAATATTTAATGAGTAGAATGAAAGACTTGGGAGGAGATGTGGCATAAAGGGTTAATAGCAATATGCTAATTGATAATATACACCATCAGTGATGTCAGACCATGTGTCATGGGAACTGAGAGAGAGATGTTTCTGAAAGGAGCCCTGGGTTATCTATCCTTGTACATATTTGTATATAGTTAATAAATACTTAGAAGTTCCTGGAAGCCTTGTTCCTGGTAGTTTCTGTTAAACTCACCCTGGGACTGCTTATGGTAATACTTCACCATATATGTTGAAGGAGAGACTCTGGACTTTGCTGAGCACTTCCCATACCTTGGCAGCCACCTCTCTCAAAAGGCCACCATTGATGAACAGATCCAACACCTGATCAGCTGCGCCAGCTCAGCCTTCTACAAACTACGGCACTGAGTGTTTGACAACAAAGACTCCTACAAGGTAACTGAAGTCCTAATGTACGGAGTAGTGTCATCATCACATTCCTGCACTGCAGTGAGACCTGGACAAGGCATAAATATTTGTATGCTAGAAATTATAGATTCAACAATGGAATGAAGCACACCTAATGGAATATGATGGATTAGGTAAAAGCCTTGAGTAAATGTTGAACAAATGATAAGAGTGTGTCACATTTTATGCCAGTTGTTTCCAAAGAAAACTGAGTAGTAGGGTATAAAAATGTACCTGTCATCTATAAGATCAAGAACTGCTATTCTCTATGAAGCATTTATGAGATTGAGTTTGAGATAGTGTGTTTAGTTTTGGTCATATTGCAACAAGAATGTGAATAGAATAGATTCACAAAGCGCAACAAAGGTGATTTAAAAGCCTTGGAAAATTGAGCTTTTTATAGCAGTTATTATTGGAAAAATGAAAATGACCTTGGACAGCAGCAAAGTTTCTTTTTAAAAATGAATGGAATGAATAAGCTGAATATATTCGGGATCGGATAATATGATTACAAGCTAAAGCAGCCATGGGAGAAACATAACTTAAAGAATACATAACTTTTATACAGAGTAATCAAACTACTTGATAGTCTGTTGCATTAGTTAACGCTGAATCAGGTGAAGCACTCAAATAAAACAAAAAGAGATGGATGGTTAGTCCCAAGAGAGAAAGAAAGCAAGATTGGTTCATGCAAAGGTTTTTCTGATGGCTCTGAGTAATGGTTGCAGCTGGTGTACTGAGCTATATGGACTAGCAAAGTTCCAAGTTCAGTTTCTGGTCAGTGCTGAGTTAGTTGATCACAGAGATCTCTGTCTCATAGGCTAGGAAAGAGAAAAATAGGCCCAGTTCCATACACTTGATTGCTACTCAGTAAATGCCACTGGAAAATACATATGTGTAGGCAAGATTGACTAAGGTTCTTCCTCCCCATGATTGAATAGCCAGTCAACAGCTCTGTCACTTTCTATGCTCAACGAAGAAGAATGGTTAATGCGACTCTGCTAACATATAATTCTATTAATGATCTATTACATTTGTGCTGTTTATAGTGTGAAATTTAATGAGAACAATGAACACTTTTCTTTCTTTAATATTAAAACAGCAGTGCAAAATTGCAAGAGTTTGGTAAAGCTGCTCGCGTGCAATGGTGGAGGGCAAGTGATATTCATGGAACCATATCATGTTGACACCTTTCAGCAGATGGTGCAGAAGGTAGAGGGAAATAAGAAAGGAGTTTATGCAGATCTATCACTGGAACTACTGAGTTAGCTACATGGTTATTTATTTCCTTCCCATCACCTTGTGTTCACTTGAGAAGGAGTTACATTTTTGTTTGTACAAACTTTCCTGCAGTCATACTATCTCTTTTGAGGTTATCTGTCTACTGGTCTGTAACAACACTGACACTTTCTTTTACAGACCGTTACACAGTCCATTATCTCAAATGGACCTTTTGGCCCTCTGGCATCTATTAAATCCAACTGGCTGAATTTGTTCTTTCTACTCTATCGTTTATCTATTGATTTCTCTCCCTTCCATACCGCGCCACTTTATTCCATCACTATATTGCTCTAGTTTACTGACTTACCTTTTGACAAATCATTGGTCTGGATTAAACTCCGTGTTTCTTATTCTTTTTTCATGCTTTTTTGCACATTGTTTTAGAAAACCTTTAACCTGCAACTTTATGAAGTATTCTACATGCGGTAACAGATCCAAGGTCAATTGGGTTTCTGCTACATTATTGGATAATGTATCTATCACTAGCTGCAAGAATCGTAATTCATTTATTGTTCAGCTATTTTACCCATTCCAACTTTTTTACCCCATAACATGAAGTTGAATTACTTCCTCTGAACTTTTTCACTTGACACAATTCAAAAAGCAATTTTCCGAAAGTTGAGTTGCTCATGTGTGTACTTTCAGATTACCTTTATCTGTTTTTCCATGTCATGAAGACATATTGACAAGCACTTGCAAATGTGTTTTGTAGAAAATCGAGGAGCTGTTCATTTATTCATTTTCCTTGGAATGTTCCCTTTCAAATTCTTCAAAATACCTATGTTTTGTTTGTCCTATAAGAGCAATTTTAATGGAATACTATCGCGGTTTGCTTAGCAAAAAGCTTCTTGGAGGCAGCTTTAAAGATGGATGAAACAATGGGAACTCCAGTGGAGTTCAGAGGTGATGATGAGAATAATAACAAGTGAAGCACTGATAGCTAATGAGCCATCCAGAGCATGTGAGCTATCATATGATAAAAGAGCAAGGATAGGATCTAAAAAGCATGTTTACTATCAGTGTTGTTTTCTAATGCAGCTCAGCATAAATCAGTTAAGGGTGGTGTTGATCCAGGGAATGTTGATCCAGAAAATTTCCCTCCAAGCTCCAATAAACAGTGCATATTCTACACTCTTTCAACTTTGGCCTCCTTGTAGTGATGTAATGGAATTTACCTTTGTATTTCTCATGAGAAGACATGCCAACACCACCGTCTCATAAACCAAAAGATAAACTCTTAAAAATCAGAGATTTATTATAAAAATGAGTTGCTGTTTATTTTTCAAACGTAAACGAAAATAGGTTGACAATTTGTTTATAAAATCATTAGTGGCTTATTTCATCTCTAACAGGTCAGAGTGCCATTTTATTGCATCTGAATATGGTTTACGAAAACTTTTTAAAGGTCCTACTACCTGTTATTTGGGTATGATCATGGCCCCACTCGAGGGGAAGCATTCTTAAGTCACATTCTCTCCTCAGAGGCCAGTGAGTGCTCAGCAAAAGGCACTGGATGCAAAACACTTCCCACTGGGTGCTGGACATGGCGAGGCAATGATTGATTCATTATGGGGATGTGATACCAAAGCAATGCAAGAACCATAGAAATCAAAAAGGGTATATTGAGGTGGGGGGCAGGCAAGTGGGGTGCACCTTTAATCTAATGGCCCCCAAGCCCTGTTACAGAAAGTTCCAGTTTTTTCAATGAGATGAAGTCCTGTATATAAAGGCCAGGATATTTTTGATAATATTTCCTCACGTTTTATTGAACACCAAGGTCTGAGCCCCAGGCAGCAGTAACTGCGATCTTAATCTTTAGTTTCCAGATGCTTGGGAAACCCAGCCGACAGCAATAAATTTCAAAAGCTGAATGGCAGTTAGGCTGTATTTCATTACTTTGTTTAAAGTTGCAACCTGCCTCTTTGGATTGTTGATATTGTAGAGTTGATTTTCCAGGCAAGTTTTCATGGTGGAAACATTGAGCTTTATTTACAAGACAGCAGCTACATGTGTGCATCTAACTCTATGGCTAGAAACTTACCTATGTCGGGTGGGCCGAGTGGGCTGGGCACAGAGCTGATCGCTACCTGTGATCAGCTACACACCGCCATTTTATGTGGGCGGGCCAATTAAGGCCTGCCCAGCATGAAACATTTTCCGTAGCGCTCAGTGCTACCTGTGCAAGCGGGGTGAGGGGGGAGAGTCGCATGCACGCGAAAGAGCACAGCAATTTCCCTGAGGCACTAAGCTGCTTCAGGGAGATTAAGTGCATAATGACATTTTTTAATAAAGGTAAAAAATATTTATACATAACCCCTTGTGACAGTGTCACATGGGCTGGGACGTTTGTCAATTTAGCAGAATTTATTTATTGATTTTATTAAACCTTCAGGAAACCTCATCCCACCGATGGATGAGGTTTCCTGAAAAATGCAAAGGCCGCTTGGGCTCTTCATCTGCCCGCCAACCTTAAGATTGGACAGGCAGCGCTGTTAATTATCTATATTACTTACCTAATGGCCTTAATAGGCCTTTGACAGTTTGGCAGGTAAGCAGCCACCTCCTGCACGTGCCTGCTTAATGAAATATCTAAATGCCGCGCAATGACTTTGGGACACATGCCCGACGTCATCGCGCATCATCTTGCACATTGACATGTCAGGCCCGCCCCTGCATGCCGACGGCAATATTCTGGCCTATAACTAAAGAACAGCTCCCTCTTAGAGGTTCCCCGCACTGCTAACTCATTGGTTTATACAGATCATGTAATCTTACAACATAGCATTATTCTTAAAGCTGCAGTCTTACGTTTGTCAAAACTATAATTGCTACATTCCTCCCCCTTTAATTTTTCTGTACACATTGTATTTACAAGGATATTTATCTCATGACGTTACAATATTTACACAGGTCACGAAATTACAAATTCAGCCTTTCAGGTGGTTTCCTGATGCGTGTGGAATGTCATTGCTCCACAATTTCCGATTCTTTTGCAGGAACCATATTCTCTGGAACCGCATTAAGATCAGTTACCTCATTAGGCACAGGCAGTTCAGTGTCTTACACTCAGACAGAGACATTGCTGGTATGATAATGGTCTGGTCACGGAGTTCACTTTACCAGGTAACCACTGTGGTCCTCCACCAAAATTCTTTACATATACTTTTTCTCCAACAGTAAATTGTTGCTCACGCCTATGCCAATCATGAGTGGCTTTTTGGTTCCCTTGACTGTTCTCCACCTTCCCCTCCAAACTGGGAAGTATAATGCTTAGTCTTGTTTGAAGACAGCACCTCATCAGTAATCCCACATCTTCTTCCTACGTGTCTTCTTCTTTCTACCACAGGATTTAGTCTTGGCTTTTTTTTTTGACTTCACTGATTCTCGGGTGAATTCTTAACTGGTCTTAGCTCGGTAGTTGAGCTACCCATGACTTCATTATCCACTCACGTCTTGGAAAGTTCCACGACTTTTTCTTTCAAAGCCTCTTTAGCTTCATTCAGCTGATTCTTCAGCTCTTCTGTCTCCTTCTTGTATCTGTTGGCTTCCTCCTGGAACCTTGAATATTGCTGCATCTTCTCTGCCAATTGGTTCTTCAGTTTTTTCAGAGTGACATTAAATTCTTCCTGTTTCTCTTCATAATTTTCCAGAGGTAGAAACTTTGACCTGATGTAGTGTTTCCTTTTCTTTGTGAAATTCACTCGCTTCATCTTGAATCCTTTCATTCAGCAGAGTTGCTTTGAGTTTCTTCTGCTGTTTTTCCATGTCGTTGTTTGAGACAGTCTTCATTTCTTCAGGTTGCTGAGTAGCTACACATTCCTTTTCCATCTAGTTATGGTCCTTGGACTCTCCAGGCTCTTTCTGAAGTATCTTGCCATTCACTTGCAATGTGACAGTAATTGGCTCTGCCTTGCCAACTTCCATGTTATATAAGGAATAAATGTCAGAATTGGTTGTTTCTGGTTCTTCCAAACTACATATTTCATTCAACTTTGCTAATTGCCTGGAAGCCTGTTTTAATCTCGCTTTGCAGTGTTTCAATATGTGCCCACTTTTGTGACAAAAGTAACACTCCACCTTTTTAAATTGCCAATCATTAGGAGTATGATTGGTTCCATGTTGATAAAAATTAGTTTTTAAATTTGCTGCTCAACTGTTTCCTCTAAATTTCCAGTTAGCTGGGGCTGTTTCCCATTTCACGGTGGAGTCCCAGATTTTCCCACCACTTTCGGCTGACCATTCCCGCCCAATTAGGAAAATGGCGCCATTTTACGCACCTTGAATCACTTGTGTATCCCTTACAGTGCTTTGCATCACAAGCACTATTTCTAACACTTTCTTAAAACCAAGATCCGCTTCAACCACTTGCACGCCACAGACCAAATGATCCCTGAGCACGTCATGCAGGGTTTCATCGGAATCACAGTATTCCATTAGTTGTTTTAAATTTGTCACATAGATATTAATGGTCTCTCCCAGGACTTTATTCCATGTATATCACTTGTATCTCATTGTGACTGAGGGCTTGGGTTGAAAATATCGCTAAATGAGGTCTACTAATTCACTGAAGGTCTTCGAATCTGGGGCACTGGGGGCTGTCAAGCTTCAAATTAAACTCTAGTTCTTGCTCCCAGAAATATTCAGGAGAATCTCTCTCCTCTTTTCCTCTCCCTTGATTTTGTTGGCTTGAAAGTAGAATGCAAGATGTTCTATAAATTGAGACCAGTTGTCTGTGGCTGGTTCAAAGGGATTGATTCTGCCAAACTGTTGCATCTTGGATGTGTATATCTTCCTTTATTTTTAATGATCTTAAGTGCTCCCAATTGCTGGGCAAGGGACAGCACTGGATTTCATTTATTCTCATCACTAGTTTGTTATAGAGTTGATTTTCCAGGTAACTTTTCTTAGTGGAAACATTGAACTTTATTTGCAAGACAGCAGCAGCATCTACATGTGTGCATTTACCTCTATAACTAAAGAAGAACTCCCTCTTAGGGGTTCCCCGTGCTGCTAACTCATTGGTTTATACAGATCATGTGATCTTACAACACAGGATTATTCGTAAAGTTACAGTCCTATGTTTATCAAAACAATAATTACTACAGTTGATGAAGGGTGACCAACTCCGGGTGAAAAACAGTAAGCGATAGTTAACCATGGGGGTGGGGTGGGGGGTAGTAGGTGTGATGCTGGCGAGACCACAGAGAGGGGTGGGGAGAGGTGTTGATGGGACCTTTGGAGCAGGGCGGGAGGGTTAGTTCTTCTCTCGTGTATGATATGACCGCCATAGTCGTACAAACCCCCAGAAGTGTGACAATGCCAGCTCGGACCACACCCCCTCCACCTCCCGGTCAACTGCTCGACCGTCTCAGACCCAAACCACCAACCTGCTGAGGTTGAGGCATGCACAGACACAAAGCCTGTAGCGAGGGGAGAAATCCAGGACAAAGCGCGTCCCGGGAAAGCCTGATGTGAGATGAGAGGTCACATTAAGGGACAGTTCCGGAAAATCCGGGATGGTTGGACGCCCTCTGTTAATGGTTACCTGTCCACCATCTTGCCATAATGAAAGTTGGAAATAGACAGATTAGAGCTGGGTTTGGGACAGGGAACAAATTTCTAACATTTAACCGCCCACTTGACCCAAAGTCGCCTGTTTCTTACTGTTAAAATTCAGAGCTAAGAGCTATTTGTGTGAAAATAAGATCAATGGATCTCCACCCCCATCAATTTAAATCATCCATTAACAGAAATCCATACATGTAGATAGAAATAACAGCGACATAACCATGATTGAGCATTTAATCAACTGGAAACTAAAATAATTATTTTCCTAGTGTTTAGACAAATATTTTGGTGGGAAAATCATACTCACTTTCACCATTCTAAATTATAAAAATAGAGTTTAATTAAATGAAGTTCATCATAAAAATGGTTATAAATCTATCTAAACCATAAAATCTGTTACATTATATATGTTGTACCTTAATGTGAATGTAACGTGCTGTTATATTATGCATATTTTGTACAAAGGTTGAGTGTCAGGAAAATTTATTAATTCCAGTATTTGTAAAGTTGCACTTATTTACACGATTATTGTATGCTGTATCTTTAACAATAGTGAGGAATTACCTCTTTTATCGGTGATGAGTGTTATTTTGTAGGACTTGGTCTCTTAGCGACGCTTCACAACTGCAGCTTCAAAACAGATTACCACGCACGGTCCTCACCATGATGAGGCAGAGAAAACATGTGATCTGGGCTTGAGCGTAATACAGAGAAAAAAAGGCAGGGGCAGCTTCAAGGCCCTGCAGAGCTGCTTTCTGTAACCAAAGTAAGCAATCAGCAGGGAGTGGGCTGGATTTTGGAAGGCTGCTGGAGGTAGGTGCGGACCCAGAAATCGCTGACGCTAGTCAGCGTGCTGGTTTGCCAGCATCATCCTGCCTCTGAACCATTCTTAAGGAGGCAGACTGGGCAGGGTGACATCTACAAGTGACGGTTACCTTGTTAACATAATTAAAAGGCTTATTGAGGCTGAAGGTCAGGGGCTGAGTGGAAATTCCTGATGGGCCACCCTTGGCTTTCTGCAGTCTTACAGCTGCCTGGGATGTGGCCTTTTGGCGGCAGGTGAGGAGACCAGTACTCAAGATCAACTTAAGGCACCCAAACCCATATCACAGTCATCATACCTACACAGCCATAGCTGCGGCCATGTGTCATGCTGTGGAGTAGTTGCTCTGGCTAGTAATTGGCCTTTCATTCAAAAATCATGGTTCGTATGTCTCACCATACGAAGTTGGGACCTAGAAATGATCCCAACATTGGGATCCCAACCCAAAAAAGAAAATCCAGCCCAGAGTGAGCAATCCAGTCTGACCCAGCTCCCCGAGATTTCCTGCAAGATCGAGTGAGACTTGAGACAGATGTGCACTAAGCGTGGTAGCGGGCGGGTAAAACCACATTTTACTTGTCGGCTACAATGGTGGGTTTTCAAGCCATATCATGCCAAACCCGCTGCATTAGTCATGCATTCCCAGGAAACATGTCCTTTTGATGTTGGGCAGGCTCTCACTCGCCGGCCACGCCATCACCTCGCTGCTACATCAAGCCCGACTTCATATTTAAAGTCCAGCCGCATGCACACATCTCAGTGCTTCCAGCCCACAACTACTGCAGGGAAGATGTCCACAAAAAACAAAAAGACTGAAGCCCCCAGATTTTGTGATGTGTCACTGGAACGCTTTTTGGATGCTGTGGAGGCCTGCAGCGATGTCCTCTACACCTGCATTGGCTGCAGGATGTGCAGCGGTGTGACGAACCAGACTTGGGAGGTGGTAGCAGTGGTGATCAGGGCCAATGCTGCACAGAAGAGGTTGGCCATCCAATGAAGATAGGAGGATGAATGATCTCATCCATGCAGTCAGGGTATGGAAACCATCTCATCACTCTAAGCTCACAAATTGAAGCTCATCACATTCACTGGCATCTCACTCACTACCAGCTCAAGGGACATCACCACTCACTCTCACACACACCCTCACATGCCCATCTTTCCTGATCTCCTCTGGTGATTGTGTCCTCAGCCCTCACCAGCCTGAGGTTACTTGCACAGATCAACATGTGTCCCCACACACACCCTGGGTTACCCTCCTTTCCGCAGTACAGCCCTTGCCCTGCAGCCTCTTCCTGTGCCTGAGGCCAATTCTCCCCCTTCACCAAGCAAGCACGAGCCCTGCAACTATTGAAAAGCCACCGAAACATGGCTGATCTGGTAGGTAGAGACCTATCGTGAGCCTCCCTAAAAGTGAAGTGGTGCTATCTGTGAAGCCTGGTGCTGATGACTGCGAGTGCTCCCCGAAGCAAGATGGGCAAACAAACATTGAAGTCCCAAGCAAAGTGCAGCCCGCCAGGTGCACGTCGCTTATGTGTTGTTTTGAAACACGTCGGTGGGCAGACAATCCAGTGGGAGGGGGACGATTCTGGCTGGCAGGCCAAATAATGATATGCTGCTGTATTACAATGAGGTTCCCGATGCCATGGACGGGTTGATCAGATGATCGTGAATTGGTTTCACACCATTGTGAATCTGATCATGCCATATTGTCCGCTTATGTCGCCAAACACACCCAACACCGGCAGGCACGGAAAATCCCAGCCTTGATTTTTCTTATAAATAGCGTCTCTCATAAGATTTGGCATGTCTGCATGAGTCATGCTGGTTTCTGGCTGGAATAACGTTTAAAATGCCTTAATCCCTATTGAGGGGGGATGTTGAAGAGTGTGCGCGCAGAGGCAAGCTGCCAATTTACTTGGCTGGGATAATTAAGGCCCGCCAAGCATGATGTCTGCATGGAAGTGCTGCGCGCTCCCTGTGAGGTTGGGGCAGGACTCCCTAATCCAAGAGTGCGCTCTTTCGCGCATGCACATGAAAGGGTGCACTCATCTCCCTGAGGCTAAGTGTTGCCTCAGGGAGATCGGCTCTACTGTCAAAAATGGAAAAAAAAAAATTCTGTGACGAGTCCCCTCATGTGACACTGTCACATGAGTTGGGACATGTCCATAACTTCTAAAACTACTTTGTTTAAATTTTTTAAAATCCACATGAAACCTCATCCTGACCGTGGATGAGGTTTCATGCTTTGACTAATGCTCGCCAGGTCTTCTGGCCTGCCCGTCAACCTTAAGGTATCCATAGCCTCAATTGGCCATTGACAGGTCGGTGGGCGCACAGCTGATTTTGCTGAGCACCCGCCTATCTGAAAATTTAAATGGGACGCGGTGACGTCAGGAGTTCTGCCCGACGTCACCACACGTCAATTTATGCATCGGCAAGCGGGGGGGCGGGGCCCACTCACTGACAGGAAAATCCTGGCCCATAACTTGTAAGGCAACCGAGGAGAAGCTGCTCAGTTCAGGTTTTCCAGCCTTTGATAAACAGACACTGACGTACAATGCAAAAGAGTATAACTTTTGGAACATATACATATTTTTCAAATTTATCCTTGGGATCTGGATGCCACCAACAAGACCGGCAGTATGCATTGCCAATGCCTAGTTGCTCATGGAGAAGATGATGTTTGACCATCTTGAACCTCTGCAGTCCGTGTGGTGAAGATGATCTCATGAAGCTGTTCAGTGAGGAGTTACAGGACATTGATCCAGCAATGATGAAGGAACAGAGATATACGTTCAAGTCAGTGAAGGGTGATCTTATTGAAACGTACAAGATTCTGAGGGGGCTTGATAGGGTAGATGTTGAGAAGATGTTCTCATTAGCGGAGGAATCTCGAACTAGGAAACATTAGTTCCAGAATAAGGGGACACTCATTTAAAACTGAGATGCAAAGGAATTTCTTCTCTCAGAGTGTAGTGAATGTCGGGAATTCTCTACCCCAGAGAGTTGTGGAGGCTAGATCACTGACAGTATTTAAAGAAGGGTTAGATAGATATTTGAAATATTGAGGGGTTGAGGGCTATGTGGAGCTGGCACAAAAGAGGCCTTGGGCAGATCAGTCATGATCTTATTGAATGGTGAGGCAGGCTTGAAGGGCCGAATGGCCTACTCCTGCTCCTATTTCTTATGTTCTTATAAGCCCTAAATAGTGGCCAGTAACAATAACAGGGAAGATATTTAAAAATTGTATATCTTCATATGGAGCCAGGAGATGCAGGAGTGTCCTTCAACTTGATCCTTATTACTAACATTTTTACCATCTCACAGTTTTCTATATCCCCAATTTCCTTGCTGACTTCCGCACAACCCTTATCCTACAACTGACCTGTTGGTGTGAAATATTCGTATCGGCTAAAACAGCAGCTTCCCTAATTTTTTTGCTTTGTCTTTCACCTAAACATTCTTTTATGTTTACTGGAATACTATTTTTAAATTCTTCCATAATCATAACCTCTCTTACATTTTCAAAAGTTTTGTCTAATTTTAATGCACTGAACCATTGATCCCAGAAAAGTTCATTTTCTCTTGCGAACTCCTTAATTACCTGATTAAGCCTTTTCCTTATATTCCTAAACTTTAACTTTGATAAGCTTTAGGGGCAAGCTCATAAGCATTTAATATTGCCTTCTTTACTATCTCATAATCTGCAGACTAGCATACAAATTCATTGCTGTACCTGACAAAACGCTCTGTAACATTATAGTCCAAACATCTCTTGGCCAATTCAATGTCATAGCTATCTTTTCAAATGAGGTGAAATACCATTCAATTCCATCCTCTGTAAATTTAGGCATTAACCGAAGATTTTTAGTTAAATCACATTCCTTAAAGGAATCAAAGTCACCATTTGACACTATCTTTCCTTCTTCCTTTATTCTTTCACTTTAGACAATTCATATTGTCTGGCTTCTTTCTCTCTCTGAAGCTTTCCATCTCTTTCCTTCTCTCTTTCCTCACTTGTTAACTTCTCTCTCTGATGTTCAAGTTCAAGCTTTTGCATTTCTATCTCTTGTAATCTTGGCTTTTCCTTTTCCTGCTCCTCTTTTTCCCTTTGAAGCTTTTTTTTATTTTTAGTTCTTTTAATCTGTCTTTTTCTTTTTCCTTCTCTTTTCTTCCCTAACTCGAGTTTTTTTTTTCATTTCTTTCTTTTTCATGTTTTAGATTCCCCCCAGACAACCTCTCTCCTAATAACATTTGCCCTGCTTAATTAGATCATTTACACACACACACACACACACACATACACACACTGCCTTCTTTATGGAAAAATACATATTCTCCAAAAATATTATGAAAAATAACTTCCTTTTCTCGCAATGATAATATTGAAATAAGCCATGAGCCCAATTTCTGACAAGGCTATTGGGCCGCCAGCTTCTAGCAGCCCATGGTAGCGTGTTGGTTATTTTGTACCTAAAAATGGGCCTAAACACTAATTCAAGGAACGAGATGACTTTCAACACGTAAATCATAGTTTGCTTAGTCTTGGCAAATTTTCCTCTTTGTTTTTGAGTCAACTAAAGTTGAAATGTATTTTGAAGTGGATGTGTGCATGAAATGTGGCATCGTGAACATGAGCAAAAACATGCTGATGACTCTGGAGGTGACATCAATGGAAATAAAAATCATAAGAGATTTAAAACAGATTGCCGTTCTACTATCGCCCATATATCACACGACCTCACAATGCCACAATCAACTCCAATATTTGAAGATGGCCTGCTTATCAGTTTCATGCCCTTATAAATGCAATCTGGGTGGACAGGGTGACCCATCAGTGGCTGGTATATTGTAAGTTAAAAGAAGCTGTTAGTTGCATAAATAAATATTATTTCAATTTAAAAAAATGTGATTATTACATAGGATTGCATAGAAAGCACAGCGCAGAAACAGGCCATTCAGCCTAACTTGTCCATACCAATTTTTATGCTCCAACAAACTTCTGCCCATCCCCTTCACCTAACCCTATTCGAATCGATGCATGCCCTTCATTGCAGGCCATACAGCTGGGCTAGAAGTCTAACTGACCCACCACTATTTCTGATACTATGTTAAAAACTCCAAACTTTGTATTATAAAGGAAAACGTCATTTGAAACGTCATATGAAAATGTCATTTGTTTTATTACTTGCCTCACAACATTACAATAATGGTTTTATATCGCTGTGATTAACTTAATTAAATGATCACAAATTTTAATTAATAGCGACCTATCATTGCTAAAGATAAGATACAAAATAATTAAAATTGATTAACAACCTTACTCAGAAGACAGAAAACCCCAGATCACAACATTTTCTAAAAAATGGTTAAAGACTTTTGTGCCTAATTATCTGCAAGACTATGTTCTCTAAGGTCAGTTGGAATATTTGGAAGGCATGGTACTGGCATCACAGACCCATTAAAAAATGAAAAAAATTGGATTTTTAAGCATCTATTTGACTGAAAATAAGATAAAATAATAGATTATTAAAAAGAATGGCAAATAAATTCATATGGGAAGAAATAATTTTACAGAAGTAATTACAATGAGGGAAACAAAGTTATCAGTGGTTAAAAGCAATGTGCATTGAGTACATTAATTATTACTCGCATGTTACCTATTCACTGGAGAAAAAGGTAAAGTCTAGTTCAAGACTTCAATCAAAGCAATTGCATAAGAACATAAGAATGTAAGAAATATGAGCAGGAGTAGGCCATTTGGCCTATCAAGCCTGCGCTGCCATTCAATAAGATCGTGACTGATCTGATTGTGGCTTTAATTCCACATTCCTGCCTGTTCCCGTAATCCTTGACTCCCTTATCAATCAAAAACCTGTCTAACTCAGCCTTGAGTATATTCAATGACTCTGAATCCACTGCTCACTAAGGAAAAGAATTCCAAACACAAATGACCCTCTGAGAGAAGAAATTCCTCCTCATCTCCATCTTAAACAGGAGACCCCTTATTCTGAAACTGTGGCCAGAATTTTCCAGTTGGTGTGTGGGGTTGGGCCCCGCATGCTCATGTGTAAAATGACGTGCCGTGATGTCGGGCAAGCGTCCCGATGTCACTGTGCGTTATTTGGGAAGATGGGTGTGCTACAAGTTCGGAAGCGTGACCACCATCAATTAACGGGCCAGTTAAGGCTCTTGAGGCAGCAATTGATCTCGATTTTTCGCAGCCGATGCGACCTTCAGGATGTCACACGGGCTCAACGGTCAGGCGGGTAGGAGACATTTGAATAAACCTCATCCACCGGCTGGATAAGAAGGTTGAGTGTGGTTGCGAATTTGATGTTTGAGGGATTTAACTGTGAAAGTAACTTTTACTTGCCTAAGTGAACAGGAAGACTTCAAAACTCATAACAGCGGCTTGGACAGGAGTAAAAGCCTTGGTCAGGACTCTACAGTAGAAATCATTTCTGGGTCCTGTAGCTTTCAGGAAGCCCTCCCTTAGCCTGGGAATGGAAGTAGTGCTCTCCACTAGAGGCACCTCCTGTGAGGAGGAAGAGAGAGCCAGAAGAGGGAGAAAGCCAGGAGTCCACATTCAGCCTCCAGGGGAGCCGCCTTTGGGAGGAGAGGCGCAGGCACAAGGGGCGCAGGACCAGCAGGAAGTGCGAGGCGGAAGGGGCCGCAGGGGATGCCACTATCCTGCTGCCAGGGTATACAGGCGGCAAAGCAGCAACCTCAATATGTCTAAGGTCCAGTGCCGAAGGAGGCTCTGTCTCTCAAGGGAGACAGTCACCTCCATTTGTCAGGTGATAGGCCCTGAGATCTCCACAAACTGTGTGGGTGGACACCCCATGCCAATGGCTCTAAAGGTCACAGCTGCCCTCAACTTCTATGCCTCCGGCTCCTTCCAGGGGTTGGTGGGTGATCTCTGTGGAGTCTCCCTATCAGCTGTCCACACTTGTGTCAAGCAGGTGACAGATGCTCTATTCAGGCGTGCATTCACTTTCATCCACTACTGCTGGGATGAAGCCAGTCAGACACAGTGAGCTAGAGGCTTCACGGCCATTGCTGGCTTCCCTCGCAGGGTGCCATCAACTGCACACATGTGGCCATCGAAGCACCAGCAGGTGAGCCTGGTGCCTTTGTCAACAGGAAGGGCTTCCACTCCATGAACGTGCAGATAGTGTGTGATCACAGGATGCTGATTCTACAAGTCTGTGCAAGGTACCCAGGCAGCTCCCACGACGCCTACATCCTCAGACACTCCCAGGTGCCGGGGCTCTTCAATGCTCCAGCCTGGCTGGATGGATGGCTGCTGGGTGACAAGGGCTATCCCCTCAGAAGGTGGCTCATGACGCCTCTCCGCCATCCAAAATCCGAGACTGAGCAGTGGTACAATAGGAGCCACGCCTCCACAAGGGCTGTGGTGGAGAGAACTATCGGTCTTCACAAGATACGCTTCCAGTGCCTCGGCCGCTCAGGGGGCGCACTCCAATACCCCCCAGATCGTGTGTCACTGATAATGGTTGCATGCTGTGCTCTCCACAATCTGGCACTGGAAAGGGGCAACGCAATGGGCAAGGAAGCTGTGGACACAGTTGCTCTGAATGCACAAGATGAGTCCAGCATGAGTCTGAGGATGAGCACGTACAAGAGAATGCTGACGGGGTAGATGCTGACCCGGGAATACTCCAGGGAGGCAGGGACACCGGGGAGGCTTTAGTCCAAAGAACCTTCAGCTAGCCCACCACAGAAGGATCTTCAACACATGCCCGGGCTGTAGGCTCCATACTCGATACCTGAGTGCTAAATCAGCCTGCATAACAACATTAACTAAGGTCCTTGTCAATAAAGTTCAATGTCAAACAACTTACTCGTAACATCATGGCTTCCCATCCACATGCAGAAGTAAGGAATCACCCTGAGGCATGGCAACATGTCAAAATTTATTGAGCGAACAAAAGTAAATTCATAAAGCAAAACAAAAACGGTGTTGGACATCACACCGAGTCTTCAACTAAGTAATATGAGCCAACATAAAAGAACCAGTGAGAAACCTGTGGTGTGCCTAAGGTGCCTTAAATTTACGCTCACGGGTTCTGTCCCCTTGCTGGCACTGGCATCTGAGACAGCCTGCTCACTGTGCTGTCCTGTTGGCCTCGATCATCTTGGCGGAGTCCTCTGGCCTTTGGACCCTGTGATGGTCCTGCCTGGGAGGGAGCAGCCAGCTCCTCAGCTGGCTTCTCCCCAGTCACCACAGCCTCATCGGACGCCACAGTCACTGGCAGAGGGGCGGAGGAGTTGCTGCCCTCATCCGGAGCGCCCTGAAAGGAGCTTGCAGCGACGACAGGAGGCTGCTGCACCGATATGAGGTCGCTTCGGACCTCCCTGCTCACCATAGATGGATGGGCACAGAGCTGGGATACTAGCTGCCCAGACCATCTCCCCACTGGCACTGGCCAGCTGTGGTCAATGCCGCTGTGAGGGCTTACAGGTCTGGACACAACCCCAGGAGGACCTGATTGTTCTCCTGGAGGTGCCTCTCAACAAGAGTCGCCACTCTCTCCATGTAGGAAGCATGGGGCTCAGTCATGAGGCTCATTGCATCGGTGATGCTCTGCGTGGACTCCTCCAGCACGGGCACCATGCCACACATAGCCTCATGTATCTTCGCCAGATCGTCCTGCATACCCTGCTGCACTTCCAGCATTTGTTGCCTCACAGATGACTCCAGAGTCACATCATCAGCCACCAACCAAGCTAGTACTTGGTCCCCAGCAGTCCTCCGACTGCCAGCGCCCTGGGCACTCTCTGTCTCTGCCCGCACCTCAAACAAGTGTGAAGTGCCCTCACCACTGTGCCCTGGGACACTAACCAAAGATCTAATTCCCACCGAGGTGATAATATTTGCGCTGGTGTCTGCCTGGCTGAGATGATGTGCCCCTGGTGAGTGCATTTGCTCGGGGCTTCAGGGGTGAGAGGTGGGCCCTCTGTCTCCTCCTCCTGGCCCTGCTCCGGTGATGCTGAAAGGAAGAAAAAGGACATTTGATTAGTTACAGTGTGGCCAGCATTTGTTGCACATCTTGAATTGCCCCTGAACTGAGTGGCTTGCCAGACCATTTAAGAGTTGACCGAATTGCTGTGGGTCTGGAGACACATGTAGGACAGACCGGGTAATGATGGTAGATTTCTTTCCCTAAAGGACATTAGTGAACCAGATAGGTTTTTATAATAATTGATGATAGTTTCATGGTCACCACTGAGACAAGCTTTTAAGGAGTGTTCACTGTACTCATATATGGTAATTTTTTGGACTCAACATTATTGTGTCTTCTAAAGGTGAAATCTCTTAAATAGATTAAAGAAGGCAAAAATGTGTCGGTCTCTTACTTTTCCTTTTTTCTCACATTGAAATCCCAGCCAAATCTTTCTAGAAATAATATTTTTTTTTTTAAAAGATTCTGTTCCTGGTAAATTCATACTTGTCCTGCCATTTGACTTTATCTTTAATTCATTCTATTCTAGTGTTTTCTCCCTCTCACTCTCCCTCTATAATTTTTTATTTATCTTTTCCTTTCTGGTTCCTTAGTTCATTTTTATAAATAAAATTGTGAATTCTGTTTTGTCTATACTTGACTTTCCATTCTCCCTCTGTTCACTTAATCATAGAACCATAGAACCATAGAAAAGTTACAGCACAGAAGGAGGCCATTTGGCCCATCTTGTCCATGCCAGCCCAAGGATACCCAGGTGCCCTTTATAATCCCACCTTCCTGCACCCAGCCCATAGCCCTGCAGCTTACAGCACTTAAGGTGCAGATCCAAATACTTATTGAAAGAGTTTAGAGTTTCTGCCTCGACCACCAATGTGGGGTGCGAATTCCAGACACCCACTGCCCTCTGCATAAAAAAGTTCTTCCTCATGTCCCCCCTACACCTTCTGCCACTTATCTTGAATCTATGTCCCCTGGTTCTAGAATTCTCCACCAAGGGAAACAATTTTATCCTGTCCACTCTACCTATTCCCCTCATAATTTTGTACACCTCAATCAAGTCACCTCTCAGCCTTCTTTGTTCTAAGGAAAATAACCCCAACCTATCCAATCTCTCCTCATAGCTACACTTTTCTAACCCGGGCAACATTCTTGTAAACCTCCTCTGCACTCTCTCCAGTGCTATTACGTCCTTCCTGTAATGTGGTGACCAGAACTGCACACAATACTCCAGTTGTGGCCTCACCAGTGTTTTATACAATTCCAACATTATATCCTTACTTTTATATTCTATACCTCTGCCAATGAAGGAGAGCATTCCATATGCCTTCTTTACAACCTTGTCTACTTGAACTGCTGCCTTCAGGGACCTGTGTACTTGTACGCCAAGATCTCTCACTTCATCTACCCCTCTTAGTATATTCCCATTTATTGTGTAATCCCTGTAACTATTTGATCTCCCTAAATGTATGACCTCACATTTCTATATGTTAAAATCCATCTGCCACTTTACCACCCACTCCACCAACCCATCTATATCATTTTGGAGATTACGGCTATCCTCTACAATACCCACTACTCGGCCAATCTTTGTGTCATCTGCAAATTTCTCAATCGTGCCCCCCACGTTCACATCCAGATCGTTAATATATAACACAAACAGCAAGGATCCCAACACTGAGCCCTGTGGAACACCACTTGAGACAACTTTCCATTCACAAGGGCATCCATCGACCATTACCCTTTGTTTCCTGTTACAAAGCCAATCTTTTATCCAGTTTGCCACGTTACCCTGAATCCCATGGGCTTTTACTTTCCTGACCAATCTGCCATGTGGGACCTTGTCAAATGCCGTGCTAAAATCCATGTATACAACATCCACTGCACTACCTTCATCAACCCTTCTTGTCACTTCCTCAAAGAATTCAATCAAATTTGTGAGGCAAGACCTTCCTTTAACAAATCCATGCTGACCATCCTTGACTAGTCCCTGCCTTTCCACAGGACAGTTAATCCTATCTCTCAGGATTGATTCTACTAATTTGCTCACCGCCAATGTAAGACTAACTGGCCTATAATTGTTTGGCATTTCCTTTGATTCCTTTTTAAACAATGAAACTACGTTTGCATTTCTCCAGTCCTCCGGTACCTCCCCTGTATCTAGTGAAGATTGGAAAATCATCTTCAGAGCATCTGCTATCTCCTCCCTAACTTCCTTCAGCAGCCTCGGAAATAATCCATCTGGCCCTGGTGACTTATCAACTTCCAAGGATTTCAACCATTCGAGTACATCCTCTCTCCTTATGATTATCCCGTACAATATCTCACAATGTTCCTCCTGGACTACTATATCTACAACCTCCCTTTCCTTTGTATACACGGAGACAAGATATTCATTCAAAACCCTTTCCACAGCCTCTGCATCTACACACAAGTTTCCATCTTCATCTCTGATAGGTCCCACTTTTTCCTTAACTAACCTTTTAGCATTAATGTATTGGTAAAACATCTTTGGGCTATCTTTAACTTTACTTGCTAATCTTTTTTCATGCCCTCTCTTTGATTTCCTTATTTCCTTTTTTACTTCACCCCTGCACTTCCTATATTCGCCTAGGCTATCTGCATTGCTTAGTTCTTTGTGCCTATTGTACGCTTTCTTTCTCTGTTTGATCTTCCCCTGTGTTCCCCTAGACAACCAGGGGGGTCTAGATTTGGCAGTACCACTCTTATTTTTGTAGGGGACATGTCTACTTTGTACAATTAGGATCTCGCTTTTTAGTGCTTCCCACTGGTTTTCCACTGCTTTATCCTCCAGCAGTGCTGTCCAGTCCACCTCAGCCAAGTCCCTTCTCATTTCTGCAAAATTTGCCTTCCCCCAGTTCAAGACTTTTACTCCTGTCTTATCTCTGTCCTTTTCCATGGTAATGCTAAATCTAACTGAATTGTGATCACTGTCCCCAATATGGTCGCCAACTGTCACTTCACCCACTTGCCCTTCTTCGTTCCCCAAGGCGAGGTCTAGAATTGCATCTCCTCTCGTTGGGTTTGTCACTAATTGGTCGATAAAATTTTCCTGGACACACTGCATGAATTTTTCTGCCTCAGTGCTCCTTATATTGTTTGAATCCCAACTGATATTAGGACAGTTGAAATCTCCTACTATTAATGCCTTCTTGTTCTTTCAAGCAGATATTTGCCTACATATTTGTTCTTCTATCTCCCTTTCACTATTTGGGGGTCTGTAGTATACTCTTATACTAATTTACATTTAACTTTTTCACCTAGATCTCTGTTCCTGTGCTGCTTCTGTCCATCTCACAAGATATTGCTCTTCATTCCTATCTTTAGATTTTTTTGCACACTCTAAATCCTTTCCATTTACACTGCTTTTTATTTGTATGCCCCAGGGTAATTTTTAATGAGCGTACTATATGGTATTGAAAAATAAAGACAAATGTAATCAATTTCATGTGGTTTTTGGTCATGCTTGTCTAAAATACAAAGAGGCAGGACCAGAGGATATCATAAATTCATAGATGCGTTTACACATTTTGGGCTGGATTTTTCTAAGGATCACTGAGCATTTTCCAGCAGTTTTTCGGCACTAAACCGAGTAAAACGCATTAGCTTTTGTTAAGTAGTAGCACTCTCTCACTTGAGGCAAAAGGGCTCAAGTCACAGTTGAGAATCTAGAACAGCTAAACTAGCTGACACTTCAATGGCGGTGTTGCCTTTCAGATGAGATGTTTAACCAAGGCTCCATCTACTTCTGGAAACATCAAATAATCCCATGATACTATTCAAAGAAGGACAGGGAAGTTCTGCTGATGTGTTAGCAAATATATATTTGGTCAATTATTTTATTGCTGTTTGTTGAATCTTGCTGTGTGTAAATTGTCTTTTATGTTTGGCAACACTTGCAAAAGAACGAAAGTACTTAATTGGCTGTGAGGTGCTTTAGGCCATCCTGAGGCTAGGAAAGGCACTATATAAGTGTATTTTTTTTTCCAGTGAGGGGTACTAATGTCTATTGCTTCAAAATTGCCTGTCTAACCTTGCACCAGAATTATTCTCCCAACCATCACATGTTCACTTTAAGACCACTGTAAGCCTGAGAGATGGCATTTTAACTGTGTTCTTTACTCCCGACCTCCCTTGATTAATTTCCTCCAACGTCTGTTCCAAAATAGCTCCAAATTACCACCACAAAGTAAGTAAGAGCATGATTTAGGTAATCCAAAGGACGAAACTGCATTGAGGAAGTCAATTTGGTTACTATAACTGAAAGTTGGTATTACTTTGCTTGCATGTTGATCTTTTGGCACTTTGCAGCTGTAGTCAGAACATTTGCTGCTTGTTTTCAGTAGCTCTGCAAAGAATACAGTTTTAGGATAGGAACATGAAATTTCTAAAAGGAATTTTCTATGTTTAGAAGAGAATAAGGAGATGGAAGAGGCTAAATTGGAAGAATTATGATGAGACATCATAAAAAACTGTTGTCCACAACATGCAGATGGCATTCATGTGACTTCTGTGAACATTATCGTACCAGAAGATTACACTTCCTCCACTCTTCCATAAAATTAGTAGCAGCAGGCGAGCACCATTTCTGCACCAGTCTAAGGACAGAATCGTCCCAGATTTGCGCTAAATGCAGTAGCGGGTGGTGGAAAAAATGTTTTACCCTCTGACCACAATGGCAGCTTCTCATGCCATATCCGTCCTAAACCCGCTGCATTAATTATGCATTCCCAGGAAACACAACGTTTCAATGGCTGGTGGGCTGTCAGTTTCCCGCCATGCCATCACCTCATCGTTTCATGATGCTGGGTGCCACATTTGAAGTGCAGCCGCGTGCACACCTCTCAGCGCTTCCAGGCCATGACTGCTGCATAGAAGACGGGATGGCCCTGAAAGGCAAAAAGACTGCAGCCACCCCCAGTTTAGTGATGCGTCGCTCGAACACCTTTTGGACAACGTGGAGGCCCGCTGTGATGTCTTCTACCATCACTCTGGCTGCAGGAGGGACAGCAGCATCACCAATTCAACATGGGAAGCGGTGGTAGCAGTGGTCAGCGCCAATGCCCTGCAAAAGAGGACAGCCATCCAGTGCTGCTAAAGGATGAATGGCCTCATCCATTCCGCCAGGGTAAATCACTCTTCTCATCACTCTCAACTCACACACACTCACAGCGCATCACACATCCAAAGGGATCTCACATCTCAGGGACGACACCATTAACTCTCACACACACCCGCGCATCTTCATCAGGCTCATATCCTCTGGAGCTCCTGTCCTCATCCTGACCATGGCTTCGCTCACCACACAAACATTCCAAGCAGTGCCATTTGTCCTGCTCACACTCGCTCCATCTGTTTCCATGCAGGAGAAGCTGGCTCACATCAGCTGAGACAGGTTCCAGACTGGGGGTTGGAGTGGCCCACATTAGGTGCCTCACTCACTTTGAGGAGCATCCCATCGCACTGACTGGTGAGGACATGGACCGTAATGGTGAAGTCGGCGGCAAACATCCACGTGAGGATCCCACACCACACCATCCTTCTCTCAACGCAAATATGAGTGCTCTCTGCTGATTTTGACTCTGCTGCCATGCACTAATTATCGTTACTTTTGTTCACAGGGAGCTTTGCCAAGCAACTGACACCCTCAGCCAGCCAGTCCCTCAGCTCCGTCCAGGCCCTCACCTCTAGTCAAGAGGACACCTCCTGCATTGAAGAGCTGGAAATAAGCAGCCCATCACAGCACTTACCCATGACCTCCATGAGCACAGAGACACACACCTCAATGGGGCCTAGATCTAGAGTAGGCTTGGGTTCACAATCTGGTGGTCACCACACGGACTCGTGTCCACAGCAAGAGGAGGCAGGTTCAGCTGAGTTCCCTGGCACTCGCAGGACTGCTAGGGAAGAGTCATCTGTGAGGTTCGAGTCAGATGACAAACCTCTGGATTTGGCCTTCCAACTCACCCTGGAGAGTCAGCAGAAGGCAGGGGAACATCACGCAGAGCTGTTGGAAGCTCTCAACAGAGTGGCTCATGAGTTGGAGATGTGCGTCCACCTGCTCTCTGATGAAGTGGTGCCCACATGTGCGCTTATAGAGGTCTCCTCGGGTAGCATGGAGGATGCCATGGAGACACTGGTCCAGCAGAACACAGAGATGTGTGCAGACCTGCACTCCATCGCGGGAGTCATGGATGACTTTCGGCAGTGGCAATGCAAGAGGGAAACAGGGCACCTTGACATTTCTCCAGGTGCTCCTTCACCCCAAAGAGTCAGGCTCAGGAACCTGGGCATCTGAAGGTGGGGGGGGTAGTGGCTGTTGGATACCCTCAGGTCATCCACTCAGAAATCTCAGTAGTTGCCCAGTCCCTCCAAGTTTCCTTTCCCTGTGAGCCCCTCAAACTCATCCTCTGTCACCGCAGAAGGAGCAGCTGGTCAACAAATGATTCTGGGAGAGAAGTGTGCATGTGGCAGGGCCTTTCAGAGCCTCGTGCAAGCACTCTCCCGTAAGTTCCAACTTCTGCACGTCACACTTGTCAAGACATGTTTTCCACCGATGTGGGCAGATGATACAGTGGGGCCGGGGTGGCGGGGGGGGGACTGATTCCAGAGGGTTGGCTTTATAATGATATGCTGATGTATTACAGTGAGGTTCTTGACATCCAATGGTGGGAAACACGGCCCACCATCGGCAGGCTGAGCGGATGATCGCGAACTGGTTTCACAACATTGTGGGACCGATTTTTGTCCTTCTCAATGTATTGCCGACTCATGCCGCCAAACTTGCCCAATGCTAGTGCGCACAGAAAATTCCGGCCTAAGTCAACACTGTAGTGTAACTCTTTCGAGTACAAACCCGTTTCCATCTGTTTCAGATGAAGTTACATTGTTTCATAGTTTGCCATTGTGAGATTTAGACTCTTGATCTTGGGGTTACAAACCCAGTACCATAACCACTTGGCTATTTAGGCCAAGCTCCAAACACTGTAGTGTAAGGGTGTTTGGGGCAGAGCAAGGCTTAACGAGGGACTGGAGAACAGTGTCGCTTATAGTGTGATGTAGAGAGTCACATGATTGTAGACTGTATGTTGAGCAGCGTCTGGAAGGAGCTGGCATGGAAACAGCACCTATGCATGGCAGTACCTTGGGTATGTATATAGTCATGGGTTACCAATAAATGGTTCATGATTAACCACACAAGCTTCCAGACCTCTTAGTGAGACACCAAACAACCTTACAACAAACACCACCTTGAATTTCTTTGGCTCCTGCTAGGTAGTATCTGGTGAACTTTACGGGGTTAGTCAGGCAGCAGAGAAGGTGACTGATACTATATTCAGGAGGGTTGCACAATTCATTTCTTTCCTGATGGAACCAGAGCAACAAAGGGAAAAGTTTTACAGACTGGTTTACTTCCCAAAGGAGAAATTAATAGAACATGAAGTGAGCATCAAATGACACTGTCTCAATTTTATAAACTGGTAACTACTTAATTCCTCTAATTGGCATCATACAGTAGGTGCACATAACCTTATCCTGCATGTGATATCTGATACCCAGGAAGCTGTTGTGATGCTTTCACCCTGCTATAATCAACCATGTATCAAGAAGGTTATCAGTAAACAGTGTTATTCCCTACAAATATGATTTATTATGGTAGTAAGGTATCTGCAGACTGAGGGGGACAATATGCATAAAATGTGCCATAAAGCAAATTATAGCGATTCTTAAGTCTCTATTTAGGCACCTGGATAAATCACATGAACCCTGAGATACAGCCCAACAAGTGTGCTACTTTCTGATTAACATCAAAAAGGAGAAAAGCTTCCGATTTCTAAAAGCTGAAATGGACAATCATGAAGGCATTCCAAATAAAAGTAAATTATCTTCTTCACCTTCTTCCCATCACCCTCACACTCGTATAAAGTCCTTCACTGCCAAAGGCTAAAAACCTATTTCCTTTATCAGGCAAAAGTCTGCATTCTCCTTCCATTATCCAAATCACAACATTTTGTAATCATATATTAAAATAGACTCTGAAATCTATGGGCAAGCCTTATTTACTTTACAGAACAGCCCTCTTCAAAAGATGCCTGAAAATACATTCACCTTCTCAGCTTTAACATTTGTTAATATTTAACATCAGTTTTAACATTGTGTGCACCCTTTGTGTCAGCTACCTTGCTTGCTGAAGTTCAGAGCTATTTCCATGATGTTTCTATGATATTTGTCTGAAATTATTTTCAGAAGTTTCTGTCCATGCTGACTTGGGGCTCAGCCTTGGTATGTGACCTTGCCCACAAATTGCAGTTTGCTGTTGTTGGTTCCATTTGAGTGGAAGGAGAAGGTGCCATAAAAGGAGTGTGAGTGTTTTGAGCACATGCATTTGATAATGCATGCCCATGAAGATGGCAGAAACCCTGCAGCAGGCGATGTGAGCTGACAGAGTAATTGTGAGTTCAAATGTTGCTTGAGTGGTTTTCCAAGTACTGGCAGAGAAAAAATATGATAGAGCCTTCACTCACCACCTTCCTTCATTTATCTTCTTCATCCCCATTAGTGATAGTGGATGGAGAATGGCAACAGTGTCTCGGCTAACTTGGCCACCTTTGTGAATTTAAAGAGTCTCTTCCTGTTTTATGTGCCACTGTGTACCACTGACAGCTCACCAGCCTCCTTTGGGAACTGCCTGCACTGAGTCTGCAACAGTTGATCTCTTCCTGTCCTGATTTCATCCAATTACACCTCCATGGAGACATTAAAGAGTTCAGAAGCCTTTCTGCAGACTCTGCTGCACCATCCTCAGAGGTCGTTTTTCCTCTACAACTGGCTGCAGTATAACAAATGAGGGCCCAGGAAGGAAACTTCAGTGATTGAAGGATGGAGCCGAGTGGGCTGTCCTGATCAACCATTAACTCACTAATGAGAGGAGAGGAGAGTAGTTGAATATGCACTGCAGGCAAGTGCGAAAAACTGGGAAGGCTATTCTTTCCCCAGTTTTCAATATTGATGAAAAAGTCAGGGAGAGTATTAAACAGAGTAACATGTCTTCCATTTCTCTGTCTGTAGTTTGCCCTCTGCCTCTAAACCTATTTCTGTTTCCAACACTTGTACATTATTAATTCAACCTTCTTTTTAGAAAAATTGATAACATAGTATCGAGCTGGCTAAAATAGTGAAGCATAAATTATCCGTTATCTGCTCCATGCTTCATTTCCTGCAGATTTATATCATCAGTAAAATCAGATCTTTGTTGAGGCTGACTAAATTATCGAGAGGAAAATTTTATTGAAAAGTACATCAGGGTTACTGCTGTTTGAATTGCAGGCAAGGTTGATATACTGAAGCGATAAAAGGCTGCATATTTGTGAAGAACAAATATTTGATATTGTGGCTGAATTATTAAGGATAGGAGATTTTTTAAAAAGATAACATTTTATGTATACCTCTCTTGTGCTGTCTTGTATTTTCAGTCGGACATATTTATGTGTACTTGCTACTTGGTCTGTTTATTTTCAGACATGAATTAATAAGGGAACCCAGTATAAAAATGTTGCAAAAAATGCTTACTATTTGAAGAGTAATGCACAGATTTGTGCATTCACGTTTTTAAAACCAGAATTGCCTGTATTAAAATCTTAAATCCCAATGTACAGTTAGGTAACTACTTGTGCAATCTTGATTCATTACGTCAAACCTTCCCACATGAGAAAACTTAGCTTAAAATCAAAATTTATGAATCCATCAATTTGGAGCCTGGATTTAATATCCTGATTATCAATGACTTAACTTAAATATATAGATTTATATTGGGTACATTTGACTTTTTTTTCCAAAGAAACATGCTATCACAATGCATTTTTGAACCTCACAGGTCCAAATTTTGTATTGGAAGCACATTGGGTTGAATTTTCAGTTCCCACTGGGGTCTGGAACAGAGGCAGATAGGGCCTGAAAATACGAGCACTGTCATGCTTTCCTGATGCCATTTCTGGTACTGGCCATGTTACCCACCACATTCTCAAGGCCAATTAGGGGTGAGTAATGAATGCTGGCCTTGCCAGCTATACCCACATCCCATAAAGGAATAAAAGAAAAGAGAACGTTAACATAGGCAGTTGAGGTTTTCAAGGGGGCTCACGAACTGCATGGGCTGCATGCACTGATTGGGGCATACCTGCTGAAGGGAGTTGGTTGCATAGTACAGAGCCTGTCATGGCCATCCTAGGAAATTAACTTGGACCCATAAAAGGATGAACTGAAGCAGACCATTGACAAACAGGTGCATTTGACACAGAGCAGGTGCAAGGCAAATTGGCAGTGTAGGGGGTCATCGCCTTCCTAACAGCATGGAGACAAAACAGGAGACAAGGCTACGAGGGCAGTTGGAGGACCAATTGAAAACAAGGCAGCAACACCCTCCGCGTGAAGGCTGTAGCTCAAGGCATCAGGAGGGCAGTGGAGAGAAACAAGAGGCAGGAAAGACACACAGATCCTCAGCATAGGACCTACCAATGAAGACAGAGCTATCTTGAGATAACCAAAAACCAGTGCCACAGGAAATTTGTGCCCTTGGCATCGAAGACTTCTCACCTTGCAATGTTGCCCACTGTGGCCTGCAAGTAACCATTAAAGTCACAAAGGAAAGTGGGTCTCACCTCCATAACTGGATTCCCCAGGTACAGGGCATCATCGATTTACCCCATGTGGCCATCAAGGTACCCAATGACTGGCCAGTGAGATTCATCAACAAGAAGAGCTACCTCTCCTTCAATATTCAGTGGTCTATGGCCACAACAAGAGCTTCCTCCATGTGTGCATTCACTTTCCTGGTAGTAATCATGACTCCTTCATCCTGTCCAGTCCAGGCTGCCACACTCCACTCCCACACTCCTGTGGATGGATCCTTGGGACTAGGGATATCCTTTGAAGAGTTGGCTACTCACTCACCAATGTGGTGGTCTGCTGCTCTCTGTTGGTCCTCCAGAGAGGTGTGGACTTTGAAGATGGTAAGCTTGAAGGAGACAACTCATCAAGGCAGGAACAAGAGGCGGGAGAGAAGAAGGAAGAGGAGACAGAGGGGGAGGATGCAAAACACCAAGGTGGTACAGAGGCACGGGGGGGGGGGGGGTGGGGGGGGGTGGGTTGGGGTGGCCAGGTATGACATGGGGATGAGGGTCTTGTTAGGACTCTATGAATGACAGAGATCATCTTACTTAGGAAGATTTCAGCTAACCCCCTCTGACCCAGGATGAATTACATGGCATACAAATCACACTAAGGTACCTGTGCTAGCACTTCCATTGAGAACACTACCTGGAACATCCAAACTCTTACTGCCAGTGAAGAAAGCACATCTGCCCAAAGGTTTTGCCATCATTGTTGAGAAACCCTTGATTTCTTTCACCACCTCATTCCTCTTTTATTGACTGGCCATCATTAAAAAGAGTCTCATACTTGAAGCTTAAAGTTCATTACTAACACAGTTCTCAGATAGGAAAATAATGCACAGATACAGCAAGAAGACACGCCAGTGAGCTATTTAGTTCAAACATGCTGCATCACCAGTACCACTGGGCATCGAAGTTCGAAACTGCGGCATGCAGCCTCCCGAGATCAGTACACAGTTCCTGTGCACACTCCAACTGCTGTCAAATATGGTTCTCCATGAGGTTGGTCACTCTCTCGGTGGAGGAGCTCATGGTTTCATAGTCCCAAGCCACTGTGACACATGAGCTGGACAAACTCTTCCATATTCAGCCCATGACCCTGCGCTGTATCAGGGAACTCTGACAAGTGGCGGTGCCATCTCCTGTTCTTGATCTAGACAAAATCTCCCTTCTTGTAACTCCTGAGGCTCTGCATCTTTGCCCAGGTGAGCAGGGTTCATCTGTCCTTCCTTCTCTGAGGAGGACTGACTACAGCTCCTCTGGCATTTCTTCTTGCACTGTATGCCTCCCCAGCCAGTGTCAACCTATGTAAACACCCACAAAGTCTCACCAAGGTGACTGTATCTGCACTGCGGATGGTGCGCTTGTAATGTGTGTCTCTGTTTCTTCAGTTCTTTAGTGGTCATCAGGGGTCATGAAAAGGGAGGAAGAATGTCTCATGCGGTGGATGTCTGCACCTGAGGGAATGTCTGCAGTGCTGAGGTTTCCCAATGCAGCCAGTGTTCAGAATGCTGTCAAGCATTGATAACCATTTCACCCCCTGTAATCACCATCTCCACCATGAATGCCCGTTAAGCCAGGGTTGACTCCCTTGTGGTTTGCTATCCTGGTCAATTTCACCGCCCAGTCCTCTATTGCCGAAATGATTTCAAAGTATGGTACCTCTTCACCCGTTTGAGATTTTTCACAAGCATTATGTGCCCATTTCCCCTGCAAGGACAAAAGAGAGTGTGATAGGGCCCTGCTGCCCTCCATGGCCAAAGGCAGTTGCTCCTATTCATTCGAAGATACATGTTTCAGTGCTAGCAGCTTCTCAGCAGCACTACTGCTCAGGCCCTGGGCACACAGCTTTCCTATGTTTAGGAGCAGCATGCACCCTGAGGCTGGTGTGTGTGTGTTGGAGGGTCATTTCCCAGTGGCCTTTCCTGAGGATTGTGGTGTGCACTTACCTTGTCAGAACATATCAGGTCATTAAACCTTTTCCTGCATCAAATTCAGGTTCATCTTGTGATACTTTAGCTGCTGGCAAATTGCACTGCACTTTCAACCAAGTCTATTTGCCTTGAATGGGTGGCCTCATCCTACTGCCCTGATTTAAAACATTTCAGTAAGGCTCTCATCTATATAGTTGGTGCTGATGGGGATCCTGGTCATCCATTTTGAGGCCTGCTTGATAATCCAGTCAGATTGGTCTCAGACAGCCAGTGGCTGGTACTTTCTTTCCAAGCAGATAAAACTTCTCTTCCTCACCATCCCCCCACCATTCTTATTGCAAAAGAAATTGTAGGTGTAGTTGTTAAATCTATTGAAACTTTAATGCATTTTGCCTTAAATATCTTCACAGATGAGTGCTCCAATGAAGTCAATGCAATTAGCTGGATTTATATGCTGAGATCTTGTTAATGGAATGGTTTAACAATGTATCCTCTCATCATCTAATACTATGTATGTTCCTACATAGGCAAGGACAAATTAGAAATCAGAAATGGAATTGCAATATTATTGTCTTTTTGACTGAGATGTACATCAGCATTCCACATCTTTACTGGGGATGAGACTGAGCATTGACTGTAATGAAAAGTGAGTAATAGTGGATTGACAGCCCATTTTACATCTCAATCATTTTTTTCTTCTCATTTGAAAGTCAATAGGCTGCAGATTCGTAATCACATTATGCTCTGCTGCTGATGACCAAAAGCACATTCACCATTTCTTAAGCGTGACTAGATCAAAAATCCTGGCCTAGAAACTGGGTCGCACAGCAGCCATTTTACAAAAAAAAAGGTGCCTAAGAGTCCAGTGTGGTGTGTAATGATTCTGTATATTAGTTCCTACATTGGTATTTAGTACATGTGCCTCGAACAAAGCAAAGCTGCCTGCATGTACAATTTGGCAACATTGGGCGGAATTGTCCCAGATTTACACTAAGTGTGGTAGCAGGCAGTAAAACCATGCTTTACCTGCTGGCCACAATGGCGGTTTCTTTCACCGTATCATCCCAAACCCGCCGCATTCATTATGCATTCCCAGGAAACATGTCGTTTCCATGGCGGGCGGGCTGTCATTCGCCCGACACGCCATCCACCTCGCCGCTTCATCATGTTGGGCGCCATAGTTAAAGTGCAGCCGTATGCATGCCTCTCAGTGCTTCCAGCCCACGACTGCTGCACGGAAGACATGGTCTCAAAGGGCAAGAAGACTGCAGCCCCCAGGTTCAATGACACGTCCCTCGAGCGCCTTTTGGATGCAGTGGTGGCTCACTGTGATGTGCTCCATCCCGGCTCTGACGGCAGGATGGCCAGCAACATCACAAATCCAGCATAGGAGGCGGCGGTCAGTGACAACGCCCTGCAAAAGAGGACAACCACCCAGTGCCGCAAGAGGATGAATGATCTCCTCCATTCCACCAGGGTAAGTCATTCTTCTCATCACACATCCACAGGTCCTCACTCACTGCCAGTACAAAGGGCATCAAATTCACTCTCTCACACACATCTTCATTGTCCTTATCCCATCCATGGGACCACTCACCACCCACAAACGCCAAACATATTTATCATCTGGCCTGGCAGGTGTCCTGCTTACAGTCTCTCCATCTCATTGTGCCTCTTCAATAGCGTGTGCAGGAACACCAACCGTCCTTTCTTCTTGAGGGTGCTGCTCCTCCCTCTGCACAACCAGGTGCCTCAGTCACTCTCTTCTCCGTCATTTCCACTCATTGTAAGCCATTCAGCATACAGTTAGTTTACCAGGCTCCATGCTCCTGATGTACTCCTCCTGCAGGGAATACCTAATATGGGGCCGCATCCCTCCCCGCCACCCCACACATGCTTGTGCACTACCTTCAACAGGAGGGCAGCCCTTTCCCCCACCCCCAAGTCACCTCAACCGCAGGGAAGCTCTTGTCCCCCCAACGCACCTCATTATTGAAGCCCAACAGGCGACGCAGGTGAGCGCAATGTTACTGTGTACTCACCTCCAAGTTCCCCACAAAATGCAGCCCGTTAAGTACACGCCTTACATATGCTGTTGTGAAACATGTCTGCATGTGGGCAGACAATCCAGCAGGGGGGATGATTCCAGTGGGCTGGCCTTATAATGATATGCAGGTGTATTACAATGAGCTTCCCGACATTCGATGGTGGGAAAAGCAGCCTGCCATCGATGGGCTGAACGGATGATCGCAAATTGGTCTCCTCACCATATTGTCCACTCATGCTGCCGAGCACGCCCGACGCCAGCGGGCACGGAAAATTCCGCCTTTAATCTCTGCTTTGAGACCCCTTTTGTAAAATTTGTTCTCAGTACATATACCAAGAACAAAAGTGGGTGCATTAACTCCTGGAGTACATCACTTCTACCCTGCTCTAGTTTTTTTCTAGTTTGTCAGTTAATTTTCTATCCATCCTAATATATTTCCTCTTCAACTATACACCTGAATATTTGAAACAAGTCTCTTGTGAGATACCCTTATTTTCTAAAGTTCTAAATACATTGCTCTGCTATGTTCCCCTTATTGATCTTCAGTGACTGTCTTTTCAATTTTTTTTCAGATTTAAAGTTCCTTTAACAAATCCATGCTGGTATCTTTTCCTCACAATGGTCATTAATTTTACCTCAAATTATGGATAATAGTTTTTCCACAAATATTGTTAGACTAACTTTTTTTTTCTTTCTCTTCTTCTTGAATAAGGGGAACACAATGATAATGTTTGGTTATACCACACAATTTGCATATTTAAGGAACATTGAAAATATTGTAACCAGAGTCTGCTGTCTTCTATCTGATTTTACAATGCCTAGGTTGCATACCATCTTCAATTCTGTTATTTTTTTTGTCAGAACTAATTCCTTTTCTACTTTAATTTCTAATAACTGATCCTGTAATCCAGCTATATTTTTACTTCCAATGCCATCTGTAAACTTTCAGATTATTTATTTAATATCTCTGCCATCTTTCCATCCATCAAAATTAGACTCCCTTCTTTGTTCGTGAGTGGTCTGCTATTTTTTTCTTCTACTCTAAGTACTGGGGCAGGATTTTTCAGTCGGCGTGCGGAGGTGGGCCCGATACGCCAAGGTGTAAAATGACACGTGACGAAGCCGGGCATGCGTCTCGATGTCATTGCGCTGTCTCACGATGTTTTGTTCGGGCGTGCGCCGGAGTCAGCTGTGCGCCCGCCAATATGTAATCGGCCTATTTAGGTCATTAAGGAAATAATTATTGTAATTGTTAATGCTGCCCGTTCAACTTAGGTTGACAGGCAGGCGAGAAGGCCAAGTGGCCTTCACGTTTTTTAGGAAACCTCATCCACAAGCGAGATGAGGTTTTCTAAAACTTTTATTAATTAAATAATAAATTTTTCCAACATATAAAAACATGCCCCATCTCATGTGGCACACGCACATGAGGAGACATGTTTAAATAAATGTTTAATTCATTTATTCATTAATTACAATAGTGCTTCAATCTCCCTGAGGCACGGAGCTGCCTCCGGGAGATTGATGCGGTCTTTCCTGTGCATGCGTGTGAAAGAGCACTGTCCCCGGCTCTCTCTCCTCCCCCTGCCCGTGCAGGCAGCACTAAGGGCTGCGGCTCGCGTCTTACGCTGGGCGGGCCTTAATTGGTGGGGCGGAGCCAATCGCAGGCAGTGATCGGCTTGGCGACTGCCCCTGCCCACTCCCGCCGACCCCAGCCACTGCCTGAAAAATTCAGGCCCTGGTCTTCTTCATTTTCCCCTTTACTTAATCCTTCCAACCTCTCTTTCCACCCCTACTAGTTTCTATATTTCTCAAGTTTATCATTACTATTGTTAGCCCTAACTTTAAGGATGGAATTTTGTGGCCAATTCACGGCGGGAGCGAGCTATTCAAATGCCCATTGACTTTGACAGGACTGGAAAACCCTGCCTGTGGAAGGAGCTGTTAAATTCCAGCCTTTTTGCAGTTTAATTGTAATCACTATGTATCCAGTAATTCTATATATTGATGCACCCATTTTTTGCTTAAAGCAGCATGTTTATTTTGTACTTTATGCATGTCATATTTGAAGAATTTGGTCTGTGAACCTCTTTGTTTTAATGTACATATTAATTTTGCCAGATTCCCTTCTCACCTTGTTGAATTTTGGCTTCCAGTTCAACGCTCACCTTTCACTCTATCTATCATATATTGATCATTATTTCCTGATTGTTCTTCCATTCTCACATTAGTTATATTCGCCAGTCTATTTCCTGTTGGACTAGAAACATTGGGTTGCAAGGGGAAATCTGGACGAGAACCCGGAACTGGCCGAGGTGATGTGATTGCCTGAATCCTCCCAGAGAGGTTAATTATGAAGCCACCTCTGGTGCTCCTTCCAACTAAGGAAGGGGGGAGGGCCATGCAGTGGCGGGGGTTGATGCAGCTCAAGGTGGGGCCTAGAGACTGCTGGTGGGTTGGGGGGTTGAGGGCGGTGGTGGTGGTCTGTACTTGTTGTTCTAAGTGGAGTTCTCCTCATTGTCCAGAATGAGCAGCCAGATCTTCAGACCTCAAAGACAGGCTTGAAGAAAAAGTCCAAACTAGTTTTCATTTTTTTTTGAAAACCCGCCAGAAACACATAAAGCTGCCCGAAGGCCTTTCCCGCTCTCCACAACTGCTGATTCTTTTAAACAATAGCCATTAACTATCAGTTAAACTGTTAGGGAAATACAGGATTGATTCCAGTCACAAAAATTGTGAAGAAATCCTTCAGGAAGAATAAGGCATCCTGGTCAATGTCGAACGACAGTACCATGTCAGAGAGTCATACATAGCATTCAGGAGCACCAGGCCAGACTCTGGCCGCACACAAAGGACCTTAATCATTAGCGTGATAGGTTGGGCTCATCCAGGCACCTTCTCACTGGTGTAGGTGTAAAGAGCCTTTAATTTCAAAGGAGGCCATATGGCTGAGACAACCATATGTTCTTGGGGTCTCAAGTTATCTGATAGGCACCAAACACAGAGCACTTTCAAATAACAGGCCAGCTGCCAGAGAAGGAATACTACCCACTTTGACATAACTTACCAGGCCTCCTGATGTCACCAATGCCACATCTCCGAGGTCTAAATAAAAGGTCTGAAGTTTGGTGTTGGAGGTGGCCAGTTATTTGGGGATTCTGTCCCATTTGTTTAAGACCTGTTTGTTTCTGGATCTCTTTCTTCCTCCAAAATAATACATTTTAAACCCCAGCTCACAAAACAGTCAATCCTGTTATTGTTAATAAAATAATATGAACCCTAATTCTACGTAACCTCACGTCTCGTCTTTGGACCTTTTTAATGGAAGGGGAAGGGGGCTGTTGCTGCCATTTCATGTTTGTAGAAGGACTTCTGTGAATGGTATAAATAGATATAAGGAATATACTAGTGATGTCAGAGAAGTTTTTGTTGTGCATAGATTAAAATCCTCAGAATATAGCTGTTTTGCTGTGTGCTGACTGTCATTCTTATCTAAGTGAAACTGAACCCTTCAGAGGTCACCATTTTGTTTATGATGGATTCGGGACTGAAAATGTTCAAATCTTTTAAAAATGCCCTGTGATTTTGTGGCAAAATAATTTAGTTCTTCGCAAATATTACATTGATCTCTGAGCTAGCTGAAGTGCTTAAAAGGACAAAGTTAACTGGGAGGGTGCGGGGGAGTAAAGTTAATGCCAAATGAATTTGTTTAATGGCATTATTCACTTCAGTGAACTACATCCACTGCAGTGAGGTGCTATTGGCATTCTGGGGATGAAGTGAAGGGCTATGGTAAAACCATCGCCTCACTCCACCCTAGCATTATCTTTCAGAATCAACCTTCATGTAAAATATTCACAAATAATGGAACTCTTCAAAAGTAAACTTATCAAAAAGACTGGCAGAGGGTACAACTGGTTTACTGTGATGACTCGATGGAGCAGACAGGTTTCATCAAGAAACAGTTAACTTCATTACAGAAAGATTTACAGATGCTTTTGCTTCAACAGGACTCTCGTGAGGAAGCTCTGCCCCCATCCCCTCCCCAAGATTGCCCGCACTCAAAGTTCACCGGTTGGAGTCCACACAGCACATCACGTGACCCCTGATTGACAGAAGGGAGGGACTACACCCCAAGTTACCACGTTTCCTCCCCCTTTAGTTATTTACAATTTCTATTTACAGAAAAACATTTGAACAATCCAACAAACATATATACAATTTCAGGTGATTATAAATCAAGTCTCTGTGGTTAACTCCTTATACAGCTAGAGTGGCATTGCTCTACCACTGGAGGCTCCTGAATGGGATCGACAGGGTCTGGATTTGCAGCATGAGACACATAATTGGAACATGGCAGTTCAGGATTTGACAACTCTTCAGAGACATTTGGCATGTCTGTTCTAGGTTGATCAGACACCTCAGGAATTGACTGTTCAATGTTAATCACAGGTGGATCAGTTGATTGTTGGGATGTGTCTCTGGCACAAATATGATCTACGTGCTTTCAGAGTATTCGATCTCCCACTTGTACTTGGTAAGGTAGTGGACCAGTCTTTGAGGCAATGGTTCCAGGAGCCCAAAGGGTCCACAGCTGAAATTCTGCAAGTATACCGTGTCACCTATGCTGAAAGTAGGAGCTTTACAGTGTATGTCATGGTTAAACTTCTGATTACTCTGATTCTGTGCCACCATCCCCTCTGAGCTTGGAAAGACGAGATGTAGATGTACACGCAGATGATGTTTCATTAATAACTCCGACGGTGTTGAACTCTTAGTCGAATGTGGCTTTGTACAATAACTGAAACAAAATGGGAAAGTTGAGATTCCAGAGTGCCTTCCGATAGCTTTTTCATACCAGCCTTAAAAGTTTGTACCGCACTCTCGGCTAGACCATTTGATGAGGGATGGTAAGGGGCTGTTTTAAAATTTTGTATTTCATTTCAATCCATAAATTTCTGAAACTTGTGCTGGTAAAAGTTGTGCCATTATCTGAAACGATAATTTCAGGTAGGCCATGTACTTGCTTTTGGAGTATTCGATCTCCCACTTGTGCTTGGTAAGATAGTGGACCAGTCTCTGAGACCATGGTTCCAGGATCCCAAAGGGTCCACTGCTGAAATTCTGCACATACACTGTAAAGCTCCCACTTTCAGTATATGTCATGGTTAAACTTATGATTACTCTGGTTCTGTGCAACATAGCTTCTCGATAGTTGTGTTTGACATCGGTGACTTGACTTCATATGCATCCATCCATATGGTATGTGCACTTACAATTAGCAAGAACATGGTACCCAAGAATGGTCCTATATAATCTATATGTAATCAAACCCAGGGTTGACAAGGCCACCCCCACATATGCAGGGGAGCCGGAACAGGCAACTTCTGTTGTTGCTGACAGTACAGACAGTGCTTGACCAGGTTTTCAATATCTTCGTCAATACCTGGCCATCATACATAGCTTCAAGCAAGAGTTTTCATTTTTGATATGCCCAGATGGGCACTGGAGTTCTGTCAAGAGTGGCTCTCTGCTTTGTGGTGGGACCACAACTCTTGACCCCCACAACAAAATCCCGCCTTGGCAGCTCAATTCCATCCGTCTGCCATGGAATGATCTCAATTCTTCAGATACAGGCAAGTTGGGCCACCTTTTAAGCCGTGGTGGGCGAGATCACGTGCTGTGTAGGAGTGTGATCAGTGGGTGGGCGGAGATGCAGGTCAGCTCGGATAGACAACTGAAAGAGAACCCCAGCAGGCAGCATTGAAAATGCTCAGGACATTGAGATGAGTGAAATGTGAATGTTCCGGGTGCGTGGGAGAGTGCTTGCACGAGGCTCCGAGAGGCCCTGCTATGCTCACACTTTCCCCTCCAGAGTCACTTGTGGGCCGGCTGCTCACTCTGTGGTGACGAGTCTTCCGGGTTCCTTTGGTAGTCCTCGCTGAATAAACCCATTAATGGTTTATGGTCCAAAAAAATGATGAAAGGGTGTCCATGCAGATACCGGTGGAAGTTTTCCATTCCGAATACCACCAATAAAACTTCCTTTTCTAGCTGGGAATAGTCCTTTTTGACTGTGGAGAGGGTTCTTTAGACATAGCGAATAGGCTGTTCGGACTCACTTTCCATTTTATGGAATAGCACAGCTCCCAATCTGTAGGGAGAGGCATCACATGTTAATACTAACTCTTTCAATGGGTCGTAGTGTACCAATAAACATGACAAATGCTATAGTTACTTTGCTTTTATAAAGGCTTCTTCCTCTAGTGATCCCCAAGACTAATGGTGGTTCCTTTTTAGTAACAAGTGTAGTGATGCCAACACAATTGATAGGTTTGGTAAGAAATGGCTTTAGTGGTTAATCATGCCCGGGCAAGACTTGTGTTCTGTTACATTGGATGGTGATGGTGCATCTTTTATTACCTGAATTTTGTCTTTTACCGAGTGCAGTCCCATGGTATCCACCCTGTGGCCTAGATAAGTCACTTTTCCTTCTTTAATCGTACACCGGCTTCCATGAACCTCCTTAGCACCTCCTCCAGGTTGGAATAGGGTTCCATCTCGATTGATCCCGTGTTGAGGACATCATCTAGATATACAATTACTCCTGGGAGTCCTTGCAAAAGGCTCTCCATTGTTCTCTGGAAGATAGCACACACTGATGAGACCCCAAAGGGTAGGCGGGTGTACTGATAGAGACCTCTATGTGTGTTTATGGTGACGTACTCCTTCGATGTTCTATCCATCTCTAGTTGCTGATAAGAGTGGTTCGTATCCAATTTCGTATAGGGCTTGCCTCCAGCCAGTTTGGCATACAAGTCATTTATCCTTGGGATAGGGTACTTGTCTTGAAGTCACTGCTGAAGTATTTCTGCTAGGCTTTTTAATGTTTCTCACAGCGGACATTGTATCGCACTTCACTGTCTGGCCACGCTCGGCGGCAGATTCCCACCCAACATGAAGTACAGTGTAAGTTTCTATGTGTTGCAAAACCTGCGAGTCTCTCGCAGCACTTTCCATGGAGAGAGGGATTTCTAGGGCACATTTAAAGTTGATGTCAACCTCACTGAGTAAACAGCGCTGTATGATGTCGTCCTTAACTCCACAATCTAATCAGTCCCACAGCATATCAATGAATGTGTCCCCGAAGTCGCAGTGCTCTGTTAACTGCATGAGGTTCACGACATAGGTTGCGATGGACTCCCTCAGGGCCCTAATTCTTGAATTAACTTTAAAACGCTGCATTTTTATGGATGGCTTCGGCTGGAAGTGCGTTTTCACGAGGTCCACTAATTCATTACAGAACTGAGTGCGCTCGGGGCCGTCAGGTTGCGAATGAGGTTGTATGTTTTACTGCCACATACACTTAAGAGGATGACTTTCTGCTTTTCGTCCGAGGTAATCTCGTTTGCTAAGTAAAGTCAGAGGCACTCTACATACTGGCTCCAATCTTCCATAGTCCCATCCTATGGATCAATTCTGCCAAAGAGTGGCATGACTGATGAGTAACTTTTTAAAAAAATTCGATGTACTCACAGTAACAGGGCAAGGTGCAGAGTCGGAGTTGATTTTCCCCTTGTAACGAATTGTGATGATGTGATGGAGCAGACAGGTTTCATCAAGAAACAGATCATTTTATTATGGAGAGATGTACAGAAACTGTTACCTTGACCAGGACTCTTGTCAGGAGGCTCCCCCAACCACCGGATTGTCCATGCTCAAAATTCACTGCTTGGAGCCCCCACAGTATATCATGTGACCTCTGATTGTCAGAAGAGAGGGTCTATACCCCCAGTTACCTCAGTAATTTATGCTTTCAGTGTAGAAATTAAATTCTACTTAATCTTGGTTTTCAGTAAGCAAAAGGTGAAAGTGTCAGATAATTAGCTACCAAATGTCAAATTCACTTGTATTCGCTCCATTTAAATGGGGCACAAAATACATTCCAGTCCCACATTGAAGCAATCAATATTCCTTGTCTAGACTATAAAATGGACCTTATAAAATTCAAAAGACTTTTTTGAAGCAGATGAACAGTAGGAAAGCCTTCAGGGTACAGCTGGTCTCCTTTTATTTTTGAGTACTATTACATCCTTCCAAGCCCATAAATGATATATCTGGAAGCTGTGTCACTTTAAGGCTGTGCAGCTGAGCTTATGGGCTAGATTTTCATTAGGTGGAGGAGACCTCATAGAGGTGTAAAAGTGGTGGCCCGAACCCGATTCCAGGATTCCTGACCCCACTCCCTGCACCCCCAGTTTTCACCAGTCCGGTTAAGGGTATGGGGCTGGTGCGGTTCCTGAGCTCACATCCTGCACTCCCGACCTGGACAGCTCCATTGCAGGGGTAGGAATGTTCTAACCCTCCACAATTTTCATGGAGTTGGGCCAGTTTTTAAAGGACTTGTGGTTCACAGCATCTCAGAGCTGCTGTGAGCCATGTCTGGATGAGGGAATCTTTTGAAAGGTTAAAATGTCTTACCGATGCCCCCCTTTGCCAAGCTATGCCCTCCAGTCACCGTCCATAGCCCTCATACCCTCCATGCCCAGCTATGGCCCCTATTCATTCACTATATACTCTATATAGGACATATTAAAAAAGTTTTAAAAACAATCATTCATTCATAAGTTTCCACTTTCTTAAAAATTTGACTATGACTACAGGCCAAAAATGTAGGTTGTGATTTTTTTTTTGGTAAACTGTCTTGAAAGGGGAAAAATAATATCCATGACTGAATGGGTGTGGGGGAGGGGGGGTGGGGGGGCTGGTGGTTAAGGATGTTGGGGGAAAATAAGGGGTCCAGCAACAGGAGAAGCCCCAGGGCCCATGATTTCTCTCCCTGGCCCTGGGACCATACAAGCAGGAGGCCCAATAGGAGGATCCACAGTGATGTCCATGTTGCAGATGCACTGGAAGAAGTAGGCGCTGCTGATGCAGACAGGAGACTGCGAGGGCTCTTCAAAGTAGATGCTCTCCACAGTCTTGAGAAAATTAAAAATCGTGCATAGCTACAGTTGTCAGGCCATCATTGTAGAGGAGGAGGCCTTCCACACGATGACTTACAGCAGCTGCAGCTGTGGCTGGATTCAGGCGAGGAGAGGTAGCTCCGATGAGTACAATAACCGTGCATAAGGAACTGGTGATTCTAACTTCAAAGCACAGGTCTTACTGCTTGAAGGTAATGGAAATGCTGATCATTTGTGAAATTTAGAATTACCTCTGATAAGTTGATTATTTCTCCTGTCTCCGCAGAGTCCCCCGAGGCTGTAAGAGCAAAAAGGGAGGGGAGGCAAGTTAATGCTGCCTTGTGCCATGGATAGCAGTGTGGGGGAGAGCTGCGATGACGTTCCTGGCCCGAGCAGGCCTATGCTGAAGAGGGTGTTTGATGCCTCTTGTGCCATCAAGGTAGGTGCTCTCCATCAGCAACTCATTTTATCCCATCTCACGTTACTATGAACATTTTCCTTGAACAGGACTGTACAGGCATTTCTGTGAACAGAATGTCAACTGTACTTGGACAGTGGCAAAACCATTCCTAACCTTTAAATTTTCATATGTTGATAGAAGGAGAAGAAGGACCAGACAACGAGCATCTGGAGAAATCAGTTCCGAAGCTTCTCGCAGACCGGCTGAAGGATATGTGCAGCGCTCCAGAGGTCATGTTGCTGCCGGGGGACATGGCAGGCTCTCCCCCCGTCTCATTAATGGAGTGGAAAGGGACACCCTCCACCAAGGGTGGCCAACACTGAGTGCTGGGAAAGGCCACACAGGAACATTCAGAGGCTTGAGGAACAGAACAAAGTCCTGAGGCAGAGGGTGGAAGACCTAACCCATGACTGGGAGGAGACCACAAACAGAAGCCAGCGCCTACAGGGCTGAATGGAGAAGATGCAGGACTTCAACTTGTACCTTTAAGAGCAGCTAAGGAGCCAATCACCAGGTACCATTTTTGTTTTAGGAGCAAAGAACTGCGGATGCTGGAAATCCAAAACAAAAATAAAAATACCTGGAAAAACTCAGCAGGTCTGGCAGTGTCTGCGGAGAGGAACACAGTTAACGTTTCGAGTCTGTATGACTCTTCAACAGAAATAAGTAAAAATAGAAAAGAGGTGATATATAAGCTGGATTGGGGGGGAGGGGTAACATTTTTGTTTTCGTAGCCTAATTGAAAATTTTATGTTTTAAAGGTGCTGTGCAGCATCCATGCTGCAGTGGGATTTGCATAATGAGCTAACATTTTTTGACGTGTTGCAGCACGAGAACCTCAACAATCCAACAAGGCCATGTGTTTCGATAGGCCAGCACCCCCCGGGTCAATACAGCAGAATAAGGATGCACCCTCATCAACTGTCACAAAGCTACCTGTCCATGAAGATTACCCAGCTCTACATTCCCGTTGATGGAAAGGTAATTTCTCTCGCAGCATACCAAGCACTCCCACCAAACTCCAGAAAACACCTCTGGTAGATGATCATCCATATCTGGAGCATCTGTTTGTTCATAATTCTTCCGTGTATATAACTTCCACACTTGATGTTGGATATTGACATGCGCTATGCCCCTATAGGTGCGACCGCAGGGTAGTGTATTCCTCACAGAGTGTTACTGGGCGAATGTAATATGTTCGAGGATGAACTCAATGTTTGTCGAGATCCTGGCTTCTGCTATATGGGGTGCGGAGTTTCTGAAATGGCTGCTCTATTTATGACAGACAGTGTATCTGGTTTGTGAACACCACCACCCCTACCCCAGCGAAACCTCTGCTTTCAGCCATGAAGCTCAGCGCTATTAAAGGGAAGTATGATGTAAATACTCATGGTTTTCTCGCATTATCTAGATGCCCAGACTACCACAAACATCATCCCTGATCTAGCTGAATCCTTCATCTTCAGTTAGCAGTCTTCAGCTCTGACTTATTTTCTCCTTCTTTTCTCCCATCTGCAGCATGCTGCACCCACCACCTTGAGAAGAAAGAGTGAATGCGGAGGAGGTGGCCAAACAACAAGCCTGTGTGGACAATTGCATCACAGAGAAGATAATGGACCTTAATCAGAAGGAGAAGACAACATCACCAAACCAGCCAACTGTTTAGAGTCACGCGGGAATATGCTTTTCTAAAAGCAGTCATTTTTTTTCCTGAATCAATTTTCATATTCTTTATGTAACGTTGTAAATAATTTGCATTGGTTCTGTGAAATAAAGAACCAGTGTATAAAAGCTTAATGACGCTTCTGCCTCAATATGTTACTAAGAGTCACAGCCCTCAGCACCTTCACCCACACAAACACTGGAAGGGGACCACCTTTGGCACTTTTATTTAAATTTAACCACCTTAATCATGACATATTCACTATTTAAATAAAAGTAACAAAATAAATATAAAATTTTGAATGGAATAATAAAGCAATAAATAATTTGGGTACTATTTGATGCATACGTTAGGAAACTGGGGAAATAACACGTTTGGACCAGTTCACAACTGCCAGTGACCCTGCCTACTCTGTCAGGTGTAATGTAACCATGACCAGTAATACTGGTGTAATACACACCCATAGACTCCAACCAGCTCTACTGGGCCGCAGCCATCTACAACCAGTTCCACTCCCTGCAGCTCTGTGCCATTTGAGTGGAGGTGTCAACGAACCCCTAACCTCCCTCGAGGAGGTTGCCTCTTGCTGCTTCCTGGGCTCCAGCCTCAGCTGGAGTCTCATCCGCCATCGAGAAGATTGTTTTACCGCCTTCAATCTCCCCTCAGATGGCCCATTAATGGGCCTAATTGGCTGCCTGCCGCTGCTGTTTGGGTAGCGTCTGCTATGTTGACCCTGTGTTGGTAGAGTTATATTACAAACACTCCCTAAGTGTGCGAAGCTACCATTTTTACTTTTCAGTGTATTGCTCTTAACACTGCCCCTCACAAATCTTACATTTTGAGTTATGGGTATACTTAATGATGAATATCAGAGGTTGCAAGTGACTGTTGCACTCTTGAGTAAATGTCAAAAATTTGAATGATATTTTACCACTATTCTTTGTCAAACAGGATCTGATTTTTTGAACTCACAAAAAATGCATCTGCCCAATGTATAATCATTGTCTTTCAGATGCTGACATTTTCATTTCCAACATCTTTTTTTGGTTCTATTTTGAATTTTATTCGCAATGAAGCCTAGCAGCACTTAATACTTCAGCTATAATGGACTTTGGAATCTTCTGCATGCAGTGTCTCAAATGTAGTTGTGATGCTGTCTGCAAAGATACACATAATGCTACAATCAGAATCTGCAGTCTACCTGCGGCGTTAAGCCAAATGAAAACAGATTGCTTGCTTCATATAGCAATAGATACAAGCAAGAATAAACCAGGAATAGAAATTGTACTTTATGAGAAGCCATTTGTACACATCAGCCCTTAATTAGTGTGGTTATCTCAGGGCCAAATTTAATCCATACACAGAGGTGGATTTGGGTTTCGTGGGAAGTTAAAATGTTCCAAATTTTAAATCTAAATCCAATGTGGCCAACATGCAGGATGAGTAGAAAGCAACAAATCTACTCTCAGGAGGTGGGTTGGTTGTTGAAACCTAAGGAGGATACATGTCTCCTTTTAACAAAGTTCCTATTTTTAACGGCTGCTTTCTGGGTTTCCCAGGCCTCAGTAAATGGCGTAGGTAAAAGGAGACAAAGTGGATTGGATCCATAAAGTAATTGGTTGTGGGCCAGGAGGCCAGACATATTCCACCAGGCCCAACAAGCTCAAATTGTATTTAAGAAAAGAAACATCAACTGATCTCTCAAACCATGTCCCCACCCCAAGGTCACCATATCCCAGTAATAACACGTCTTCCTTCAACTCCACAATGTCTCCATTCCTTTTCCATCTCTTCCTCCACCCTTCTCAAAATCTCCTTAACACTACGACAAAAACCGTTAATGTGATAAAATGTCCCAAGGTGCTTCACAGGAGCATTATCAAACAAAGCATGAGACTGAGCCTCATAAGGATATTACCTCACACGACCAAAAAGCTTGGTCAAAGAGGTAGGTTTTAAGGAAAGGAGGAAAGTAAGGTAGACTAGTGGAAAAGTGTAGGGAGAAAATTACACAGCTCGGGGCCTAGCTAGGTGAAGGCAAGGCACCAATGGTGGATTGATTAAAATCAGAGATGCTTGAAAGGCCAGAATTAGATAAGCGCAGAATTCTTGGAGGGTTGTGGGGCTAGAGGAGGTGAGGCCATGGGGAGATTTGAAAACAAGGATGAGAATTTTAAAATCACAACATTGCTTGACTAGTAGCCAATGTAGGTGAGTGAGCACAGGAATGATAAGTGAATGGGACATGGTGTGAGTTAAGACAGGGGCTGTGGAGTTTTGGATGATCTCAAGTTTATGGAGGGTAGAATGTGGGAGACCAGCCAGGAATGCTTTTGAATAGTCAAGTCTAGAGGTAACAAGGTCATGAATGAGGTTTTCAGCAGCAGATGAGCTGAGACAGGAGTGAAGTTGGGCAATGTTGTGGAGGTGGGAATAGGCCGTCTTAGCGATGGCATGAATATGAGGTCAGAAGATCATCTTGGGGTATACCAAAGAAGACTTTCCTATCTGGAGATGAGTGAAGGACAATGCTGTGCATGTCTGTGCTTGTCAAGAGATGTGGTGGATCATATATGCCACATTCTGTGGGAGGATCTAACGCTCCATAGACTGAGGGGACATGCACTGCTAGTGCCCCTGAAGGTCACTGCCGTGCTCAACATTTTTGCCTGCAGATTATTCCAGGGTTCAACAGGGCACTTATGTGGCATCCCTCAGTCCACAACACATAAATGTATCAAGGAAGTGGCAGATGTCCTCTACAGTAAGGCTCATCATTATGTGAAGTTCACAATGGATGAAGCTAGCCAGACTGCTAGATTTCTGGGGTTTGCATCTATCTCTAGGGCAGTTCAAAGTGCAATTGATTGTACACATGTGGCTTTGAGAGCTCCATGGCAGCAGACCCTGATATTCATCAAGAGGTTCCACTCCCTGAATGTTCATCTAGTGTGTGATCACCAGAAGCACATCCTGCATGTTTGTGCCAAGTACTCTGGGAGTTTGCATGATACATCCTGAGTTACTCCCAGGTGCCTCACATATTCGAAGGGCCTCAGCGATTACAGGACTGGCTACTTGGGGATAAGGGGTACCCATTCAAATGATGGCCCGTGACACCCGTGTGCCATCCTCAGAATGCCTCGGAGCAGAGATACAACACGGTGCATAGCTCAACATGATCCTGAAGATGCTCTTCCAATGTTTGGAGCACTCAGGTGGATCTCTGCAGTACTCTCCACAGGGGGTGTCCCACATAATCATGATCTATTGTGCACATTACATCCTGGTGCTTCAAAGTGAGCGGGCCCTTGCCAGGGACAGATATGGAGGAGGCTGAGAGATCCTCGGACAATTAAGAGCAGGAAGGGAAGTAGCCTGAAGAGGGAGATGAGCATCAGCTTCCACATGAGGATGCCATCAAAGATGCGTGAGATGGAAGACATGCCCCTGCCACAATGATAGCCACAAGATTCCAGGAGGAGTAAAGTGCAGGCAGCAGGACACAGCCATATTCCTTCTGTCCCTTAGTGCTATGCCAGTGCACTGAAAGGCCTTTACAATCACTAACATCGGGAGCAAGTTCAGCATTCGAACTTGTACCTTTGACCCTCATGATTCAGCAGGCCCTAATCATTGGAAAGGTCAGCAGCAAACCCTGTATGTCGGCCTATATAAGTGAAAGTCGGCACAACAGCGCAAGCACTGCGGCAAAAGATTTGATGTAGTCATCTCCACCTGAATGAGAAACTTGTAGCGGACACTGAGATGCATGCACGGTTGGAGAGACCATCATGGCTGCAGCTCTTGTGCTTTGGCACCACCAATGAAGGCAGCCTTCTCATTTTGAGAAACAATTACAGCTAATCCTCCAAGGCTATTGAGTTCATCTAACTCCATGTTATCTGGTAAGGAGTAAAGGTTACTAACATATATTGCAAACATTTCCAGTTAAGAGTTTGACACTTTTTTCTTTCATTCATAGAAGGTGGGCATCACTAGCTGGACCAGCATTTATTGCCCATCCCTAATTGGCCTTGAGAAGGTGATGGTGAGCTGCCTTTCTGAACAGCTGCATTCCATGTGGTGTAGGTACACCCACAGTGTTGTTAGGGAGGGAGTTTCAAGATTTTGAGCCAGCGACAGTGAAGGAATGGGGATATATTTCCAAGTCAGAATGGTGAGTGCCTTGGAGGGGAACTTCAAGGTGGCCGTGTTTCTATGTGTCTGCTGCCCTTGTCCTTCTAGATGATATCGGTCTTGGGTTTGGAAGGTGCTGTCTAAGCAGTCTTGGTGAATTCTTGCAATACCTCTGGTAGATGGTACACACTGCTGCCACTGTTCATCGGTGGTTGAGGGAGTTAAGGTTTGTGGATGGGGTGTCAATCAAGTAGGCTGCTTTGACCTGGTTGATTGGCATCCCATCTACATTTCCCTGACATAACACAAATGTCCATGCACCATCATGACTCAGCGCGCATCACAGGAAAGTGAGGCTCACAAAGCGGGGGACGATCACTGATTGGGAGCATGGCTCATCCTCACAATAAAAGGGCGCGTAGACGCATATGCACAACACTTCCAAATGATGAGACCATTCTCATGAACAGCAAAGTTACAAAGATGCATGATATATACATTGCGTGAACACCTGTGACCCAGAGGTGATGTCAAAGTTTCTTAATTTTTCTAACACTATGGCTACGTCTTGGATCATCCGCAGCAGAAGTGGAGGCAGCCTGCTGGCTGCTATGTCCAGTTCTCTTTGATGACGTTGGTGGGCGTCCTCTACTGTGCAAAGTCCTGGAGGGCCTCGGCCCGCTTTGGGTCCTCTGTTCTGGGGAAGGTGCACTCTCCTCGGCCTGTACAGCTGGAGGTGATGGGGTCACAGGCAGAATGGATTGGGATCAGCTGGACACTCTTGGAGTCACATGGGTGGATGGCCCAGGGGTCTCCAGCTGCTGGTCCTCCTCTTTCACAGTGCCCAAAGGCCTTGCCTGACTCACAAAGGAGAAAGGGCTCATGGAGGGAGGTCAAGGTGCTCTGGCCCCTCTCGCCTGGCCACTGATGGATCCCACCAATACCTGTAACGATGGAGTCCAGGTCCAAGTGCAAATCTATCCTGAGCCTAATCTAGACCCATGACTCACTGGGGTGTGTGTTTGTATGCTAGTGGAGGTGAATACAGTGAAGAATCTTCATCTGATGCATCTTCAGCATCCTCCTCTGAGGTGACCTGGGGGCTGGGGCTTATGGTTTGGCTGGAGCTCTCCGTGGGCCTGCTGGTGCCTGTAAAAAAGAGAAGATGGATTTAGATCATAAGCAGGGAGAATACACCATTGCATGTCAATCACTGTGGTTATCAGGATGTGATCAACTCATGGAGGGCTCCTCTGTACTGGCTTGCAGGGAGAGGCCAATCTCATCTTCCTTGTAGGAGCAATCTTTGTCTTTGCCTGCTAGCTCAGTGTTATCCTCCTCAAAGTGGGTCAGCTCCTAAACATTTGCCATTCTTCCTCCCCGTCTGGGATTTCACTCTCCTGTTGTGGGCGAGTCTGGCCTGGCTGAAGATAAATTGATGGAATGTGATGAAAAGGGATGAGCCAAGGTTGGGAAGCATGTGTAATGGCTGAAGATGGAGTTTGTGCACCATGATAGAGAAGATGCTAGTGATGTGAAAGTTTCCATGAGACATTCAGTTCTGATGTGTACCTGGCTAATATTGTGTGAGATCTCTGAGCAGTGTAACCCTTTGAGTGCCATTCCCAGAAGGAAAAAAAAACAGTTCCGACCAGTGCTTTTATTTCCCAGTCTTTACTGCTGTTCTATTTTAAGGTATACAAGAGCAGTTTGGACCAGTATTCTTATTTCTTAGTTTTTACTGTTTTTTCCTTCCGGGTTATGACAGTGAGAGATTGGAATAAGCTGAAGGTTGACCTACCTTGAAGGAGAGGATGAGATCATTCATCTTCTTTCTGCACTGGATGGTATTTCTCGGGTGGGTGCTTGACGAGCTGACATCATTTGCAACCACCTCCCAGCCTGGCGAGGTGAGGCTGGTGGGCCCCCTGGAGCCATCCCTTCAGTAGAGGACATCCCGGTGCTGGCAGACTCTACGGATGATGAACTCAAGCGAGTCATTAGTGAACCTGGGAGCAGCATTTTTCTTCAGTGGAGCTGTATCAACAAGTTTCTTGCAGACAGCTGGTCTGCTGAGAGTGTGTTCGGGTGGCATTTAAATATGACGCCCGGACCTTTGAGCCCATTAGGTAATGGCAGGGTGGATGAATCACTGCCTGCCCCACCATGTGATTCAGAGAGCTATTTGCCAATTCATAATTAATGAGCTTCCAAGAGTGAAATCGGATGCGATTTCCCACCAAGCTGCCCAGCGGGAAATGCTCCTCATAATTCCCCTGCCACCACACTTAGTCTCTGGAATGGAAAATTCCGCCCAACATTTCAGGTTCAGATGACCTTACATCAAAACCAATTCTGAATATTCTGACTAAGATGAGGAGAAATTTCTTCACTCGGAATGTTGTGAATATTTGGAATTTTCTACTCTAGAGGGCTGTAGATGCACCATCACTGGATGTATTCAAGGCTGGGATCGACAGATTTTTGATCTCTCAGGAAATCAAGGGGTATGGGAGTGGACAGGGAAGTTGAATTGAGGAGGAACATCAGCCATTATCATATTGGATGGTGGAGCAGGCACCAGGCCATTTAGAATCATAGAAATCATAGAAATGTATTTTATTGTTATCTTCCTCCTGGAGGTGTTGTTGCATTTAACTGCCTTATTGATTGGTGGTAACTGATTCTATGCTTATTAATGATAAAGATTAAGAATTTAGCAAGTAAAATGTCCACAGAGGTTTTCCTGGCCATAACTATAACTTCAGTTATGTCAATGTTCTGTCCACAGAGGGTCTGAGAGCTGAACCCCAGTAGAGTATGAAAGATCAGTAGGAGATCACCTTATTTGCAGAGCAACTCTGTAAATGGAAACGGTGGAAGGAGGAGGTGGGAGGAGGGAAGTGAGGGAGGCGGTGTTTTCACTGGTAGTGAGGAGGAAGCAGGGGGTGGAAAATGGACTAAAGTGCAGAGAAATAAGAAACAAAGTAGGAAAGATAGTAAGACATTTACAGATTCTGAGGTGGAATCTTCTAGAAAAGAAAGGAGAACAGAAGAGATAGAAGAGTTCAAGGTCATCCTTAAAAGTACATCTAAAGATAAAGATTTGACTAAAATGAATCCAGTTAAGTTGGTAACTTTCCTTAAGAATGAAATAGGAGATGCTAAGTTTGCCAAAGACTTATCAAGTGGTAATCTATTGGTTTTTTGTAGAGATTCTCAGCGAAAGAATAAGGTTTTAAACTTAAATGTTTAGGAAAACAACAGGTGGCGAGCGTCATTCTGGGAGACTGGAAAATTGCTTGAGAGTTGATCTCTGGGGTGAATTTTGATATTAGTGTGGAAGATGTGATGAGAAATGTTCGGGTGGGAAAGTAGTAGGAGTTAAACATATTGAGTGCATGAGGAATGGAGTGAGGAGTGAGAGTACTTCGACTGTTCTGAACTTTGAAGGAGAGGTGCTGCCTGAAAAGGTGCCCTTGGGATATTTGAGTTTTTCAGTGAGACCATACGTTCCTCCTCCACTGCACTGTTTTAATTGTCAGAGGATTGGTCACGTAGCGGCTGTGTGCAGAGGTAAAAAGAGATGTGGAAGGTGTGCAGGAGCTCATGATTATGGAAAATGTGGGGAAGGAGTGGAGGTTAAGTGTTGTAACTGTGGGGAAAACACAGTGCTACTTATGGTGGGTGTGAGGGGAATATTAAAGCGCGGGAGGTGCAGAAATTGAGAATGGAGGGTAAGATGACTTATGCAGAGGCAATGAAAACTATAAGGGAGAAGGCAGTAGGAGAAATTGGTATGTAGGGAGATATGTGAGGGAATGCAATGGAACCTTTGGTTGAGACTCAAAATGGGTTTCAAGATCATCTGATCTTTTGGTGGTCAGTAAAGTTAATTTCTTGTCCTTTGTTACTGAAGTGATTAATTTTACAATGCAAACTCAAAGCAAAACAGAGAAAATGGAAGTTATTGTCAAGGCAGCTGAGAAGTATCTGGATGTTCGTAGTATGACCCTTGAGCAAAAAAGCAGGGTGCTCCTGTTAGGTAATACAATTCAACCATCTCAATCCTCTCAGGTTAGTTGATTTTGTGATGGGTTTTTTAATATTAAAGTGGAATGCCAGAAGTTTGATTGCAAATGGTCAAGAGTTTAAACATTTTTTAGTTGATTTAATTGAAAAGCCAGACATTATATATATTTCAAGAAACTTGGTTAAAAGCGTGCTTAGATTTTGTGATTCAGGGATATGTGACAATTTGTAAGGATAGGACCGTAGGTGATGGAGGGGGATGTGCTCTTTTAGAAATTCAATAAATTATAGAATTATTAATTTAGATACTCATTTAGAATGCAATGTTGTTGAAATTTGGTGTCATTCTCTTAGTTTTCTTTTGATTTTTTTATAATCTTCATAAAGATCTTATTTTTGAAGAATTAGAAATTTTAATATCAGGTGTCAAAAAGCCTATTATGTGTTGTGAGGATTTTGATGCACATAGTCTGATGTGGGGTAGTGGTCAAATGGATAGAAAGGTGAGGGTGGTGGAAAACTTACTTGACCATTTTAATCTGCTGTGCTTGAATGATGGGAGGGATACTGGAATAAATGTTGGTAAAAATACTTTGTTGTGCCTGGATCTAATGCTAGTTTCCAGTGCTTTGGCAGGAAGATGTGAATGGGATGTTTATGAAGAATCTACTGTTGGGAGTGATCATTTTCCTATGTGGGGAAGAGTTGGGTTGCGTTTGAATGAAGAACTAACTAAGGTGAATTCACAGTGGTGTTTTTGTAAAACACCGTGGATGGTTTTCCAAAAGAGGTGTGCGGATAGCATTAAAGGTCTGTGATTTACGGAAAATGTGGATACTGTAAATAATGACTTATGTGATATACTATTGGGTGCTGCAGAAATGTGTATTACATTGAGGAAAAGGAATATGGAAGAAAAGAATTGTGCCTTGGTAGAATGCGGTTTGTACTTTGGCGATAAAGGAGAGGAATAAAACTTTCAAGTTGGTGCACAAAGCTTATACGTTTGAAGCAGTATTGGATTATAATAGGAAAAAGGCCATAGCTTGTAGTGTTATTAGGCGTGAGAAAAAGAAGTAATGGAGGAGTTACTGTGATAGTATAGGGAGGAATACATCGATAGGTGATGTTTGGGAGAAAATTAGGAGGATTAATGGAACTTGTAAGATCAAAACTATTCCAGCATTGGTAGATGAAGATGATGTTACTAAGACCAATCTGGAAAAAGCAAATATGCTGACAAAGGCTTTTGTAGGTAAGGTACATAGTAGTGATAATTTAGATCCTAAATATCCTTGTATTTGCAAATCTTTTCTTAAGAAAAATCAGGATATTCTCAGGAGGAGTGAAAATAATGACAATCCTGTAAATAATTGGTTTACTTTAGATAAGCTGTAATGGGCAATTAGCAGTACTAAAAATACAGCTCCTTGGAGAGATCTCATGAGCTATGAAATATTTCGCAACATGGGGCTGAGGTCTTAGAAGTATTTCTTGAACGTCTTAATTTAGTACGGGAGGAGGGTACTTTGCCTTAAATTGGAAACATGTTGATTGGAGAGCCAGGAAAAGATGTATCTAGTCTATCATCATATCAGCCTATAACATTGATGTCCAATATTTGTAAAACAATGGAGTGCATGGTTACTAGCTGACCCTTATTATTTAGAGAGCAAGCAGCTTCTGACGTTGTGTCAAAGTGGGTTTCGGAAGTTTCATTCAACACTGGATCAAGTGATGAGGTTAGGTATTGATATCAAGAAAGCTTTATATAATAAAGAAATCCTTGTAGCAGTCTTTGTTGACATTGAAAAAGCACATGATATTATACTGCGGAAAGAGGGTTTTTTATTTAAGTTAAAGGATTTGGGTGTAGAAGGGCACATGTTTAATTGGATACAGGGTATCTTAGTAAATCATATCCTACAGGTGAGGGTGGGCATGGAGTTGTTAGATACAATGGTGGTTGAGAATGGTACCCCACAGGGAAGTGTGGATTAGTCCGGTTCTTTTTAATGTTATGATTAATGATATATATATGATAATGTGGGTAAGGTTATGGGACTGTCGTTGTCTGCGGATGATGGTGCAATTTGGAAAAGAGTCAAAAATGTTAAGTATATACTGAATAAAGTTCAAGAAGCCTTATGGACATTGGAGCACTGGTCTTGGCAGTGGGGGGTTTAACATTTCTAATCCAAAACCTCAGACAGTTTTGTTTACAAGAAAGAAAAATCAGAATGGCAATGTTTTGTACCTATATCGTTAACCAATTGAGGTGGTAAAAGTGTTTAAGTTTTTAAGGATCTGGTTTGATTACACTCAGACAAGGAAAATATATATTGAAACAATAGTCATTAAGTATAAAAAAGTGATTAATTTAATGATATGATTGAGGAATGGATAAGGGAACTTTATTAAGAATATATCAAGCAATGATATGATCAGTGAATATGGTCAAGAATATGGATCAATGGCAAAAGTTTTATTATATAAATTAGACGTAATTCAGTCTCAAGCATTCAGAATTTGTCCTAGTGCTTTTATTTCTTCTCCATTAATAACTCTACAGGTGGAAAATGGAGAAATGCCTCTTGAATTGTGGAGAAGACAGATGGCTTTGAATTATTGGGTGAACTTGGTAGGGCAGAAAGACAACCATTTAACCAAAAGTGTCCTTCCAGATAGTTGGGAGAATGCATTGTAAATAAAGAGGAGATTTTTGGGAAATGAGTAAGTGATTTAGTGGAAGAGTTGGGCCTGCAAGGTTTTAATATAAGCATACATGCATGCTGGTCAGTAATTCCACCCTTGTACTTTCAATATCCAGAAGTTGATCTTACAATACTGAAAAAACCTAAAGGAAATAGTATAGAATTTTAATTTGTCTAGTTTTATAAAATAACGTATAGATAAGAATTGGTTTGCTTATATTCAACTTTATACTAAGGTTCTAAGGATCCTGGGATGGGAAGGACAGGTTCAGCAGTTTTTATTTCTGAATTTAATGTTAAGATTGTGAAAAGGTTATCTGATAGTTTATCAGTGTTTTCAACTGAGTTATATATGAAATATATTGGCTTTAGAGTGGGTAGTGGGGGTAAAGACATTGAGAGTCATCATTTGTTCGGATTCATCATCAGCATTAATCTCTATCTAATCTTGTTCTTCTGAATCCAGGATTTCATTTTTTAAATTTTTCATTTGTCGTATAACATACAACAGTTGGGTATTGTGGTGAGGTGTTTACTTGTGGATGCCAGCATATAAATGTGTGGTAGTGAATGAGGCAGCTGATTCATTGGCTAAAAATTCTATAAGTCACTTGATTCCAAGTATTGAGATTTCATTAGGGAAGATGGAAATTGAATCCATTATTAAGGATAAACTATATGCATTATGGCAACAAAAGTGGGATATGGATGAGAAAGGAAGACTTTTATATCAGATTCAAAACAATGTGAAGTTATCTAGTAAATTCACTGAGAATTGTAGAAGGGATGAGGTGATTATGAGCAAGGTTAGGATTGGGCGCTGTGGGTTAAATTAGTCTCTGTATTTAATAGGGAAACATGTTGATGATTTGTGTCGGGAGTGTGTGGAGGTTTCCTGCAATTGGTAGAGCATTTTTTATTACACTGTACTAAATTTATAGCTGAAAGGAGAACAATGCAATCTAATTTACATCAGAATGGTATACAGTGTGATATGGTGGCTAGTATTTTAGCAGTTAGATTTGAGTGTTGGGGTATTTATAAAGTCGTGTTGTCTTTTTTATATTTCACAGGATTAGCGCATAGAATTTAGGTTTTTTATTGCATTGCACTTCTTCCTCCTATACAGTAGGTGGCAGTAATAAACCAAAGGGATGTGAATTTGCCTGAAACCAAAAAAAAAGTCTCATTTGCAGCTAAAAATCACCAAGAAGGAGAATCTGAGATACTTAGAAGTAGTGGCACAGGAAGCAGGGGGTTGTCCCAGTGGGCGCCTTGGTCTCCAGCTGCCCCTGGATGAATTTCAGTGAAAAGGCAAGGTGGGAATGGAATTAAATCACAACAGACAGAAAGAAAATGAGAAGCAGTACATTTCCTGGATGGCCTTTGGTCTGTGTGCAATCCTCTTTCACTCTGGGATCAGGCTATTTTTTTTCTCTCTTCAGGTAAAGGGGATGAATTACTGAATGAGAAACAATGTGTGAATGAGTATGAGTGCAAGAGAATGAATCTATGAGTAAGAGAGGGAGCAAATTTAATCCCCTTGATCAGCAGGAATAGTGTTAAAGAGGGATTAAATTCATGCTGCATCCACTTGCCTGAGGTCACACTGTTCCCATCCAGTGACACCTCTTACCCTACTTTGAAGTTGGCTGAGGCTCTGGCTGCAAATGAGCAAGGGCATGATTTAATTTTAAAAGTTACATCCTGATGACATTGTTGCTGTGACAGCATTTTAATTTATTCGTTCAAGAAGCTTACACAAGGTTAAACATAGAGATAAAAACAAAAAAACTGCGGATGCTGGAAATCCAAAACAAAAACAGAATTACCTGGAAAAACTCAGCAGGTCAGGCATCATCGGCGGTTCTGTTGAAGGGTCATGAGGACTCGAAACGTCAACTCTTTTCTTCTCCGCCGATGCTGCCAGACCTGCTGAGTTTTTCCAAGTAATTCTGTTTTTGTTTTACAAGGTTAAACATGATAGCTGGCCCATGGCAGGAGATCCTAACAAACTAGCAGAAGCAAAGGTAAATTTAAGATCATAAGATGTAGGAGCAGAAATAGGCCATTCAGCCCACTGTGTTTGCTCCGCTGTTCAATGAGATCATTTATATCAGATTCCTCAACTCCACTTTCCTGCCTTTTACCCATAACCTTTGTAACCCTTGATTGCCTTACTGATTAAAAATCCGTCTATCTCAGCCTTGAATATGCTTAATGGCCCAGGACCTACAGCTCTCTGTAGTAAACAATTCCACAGATTCGCTAGCCTCTGAGAGAAGAAATTCCTCCCCATTTCTGTCTTAAATGGGTGACCTCTTACTCTGAGATTATGCCCTCTGTTCCTAGACTCTCCCACAAGGGAAATAACCTCTCAGCATTTAATGTCCTAGGATGCAACCCATTAGGTCCAGGGGACTTTTCAGCCTTTAGTCCTATAAATTTCCCTAGTACTTTTTCTCTAGTGTTAGTTATTGTATTTATTTCCTCCCCACCTTTAGCCCCTTGATTGTTTAGTATTTCTGGAATGCTATTAGTATCTTCTACTGTGAAGATTGAAGCAAAGTATTTATTCAACTCCTCTGCTATTTCCTAGTTCCCTATTATTATTTCCCCAGCCTCATTCTCTAAGGGGCCTATGTTCACTTTGGTCTCGCTCTTCCTTTTTGTATATTTAAAGAAGCTCTTACTGCCCATTTTTATATTACTTGTTAGTTTACCCTCAAAGTTTATTTGCTCCCTCTTTATTATTTTCTTGGTTATCTTTTGTTGGTTTTTTAAAAACTTTCCCAATCCTCTGGTTTACCACTAATCTTTGCCACATTGTATGTTTTTTCTTTCAATTTGATACTGTCCTTAACTTCCTTGGTTAACCATGGTTGGCTTATCCCCCTCCTAGAATCCTTCTTCCTCACTGGGATATATCTTTGTTGTGAGTCATGAAGTATCTTCTTAAACATCTGCCATTTTTCATCAACCACCTTTTCTGCTAAACTCCTTTCCCAGTCCACTCCTGCCAACTCTGCCCTCATTCCATTGTAATTATCCTTATTTAAGTTTAGCACAGTTGTTGCCGACCCAAGTTTCTCACTGTCAAACTGAATACTAAATTCTACCATGTTATGGTCACTGTTTCCCGGGGGATACTTTTCTCTGGGATCATTTATTAAACCTGCCTCATTACACATTAGCAGATCCAAAATAGCCTGATCCCTGGTTGGATTCACAAAATATTGTTCTTAAGAAACTGTCCTGAATACACTCTATAAATTCTTGTTTGAGTCTACCTCTGCCAATTTGATTTTGTCAATCTACATGAAGATTAAAGTCACCCATGATTAATATACTGCCTTTTTTTGCATGCACTAATTATCTCCTGATTTATTCTCTGTCCCACAGTATAGCTACTGTCAGGGGCCTACAGACGACTCCCACCCATGTCGTCTCCCCCTTGTTATTTCTTACCTTCACCTGTATGGATTCTACATCTTCCAGCCAAGACCATTTCTTGCTATCGTACTTATTCCATCTCGTACTAACAAAGCTACCCCACCACCCTTTCCTTCCTGCCTGTCCTTTCGAAAGCCACATACCCCTGAATATTTAGTTCCCAGCTTTGATCTCCTTGTAAACACATCTCCATAATGGCTATAAGATCATTGCCATTAACCTCTATTTGTATTGTTAATTCATTTACTTTGTTCTGAATACTACATGCACTTAAGTAAAGAGCCATTAATTTTGCCTTTTTAACATTTTTTCCCCTTTTTACCTTATTTGCTGCTGTTTTTTAATGTTTGTACACTCTGTCCCTTCCTGTCACACTCTGGTTGTCAATACCTAAATAGCTGCCCTGCAATGCTGCCATGTCCTTTTGCTTTATAAGCTTAAGTATCCCCTTTCCAGAACCCTCTATTTATTTTGAAGCCCTCTCTGCAGCCGTAGTTATTCAGTTTGCCAGGACACTGGACCCAGCAAGATTCAATTGAAGCCTATCCCAAAGAAACAGCTCCCTTCTACCCCAGAAGTGGTGCCAGTGCCCCATGAACTGAAACCCATTCCTCCCACACCAATCTCTAAGCCACACAAACTCCTTGACTTTATTTACCCTATGCTAGTTTGCCCGTGGCTCAGATAGCAATCCCGAGATTATTATCTTGGAGGTTCTGCTTTTTAATATAGCTCCTAACTATTCAAAATCTTTCAGCAGAACCTCCTTTCTAGCCCTATCAATGTATTAGTATCAATGTGGATGATGACAACTGGATCCCTCCCCTCCCACTCTAAGTTCCTGTCCAGCCCTGAGGAGATGTCCTTAACCCTGGCACTGGGCAGGCAACACAACCTTCGGGACTTTAGCTCAAGGCTATAGAGAACTGTCCCTACCCACCTAATTACACTGACCTTTGCCACTACTTCATTCCTATTTCCTCCCCCACTTGAATGCCTCCTGTACCACAGTGTCATAGTCAGTTCGCTCATCCTTCCTGCTGTTCCCACTCTCATCCATACAGCTTGCAAGAACCTTGTAACTGTTGGACAGTTGCAAGGGCTGAAGCTCCTCGAACACTACTCCTGGGTCCCTAAACCTGCTTCACATGCAGTCACATCCTCCTATCAATGATCACAGACCAAATTTGAATTACCTATTCTGAGGGGTGTGACCAACTCCTGGAGCAAAGTGTCCAAGTAACTTTCCCCCTCCCTGATGTGGTTCAATATCTGCAGCTTTGACTCTAGCTCCTTAACTCGGATCCAAAGTTCCTCAAATTGCAAACATTTGGTACAGATGTGTTCGCCCTGGATCACCTTGGTGTTCAGCAGGGTCCACATGCTGCAGCAGCAACACATCACCTGTCCTGCCATCACAATCGTATTTTATTCAATTTATTAATTAATTACTCTGGCATCCCCAGTCTTTACACTTTATTCTAATTATTTTTTATACACACCAGTATCGATCTTATACTTAACAAGCTATCTTTTAAAAAAAGAGAAAAACAAGACTAAAGATCTAAACACAAACTAAAGATCTTATTTTTCTTTAAAGACTAGAAATACTCACCAATCCTACTCACCTATCAGCTGCTCTCCGTGTTCTTTACCCTCTCATGGTCTTTAATGGTCTCACAATCTCTTTCACCCTCTCACTGTTAAATGCCCCGCTCCTTTCACACTCGCCTTGCTGTTTCTCTCACACGGTCTCAGTTTAAATGGCTCTGCTGTTTTTCTCACACTCTCTTGCTGTAAATGACCTCTGTAGATTCTTTGTGTCATACTCATCGCTTGCCTTCCCACCTATTTTTGTGTCATCCTCATACTTGGCGATAGTACATTCACTTTCCTCATCCAAGTCTTTAGTATATATTGTACATAATTGTGGCTCCAGCATGTGGCACTCCACTAGTTACAGGTTGCCATCCTGAAAATGTCCCCGTTATCCCAACTCCCTGTCTTCTGTTAGTTAGCTAATCCTCTATCCGTGCTAATATAGTATCCCCAAAATCATGGGCTGTTATCTTTTTAAGTAGCCTTATGTGCGGTACCTTATCAAATGCCTTTTGGAAATCCAAATGTGTTACATCTACTGGTTCCCCTTTATCTATCCTGCTTGTTACCTCCTCAAAGAATTCTAATAAATTTGTCAGACATGATTTCCGCTTCATAAAGCCACACTGACTCTGCTTGATTATATTGTGCATTTCTAAATGCTTTGCTATTACATCCTTTATAATAGGCTCTAACATTTGCCCAGTGACAGTTGTTAAGTTAATTGGCCTATAGTTGCCTGTTTCTTGTCTCCTTTTTTTGAGTAAGGGTGCTATATTGGAAGTTTTCCAATCCCCTGGGACTTTTCCAGGATCTAAGGATTCTTAGAAGATTACTACCAGTGCATCCACTATCTCTGTAGCTCTGTAGCTATTTCCTTTAATATCCTAGGATGTAACCATCAGGTCCGGGGGCCTTTATCCCCAATAGTTTCCCTAGTACTTTTTCTCTAGTGATAGTTATTGTATTTTTTCCTCCCACCCCCCGCCCCCCCATGCCCCCCCCACCCGCGCCCCCCCTCCCCCCCCCCCCCCCCCCCCCCCCCACCCCGCCCCACCGTTATGCCCCTTGATTATTTAGTATTTTTGGAATGCTATTAGTGTATTCTACCATGAAGACTGATGCAAAGCATTTATTCAACTCCCCTGCCATTTCCTGATTCCCTATTATTATTTCCCCAGCCTCATTCTCTAAGGGGCCTATGTTCACTTTAGCCTCTCTCTTCCTTTATATATATTTAAAGAAGCTCTTACTGTCCATTTTTATATTACTTGCTAGTTTACCCTCAAAGTTTATTTTCTCCCTCTTCATGATTTTCTTGGTCATCTTTTGTTGGTTTTTAGAACTTTCCAAATCCTCTGGTTTACCACTAACCTTTGCCGCATTGTATGTTTTTTCTTTCAATTTGGTACTGTCCTTAACTTGCTTGGTCAACCATATTGGTTTAACCCCTTCCTAGAATCCTTCTTCCTCACTTTTGTATCTTTGTTGTGAGTCATGAAGTATTTTCTTAAACGTCTGCCATTGTTCATCAACCATCTTTTCTGCTAAACTGCTTTCCCCAGAGTGGTCCACTCCAGCCAACTCTGCCCTCATTCCTTTGTAATTATCCTTATTTACGTTTAGCACAGTTGTTTCTGACCCAGGGTTTCTCACACTCAAACTGAATGCTAAATTCCACCATGTTATGGTCACTGCTTCCTAGGGAATCCTTTACTCTGAGATCATATATTAAACCTGCTTCATTACGCATTACCAGAGCCAAAGTAGCCTGATGCCTGATTAGATTCACAAAATATTGTTCTAAGAAACTGTCCTGAATACACTCTATGAATTCTTGCTTGAGTCTCCCTCTAATTATACTGTCCCCTACCACTACTACATTCCTATTTCCTCCCCCCACTTGAATGGCTCCCTGTACCATGGTGCCGTGGTCAGTTTGCTCATCCTCCCTGCCGTCCCTGCTCTCGAACACACAACTTGCAAGAACCTCGTAACTGTTGGGCAATTGCAGGCTGAGTCTCCTTGAACACTACCCTCTGGATCCCTATACCTGCCTCACCTGCAGTCACACCCTCCTGTCTGTGATCACAGACCAAATTTGAATTACCTAATCTGAGGGGTATGACCGTCTCCTGGAGCAAAGTGTCCAGGTAACTTTCCCCCTCCCTGATGTGGTTCAATATCTGCAGCTTAGACTCCAGCTTCTCAACTTGGATCCGAAGTTCCTCAAGCTGCAAACATTTGGTACAGATGTATTCGCTTTGGATCACCGTGGTGTTCAGCAGATCCCACATGCTGCAGCAGCAACACATCACCCTTCCTGCCATCACTACCATATTTTATTTAATTTATTAATTAATTACTCTAGTTTCCCTGCTCTTTACACTTGATGAATTCCCCCGCTCTTTACACTTTATTGCAATTAATTTTTTTACACCAGTATTGATTTAATAGCTGAGCAAGCTATTTTTAAGGAAAAGAAAGAAAAAAACCTAGAGACCTAAACAAAATTAAAGAACTTACCTTAACTTTAAAAAATAGAAATACTCCCCAATCCTACTCACCATTCAGCTGCTTTCCCGACACATGTGTCACGTTGTGGTTCATGACGTCACTCGGCCACTGGTTTTACTGCAGGTAGGCCTCTCAATCTACGTCTTTTATCCTATCTCGCTCATCTCTCGCTCTACACTATTTTGAGCCTTAGGAATAGAATAAACCTTAATCACTTAACCAGCCTCTCCTGTAGCAGAGCAAGAATCATGGCTGAAAAAGTTTAGGCAAAAGCAACCAAACACCTCTTTCCCTTCCACTACTTAACTCCCTGAAGTGCACAACTCCGGCACCCTACTGTAAGTTGCACTCAAGTGTGATTTTCTTAAAAAAAAACTTTTCTGTGAAACCCTTGAGGCGAGCAGCAGTTCTCTCCCCATGCCCCACATGGAGTCCTTGTCCCTCCCCTGCCCTCGAGCCCTGTAAGTATTCACAGACTAAAATTGTGTATTATGACACAGCCGATGGTAAAGGCTGAGTTGTTCAAATCCCAGAGGGAAATATGAAACTACTGTCATTATACATTTTTGCAATTTGTATGTTTCGAGATTAATAAGACCACCGAGTCTCAAGAGATTTTTAAATATAAAACTAAATTAAATATTTATTAATACAAAAAAATTGTAAGCTGATACATATGTCTATAAAATTATTGTTATAATAACTACAAAAATCCCCTAATTAATCTGATTCTCGGTTACACATCTGTTAAGGCAACAGTAAAACTCCTAGGGCAGAATTTTACCCTTGGCATGCGGGCATGCATTCAACACGCCTGTGCATGATATAAAGTGTGTTGATGTCGGACGAGCATCCCGTCATTAACGCGCGCACCCGTAATATTTTTCTAGGTGGGCGCGCAATGAAGAAGGAGTTACGCCCGCCATTAATTAAGTGGCCAGTTAGTGCCCTTGAGAGACCAATTGACTTCGAGTTTACGAAGCCTGTGGAATTTTCAGGCCATCGCATGGGAAAAATGGGTAGGCAACAATATGCAAAACCTCATCCATGGGCAGGATAAGAGGTATCTGTGGCCTGCTCAAAGCGTAAGGAGTTTAGCATATCACTTGCTGCTGGTTGCTTTTGTGAACAGGACAGCTTCACCTCAATTCAGAGCTGCATTATTTCGAGAATTTTAAGGCTTCAGTTCAGGACTCAGTGTTGTCTTTCAGGCCCCTGGAAGATCCACACCACGTTGGACCTTCCAGGTATCAGACAGCCAAACCCTGGTAACGGGGATTGTGGTCTTCACTGGAGGCACATCCTTCTCTGAGGAAGAGAGGGCCAGAAGGGGGAGGAGGCCGGGTGTTCCTATTCAGCTTACAGGGGAGGGACCCGTGGGAGGAGAGGCACAGGCACCAGGAGCGCAGGGCCAACAGGTAGGCCAAGGCAGAAGGGACTGTAGAAGATGCCAACTTTCTACTGCTAAGGATTACAGGTGGCAATACAGCTCCTTCAATATGTCAGAGGTGCAATGCCAAAGAAGGCTCTGTCTCTCAAGGGAGACAGTGACCTCCATCTGTCAGAGGATCGGCCCTGATAACAGCTCTGACTGTGTGGGTGGACACCGCATGCCAGTGGCTCTTACAGTCACGGTGGCCTTAAACTTGTATACCTCCGGTTCTTTCCAGGGATCAGTGGGGGATCTGTGTGGAGTGGCTCAGTCAGCTGTCCACATTTGTGTCAAACTGGTGACAGACACTCTGTTCAGGCATGCATTGACTTCCATTTATTAACGTATGGACGAGGCCAGAGTCTTTGCAGTGATTCCTTGGTTCCCCCACGTCCAGGGTGCAATTGACTGCACATGTGTGCCCATCAAGACACCAGTAGGTGAGCCAGGTGTCTTCATCAACAGGAAGTGATACCCCTCTATGAACGTGTAGATAGTGTGTGATCACAGGATGCAGATTCTGCAAGTCTGTGCTAGGTATCCAGGCAGCTCCCGTGATGTTTACATCCTGAGACAGTCCCAGGTGCCGAGGCTCTTCAGTGCTCCAGCCTGGCTGGATGGATGGCTGCTGGGTGATAAGGGCTATCCGGTCAAAAGGTGGCTCATGATGCCTCTCCGCCACCTAAGAACAGAAGCGGAGTAGCGGTATAACAGGAACCACGCCTCCACAAGGGCAGTGGTAGAGAGAACCATTGGTCTGCTCAAGATGCATTTCTGATGCTTGGACTGTTCAGAGGGTACACTCCAATACCCCCAGATTGTGTGTCACTGATAGTGGTTGCATGCTTGGCTCTCTACAATCTGGCACTGGAAAGGGGGGATGCAGTGGAGGAAGAAGATCTTGACAAAGCTGCACAGGCAACAGACAATGAGACCAGTAGTGAGTCCAAGGACAAGCATGCTCAGGAGAGCACTGAGGGCATAGCCGCTGACCTGGGTAATCTCCAGGAAGCCAGGGACACCTGGGAAGTTTTGATCCAATGCTTCTTCAGCTAGCCTACCAAATAAGAACCATCACCACATGCCAGGGCTGCAGGCTCTATTCTCGATTCCTGACAGGACCAGTTCCTTGGTCAGCAACATACACTATGTGCTACTGAAATAAAGTTTAAGGAGTTACATGTCGATCATAATACCTTGGCTTACCCCACACCTACAGAGCAAATGAAACATCCAGAGGCCAGTTGCAAAAAAAAATCTCATTTATTGCTGACTGACGAACATTGCAGAAAATAACATTGTCCGGTGTTTTACATCACACCATTAAAAAATAACAGAAAAATGGGGGAAACGTGATCAGGCCGTGTTATGTTTAGGGTGCTTTAAGTTTTTGCTTGCGAGTGCTACGTCTAGGTGCTCCCCCCTCACTGGCACCAGCATTGGAGACAGCCTGCTTACTCTGCTGTCTTGTTGGCCATGATGACTTTGGCGAGTGTCCTCTGGCCCGTGGAGCTTGGGCTGGCCCCGCCTGGGAGGGAGTGGCCAGTGCCATGGCTAGCTTCTCCCCAGTCGCCGCAGTCTCATCAGATGTCCCAGTCACTGGCAGAGAGGGACAGAGGAGCTGCTGTCATCATCCAGAGCACCTTGAGAGGAGCCCTCAGGGACAACAGGCAGCTCGTGCGCCAACGTCAGGTCGCTTTGGACCTCCCTACTCACCACTGATAGACGGGCACCTAGCTGGGATACTGGATGCCCAATCCATCTCCCACACTGACACTGACCAGCTGAGGTCATTGCCAGTGTGAGGGCTTGCAGGTCCGAGCACAGCCCCAGGAAGCCCTGATTAAGTCCATGGAGTAGCCTGTCCATGAGAGTCGCCACTCTCTCCATGTAGGAGACATTGTGCTCAGCCAGTAGGGTCAATGCAGTGCTTATACTCTGTATGGACTCCTCCACAACAGACACCATGGCACTCATACCCTCATGTATCTCCGCCAGATCCTCCCACACACCTTGCTGGACTTCCAGCATCTGCTGCCTCATGGATGACTCCAGAGGCACATCGTAAGCCATTGATTGAGCATTGTCCTGGCCCCCAGCAGTCCTCCAATTGCCACCGCCCTGAGTACTCTCTGCCTCCGCCTGCCCTTAAGCAAGTGTGAAGTGCCCTCACCAATGTGCACTGAGTTAATAGACACTGATCTTATGCCCACCGAGGTGCTGGTATCTGCGCTGGTATCTGCTTGACAGGATGAGATGCTGGTACATGCTCAGCATGCTGGTTCTCAGTGGTCAGGGGTGGACCTTCAAGCTTCTCACAACAGGGGCTGCTGGTGAGCCTAAAAGGGAGAAGAAGGACATGTCATTAGTTTAACTCATTACACTGTCAGTGTGCTTGCCTGGCACCCTGTTGAGACCAAGATCTACATCATGGTGCCCTCATCTTTCCATTATCAATGGGCATTCCAGGCTCGAAGCTCACATCAATATAGAGATTACACTGGAATGGTTGCAAAAAGCCACATTTTCACCTCAGTGCAATACACTCTTACCCGCCTCTTGGACCCCAGCAGCATTGTGGCCGTTTGACCGAGGTGCATCATGCCTCTCCAACTCCAGGGCCTCCTGCTCGTATTTACTGAGGGTGAGGAGGTGTGGGCGTCCCCCGCCAGTCCGCAACCTCTCTGCATTGTTATGGGATGTTTTCTCCTGAAAGAAGAGAGGAGCTTTGATTAGTGTATCCTCTACCTGCAGCAGCATTGCAGCCTGGCTAATCCCACTTGAGGAACACCTCACAGGGCTCAGATCACATGTGACCCTGGAGCCACAAGGAACTTTGTCCAAGGAGCCAGGGCTCACACCCTTGGCCAGATCCTGCCTCATTGACATTTGCCACTCACACTGTAACATCTCTGAAGTCCACGGAGGGATGGGAATCTCTTAACTGTTCTGCAAAGTGACCCATGCTAGCACGGTACTCACCCTTCCTGATTGCAGGAGATCTTTAAAGTGCTTCCAGCACTGGACCCATGTGCACCCCGCCATGTTGTGGCTGCTGACCCTGGATGCCACCTCCTCCCAGGCCTTTTTGGTGAAGTCGGGAGGGCCTCCTTCTCCCGTCCCTGGGGACAAGTGTTTCTCTCTTCGTTGCCGCCTCCTCCAGGAGGGCACCGAGGCACTAGTCCAACAAAAGCAGGGCCGACTGCCCTGCCGACTTGCCCTCCCGCCTGCCGTGTCCACCCACTGCGGCATCCATGCACACGACTTCTGCGTCCTTCAGTGGCAGCCTTCCAGGGGCTGCTGAGGCTGCATTTGAATTGGCCGCCAGGTTGCCATTGGACACAGTGGACGTTAAGCCCCCACCCCCGCCCGCCCCTTCATGCTCATTGAAAGGCCTCGTCTCACGCTGGGCGGGCCTTAATCGTCCCGCTCCCGTAAAATCATGGTGCACTGCTGATCGTGGGTGGTGGTCAGCTTCTCTCCCACCCCTCCCACTACCACCAAGCCCACATGCCCAGGGTAAAATTCTGCCCATAGATTTAAGAAGACACCAGGCAAAACACATTTGACCGTACGATTTTAAAATGAGGTTCCTTGCAAGTTGGTTTCCTATAGGCAGACTTTAGGTTTACAGGCTGGAGGCTTCTCACACTTGATGGATCTTAAAATGCCTCTGACTTACACACACAAACCCCTTTCTGTTTGTACCTAGCTTTCCCTTCGAATGTAAATTTTTCATTGTAGTACTAGGTTTTTAATTTTACATCTCATATCAATAATATCCTTTGATTCTGCCAATTTTATTAGTAAGCTGGAAAAAAAACACATTGCTTGGCGTCTTCTAGCTAGGTGCAAGATTTCACCCATTCTTTTGAATGCTTTATTTAAAAATGCAAATTGCCCCTTGACACCTATGTTTCTAAAATTTCCCATGTTTATCTAATTACCATTTCAAACCTACTTTTTTCTGTGCATCAAAGCACCCAGACTAGCTGGCTTTAATCCATTTAAGACACACACACACACATACACACAGGTACCACTAAAGTATATTTTAAAAAATAATTTCCAATAACATTATAGACATTAATCTCTTCATGACACTGTGGTTGTTAGGTTAGGAGGTGTATGCTTGTAATGTGTAATTCTGTAAATAAATATGGAAGTCTGTAAAAGTTAGCTCCAGCTCTATACTTCACCACCTTCCCTTTCTTTGCTGGCAATGGCTGCCAAAGCCCTTATTCAGCACTGACTTTATGCTGAGGACCATTCCCTTGGGTCCTCGAGGTCTAAGACTCTAGGCTTGGTACTTGGTACCAGTGAGTGGCCCTGCAGGTAGACTCAGTAATTATTTAAATGAGGCTCAGAAATTAAAATGGTACAGTCTTAAAAATGTGATCAACTAACCTGCCTTGTGTTTCACCACCACCTCTCCCAGTAAAACTCAACCCCAGATAAATGAGTGTAAACTGAGAGTGAATCAGTGTGATAGGTGAATGAGGTGAGTTAGTGAGTGAGAAAGGGAGTGGATCTGTGGAGCATGTGAGAACTTGAATGAGTGAGGGAAAGTGTGAGGTTTAGTGTATATGAGAACTAAAGTGTGCAGGTGTTACTAACTGGGGTTGAATGACTGAGTATGATTGAGAGTTTAGTGAATAATAGTATGAGTGAAGAAGAGTGTCAGTGAATGAGTGTGAGTCAATGAATTAGTGTTAATGCAAGTGACACACAACAGACTTTAGTGAGCTTCAACCACCCCCGCAGTCATGGTGGAGGTGGGAGAAGAAGCTAAAATTTAGTTCTTATAAATTGTTTTATTTGACTAGTTAGATATTATTACAAAACTTCACTCAAAGCAAACAAAGCAAAGTTCTGAGTTGTCAGGCAGCTCATGTTTCGAAATAACAAAGGTGCTTCTAAAGCTTATGTAATCATTTGATGTAATTTGTTCTCGTATTATAATTTTGTCAAGTATTTTTATATTACTTATTGCAAGCATGCATTTTCATGATCATGTGTGGGCGGATTTGACACTAGATTATGTAGGACTTATATTTATATAGCAACTTTCATAATCTCTGGTTGTCCCACAGCCAATTAAGTGCTTTTGAAGTGTAGTCACTGTTGTTACATAGCCAATGTGACAGCCATTTTGTGTACAGCAAGCTCCCACAAACAGCAATGTACCAATGATCATTTCATCTGATTTTAGGTGTTTGTTGAGGGATAAAGATTAGCCAGGGCATCACAGAACACTCCTCTGGGAGGGCAGAAGGGAACTGAGGTCAACATCTTATCTAAAAGATGACACCACTGCCTGGAGTGGGACTTGAACCTTCTTAACTCAGAAGCATGTTTACTACCAATTGTATTGCAGCTGACAAACCAGTGAAGCCAGTGAAACAAACTTTTACATAGGGCTCTTAAATGCCAACCCATGAATGCTGAGCCTTTCCTGCCCCCTTTTGTGTGCTTGAATGAACTTCCAGGCTGTTTCAAGTGGAATCTTCAGATGTTCGCCCTACGTTTGACTCAAAGATTGAGCCTCCTGCTTAACCTTGAACTAATGGGAATTGTCTGGATCAGTTCTACTACATTTCCAAATCTCTGTCATCCAGTTAACACCTCAAAATGGGACAAAAAAATAATGCCTCCTGAGATTACAGGCTTTCTTTCATCTCTTTTTCTGTATATTTCTTCTGCAGTGTACTGTAAGTGTCAGTAGGTGGTGCTGATTTAGTGTTTCCCAAGGCATTTCCATTGCCCAAGCACACTGTGTTCCAGTGAGTGCCCACCTCATTAATACTGTGACAGCTCACAGGCTTGCCAACCATCTGCTGCACAACCAAGATGCCCATATTTGTTTAATAGTCACAAATGTTTGGTACAGCTATTGCCACCAAACTTTGTTCGATTTGGGGTCATTTGCTCTCCTTTAAGGTCACACTTTGCTCATTAGACTGACTGGTAAATGTGCACTTTTGAGGTCTCTATCATATTGAATAAAATGCAAATGACAAGCATGAACAAAACAGTAAAATAGATCTAAGGCCTGCTGGAAGGAACTGGCAGTGGTCCAGCTATGTGAATTTTGAATTTCTAAGTGAAATGCGACCTAAAAACATGAAGGAGTTGCAGGATTTCCTTTATGCGGTGTTTTTTAACTTTTGCCATGGGGATAAATACTGACAGTTCCTACATTTTAACAGTGAATATACTTCAAAAAGTACTTAATTGGCTGTAAACCACTTTGAGGCATCCAATAGTCATGAGCAACGCTATATAAATGCAAGTCTTCCTTTTTTTTATTGAAGGGCATGAATTTTCTGATCCCATTTTGAGCTTTCTTGTTTGTCAGGAGCGTGTTCCTTTTTCCCTTCTCTGAGTTAGAAGTTTGTGGGTTCAAGTCCCACTAAAGAGGCTTGAGCACAAAAGCTGACACTCCACTACAGTACTTTTGCAGGTGCCATCTTTCGAATGAGGTAATAAGCCCAAGGTGCCTTTCAGATGGATACAAAAGATCCCATTGCACCGTACTGAAGTGCAGAGGAGTTCTCCCTGCTGTCCTGACCGAGATTTATCCCTCAATTAACATCACAAAAACATTATCTGGTTACGATGACATTGCTGTTAGTGAAAACTTCATGTGTTCAAATTGGCTGCTGTGTTTCCTAACAGTGACTGTACTTCAAAAGTACTTGATTGTCTGTAAAATGCTTTGGGATATCATGAAAGATGCAATAAAAATGCGCGTTGCTCTTTTTATTATGCATATAATTCATTCTTTCTTTTAAAAGGAAGGAATAAAAATAACACAAGCAGAGACTTTCATTCATCAGTTTTCCTGTTGCCCTTTGGAACTTTTTCAATCAAGCCTAAAATAAAGAATATATGTTTTCTATTAGAATACAAAAATTAGAAGTATGGAGAAAAGGTCATAAAATGTATTACTTTTCTAATCTTTTAAGGCATTGGTCATGCATGAAATGTGACAAATAAGTTTTTTTTTTGCAATATATGCATTTACAACCACAGTTTAGGTGTGTCTAGAAACGACATTTGGATTTTGTGGCTATTTTCGGAACTGGCATTTTAATTTTGTTGGGAATGTGACTGGGCTTAAGTAATGTCATTTTTAGCAGAAGCATCAGCAGGGCACTGCCACACTGTTCTGTTCACTGGTCCAAATCTCAGCGGTGACTGGCGCTCCAACTGGCCAACCATATGTAGGCTGATTTTGCCACAATGAGTAGATGTGCTCCATCTATCATGGAGATGTGATTTATCTCACAGAAACATGCTCCCTACCAGTGGTTCAACAGCAGTTGGAATCCAGGTTGCTTCCTTCTCCACACTCCACTGGCATAAGGTAAATGAACAGCTATAAAAGGAGAAAGGTAATCTTTATTAGTTTTAAAAATAAATCCTATAAGAAGGATCTTCCGGTCGGTGAGCGAAGGATGGGGCCCGCTTGCCAATGCATAAAATGACGCAGGATGATGTCGGCTCCGTGTCATTTCCATTTTCAGATCGGCGAGGGCGCAGTCGAGTCAGCTGCGTGCCCGCCGACATGTCAACATGTTAATTGAGGCCATTAATAAACCAATTTAGGTAATTGACAGGGCTGCCCATCCAACCTTAAAGTTGGCAGACAGGCCGGGAGCCCTGGCAGGTTTAAGAAAAAGCATGAAACCTCATCCACGGCCGGGATGAGGTTTCATGGGGGTTTTTAAATATTTAATAAAGGTTTGAGTAAAAGTGATGGATATGTCCCACCCAGCTCAAGTATCACATAAGGGGACATTTCAGGGAAATTTTTTAAACATTTGCCTTAAGTGTTTTAATTCTGAGGTGATCTCCCTGCAGCAGCACTTAGCCTCAGGGACATGAGTGCACTCTTTCACGCACATGTGTGAAAGAGCGCACTCCCAGCTGAGGGAATCCCTCCCGCCTGCACAGGGAGTGCTTGGCTTTTCATGGCGGATGTCATGCTGGGCAGGCCAACTTAAAATAGTGGTGCATCCCCAATTGGGGGCGCCGATTGGTGTCACGCCTGCCCACGCCCACTCCTGCACTTCCCCCCCGATGGGGGAACATTTTTCCTTATGTTTTTTCATTCCATGCAGGAGATTAGATAGATTTGAGAGCCCAAGACAGTGTAAATTGCACATATTCTTTTGCTAGAACAGCACACATCTTGCTTTTTTGCATTTTGTCCTTTTGTATGTAAACTTTTCTTATTACATTCCTAAAGCAGGAAAAATTTTATTGTTGAACTGACCTAATGTTGTATTTGATTACAAAGCTTCATTAAAGGATCTCCTTTTCTTAGGCAGCCCCTCTAAATTGAGGATGACTTGCTTCCAGTATGGTTCAATGAATTTTGAGGTGGCTGATAAGTTGCATGCATGTTCTCCAGACTCTGCCACATTCGGGGCAGGCGAAGCTTGAAGCGTCAGGTAGATGAGTTGTTTGGAGCTTTTGTATGCTTTTTTCAACACCTTGACTTTGCCCCCAACGAAGTCTTTCGACATATTCAGTGTCTTCCCAAATGAAACTTGACCATTTTGGTTGGTCACAAGCTGTGGACTCCCATGAGTCAGCAGGTATGTTTGACCTCCTCAGGAATGCTTTGAGGACATCTCTAGAGTATTTCCGCTCTCCTCCTGGGACTCTGCTGCCACAACTGAGTTCTGAGTACAGCAGTTGCTTTGGGATTCTGATGTCAGACATATAAACTACATGCCCTACCCAGCTCGTTTTGAGTGATTAATGCCTCAATGCTGGACAAGTGGGCCTGGGAGAGGACAATGCTGTTGGACCACCTTTCTTGCCCCTGGATTTGGAGGATCTTGTGAAGGTACCAGTGGTAGTACTTCGCCAGTGCTTTGTGGTGCCTGCTATATGTTGTCCAAGTTTCTGAAGCAGAAAGGAGCACAGGGATGAGTGTTGCCCAGTCAGCCATAACTTAGTCTTGGGTTTGAGACCCTGGTCCTCAAATATTTTTTCCTCAGTTGACTGAAGGCACATTGGAGGCGATGATCAATTTTGTCATCTATGTCTGCGTTCATCGAGAGGAAGCTCCCAAGACATGGAAAATGGTCCATATTTTCCAAAATCTCACTGATGACCTTAATCACTGACAGGGAGGTATTGTTCTGTGGGAGCTGGTTGGAAGAGAACCTTAGTTTTCCGAGTGTTTGGTGTAAGTCCCGTTTTCTCATTTGCTTCAGAGAAGGAGTCAACAATGACCTGGAGCTCAGTTTCTGAGTGAATGCACACAAACATCACCTGCATACTGAATCTCAATAGCTGAGGTTGGAGCGATTTCAGTTTTGGATTGAAGGTGGCACAGCTTGAACTCTTTCCCTTCTGTTCTGTAAATTATCTCCACGCCTGTGAATAGTTTGCTGGAGGTGAGGTGCAGTATAGTGTTATAGTGAGAAAAATAGAAAAGAGGGCTGACACAGTCCAGTTTGATTCAGTCTTCACTGAGATAGGGTCTATGGTAGCTCTGTTGGTGGGGGAAATGGTTTGCCTGTCATTATGGAGTAGGCGGAGGATAGTGACCAATTCCTGAGTGTTATGTCCACAGCCAGTGTTAATTGCTGTGCAAACCAAATCCCCGAGGGAAACAGAGCTTATGGGCCACAAACTTTTTTTCTGTATTCTGATAACAAGAAGATGACGTACTGATCTCAGCAGCAAAAGATCCTGTAACACTTTTGGTTTTTTTTTTATAAATTAAAAGGAGAAGTTTTATTAACAAATAATAAAAGAAAACTTAAAGACACAAGATTGCAGTTACACATTTGAGGATAGCCTTACAAAATATTCCCCCCAAAGCTCTCTACTTGACTAAACTCACAAGTAAACACCTTCCAAGCAATAGTTCCTTATAGATGTTAACTAAGAAATCCAGTAATATTACACAAGGCAAACTGCTGTAGCTTCAGTAAAGATGTACCTTTACCCTCTTTCACTTTGCTGTGGAATTCACTTCAGAATAAAACTGCTTGCTGCAGCCTAAGACTTTTCTGGCTTGAATGGATAGATGATTCAAACTGTATCCTCCTCCAGCCCAGCATTCCAGCTATCTCAATAGTGCAAACAGCTCCAGCCATCTCTAGCTCTCTCTCCAGCTGAACAGCTATCCACAGTAACTCTTTTATACCTTTTTTTTCCCTTTCACCTTTGTTCCATTATTCTCACACACCTCTTTGAAACTCAAAGCCTTCCAAATATAAGACCTTTCATGTTTCCATCCTGTCTTTGCTTTTGGGTCAATAAAATTTCATATCCCCATTATTTGTTTACCCATGAATTCCTGCAAGATGCAAACATTTTACTTTATACCTCAGACTCCCCTTTGATATTCAAACTCTCAACTTAATTGAAAATGCAAATGTTAATCTAATCTATTTACTTGTAGCTCAAATTAACATCTCTATCCTTTTCATGTTTCCAAACCCCCAGACAACCTGACTCCTATCAAACTCTGCCCAGCTTAATTAAATCATAGACACCCAGCCTTCTTTACAGAATAAAACAATATTCTCCAAAGTATTTCTTAAAAACATTAATTCTTACACAAAGGGAGCCAGATTTGAGGAGGATACTCCAGAAGCCTTCACTGCTGACAGAGTCAAAGGAGGTTAAGAAATGAATACTCCTGTTTCTAATGATACTGCAGGAAAGAAGGCATTCCATAGTGATCAACAGCAGCATATATTGATTCTGATAAGATTCCAACCATATGTGTAGGCTGCATTGCATCTGCATGGAAATAACTATGGGTACTGGGGAGCTTCTTCATCTGCTTCAGGCCAGCTGAGAACCAGCTGTAGAGCAGTGACATTGGCTGCAACCTCTCCTGCTAATATGCAACATAAAACTGTCACAGCCAGTTAATGTAACAGCTGTGCCATCCAATCTGCTACCAGCCCTTTCTGAGCAAACTATTTGGATTGTGCTATGCAGTGGAAACAGGATGACTAACACCAGAACCACCTCTCCACCATCTAGGCTGAGGAGAAGTTGGCTGCTGGGTTTCTCCGTCATTTGCCGTAGATTCATGCTTATACATGACTTTTCCTTTGAATTCACTTTTGCCCCTCACTTCTTAACCATCCCTCCTTTAGCCTTGGCAAAGACTGCCAATTAACCTTTCAAAATGATGTAGGAATTTACATCCCCTATTCTGTTACATATCTTTAGTGGCCTGCATTCCTTTTAAATTTTGTCTGCACAACTTGTGTGCTCCCTACATCCATTTAAATGTTGGAGCATTGAATATTTATGCAGAAGAGTGTTATTGGCACATTACTATCTTGCTGAGATTCTCATTAGTTCTTGACCATCCATAATAACTTACACCGTGGCTCTGATAACAACTGCCAGTCAGGTTGAACTAACAGACGGGAAACCCAGATATATCAGTTTCCCTGAGGTCCTGCGGAATTTAACAGCAAGACCTGATTTAAATTTTCAAATTAGATTCCTACCTGAAGCCAACCAGATAGAGAGGCTGACTGGCATTTGGCAGGTGGGCAACCTGGGAGTAGTGCGGTACTGATTCATGCATCTAGGAGGAGGAAGAGTCATGTGGGATTTTGATGTGCACAAGTTGTTGTGGGGGGGGGAAGCAAGTTGGAGGTCTGAGGTGAGTAGGGGCTGGGCTTCGGGGGTGCAAGGCAGAGGCCAAGGTGTTGGAGGTTAGAGTTCAGAGGAGGCTAATAGGCACTGGGGAAGGGATGTCAGGGAAGGGGTAACATGAGGCAGCTAGAGTTGGAGGAGAGGTAGTGGAGAGTGATCAACATTTATTGAGATTTAGTTTTATTTGTCCTAAAACATTCTCTACTTTAGGGTGTTTCATTGTGGTGATTAACTTCAATGCATCAAAACCTGCAACTGGTCTAGACTGAGAGCCCACTTAGTTCACCTGAACAATCAAGCTTTGCAATTGTTCTGTTACTTTTTTAGATTCAGCATCATTTTTCTATGATGACCAGGATAATTAATCAGGATGAGAGTGACACTCTTTAAATAGGATTGTTGTTTCAAAGTTATTCCAGGTGTACTCTTAATATCTAAAGCAAAATATTTAAAAAACCCACAACCTGACTCCCAATTTTAAACTCTACATTGATCTTGTTAATAACACATTTCTCAAATTCTGGAGCACCACCTCATAAGAAATCATCAACATGCAAACGTGAAAATTCCTGAATGTTTCCCTTTATGACACCAATGAAACATTGAAGGATCTGCTTTTAGTTGAACACAAGCAATTTTCAGCAAAACCAATCTCACCAAAAAAATACCACACTATGGAAGCAATATTCAGGCTATAGATGCATTTGTTTAGTTTCCATTGTTTTCCTTCTGCTTCTACTGTCTCTTTCGGCAGTTTTCGAAAAAATTTTCTCTGATAAGTGTCACTCCGCAGACACACAGTGTTTATGCTGCTTGATCTACACTCCCATCAATACGTGGCCAAAAGAGCTAAAATGATTTTCAAGATCACTTATCCTTTTGTGGGGTACTCCACTCTTAACATCTGTATCATCCAGTTGCTCTTCAAAACTCTAGCATCTAGCCTTGCTGTGTCATCTGCAAACCATTTATATGACAAAGTTGGTTGTCCTTTATCTGGTGCCTCAGAATAATCACCAAACTCTCTTCAACTATCTAATTCCCCTTGTTTTCGCCTCTCTTATTAGTTTATGCTCAAGTCTATTGGCAGCCTCTAAAACTTCATGATCATGAAGACTTCTTTTCTCTTCCATGACTGTTCCCTGGCCTTTATTTCATTCTGTAATCTACTCAAACTAGGGCCGCTACTTACACTATTGGAAGTTCTTTCTTCTGCACGTGATTGTTTTCTGATGCAAGAGTCACTTCAGAATTTACTAGCAGTACTTGCATTGTGCTTTCTTATTCTGCACTCTTTCATCTCATTCTGCCACTCTATGGACTTTGTTTCTTGGTAATCATCCTGAACATTAAACCAATATTTAAATTTGCCAGTAGCTTATCTTGCATGTCCCACAATTGTTGCATCCCTCCATTCACTAAACCCCTCTGGAATATAAAAACAAAAAAACTGCGGATGCTGGAAATCCAAAACAAAAACAGAATTACCTGGAAAAACTCAGCAGGTCTGGCAGCATCGGCGGAGAAGAAAAGAGTTGACGTTTCGAGTCCTCATGACCCTTCGACAGAACTTGAGTTCGAGTCCAGGAAAGAGCTGAAATATAAGCTGGTTTAAGGTGTGTGTGTGGGGGGCGGAGAGATAGAGAGACAGAGAGGTGGAGGGGGTTGGTGTGTACAACCACACCAACCCCCTCCACCTCTCTGTCTCTCTATCTCTCCGCCCCCCACACACACACCTTAAACCAGCTTATATTTCAGCTCTTTCCTGGACTCGAACTCAAGTTCTGTCGAAGGGTCATGAGGACTCGAAACGTCAACTCTTTTCTTCTCCGCCGATGCTGCCAGACCTGCTGAGTTTTTCCAGGTAATTCTGTTTTCCCTCTGGAATATATGTCATCCAAGTGCCCACTCTGGGCATGATAGCTCTGCCCTATTAGTCATAATCACTCACATTACCACTATCCAGCCCTTGATCTGCCTTTTTCTGTTCTTCAGGGCCTTCATCAAAAAACACATAAGCAACTAAATACATGGTGCCATATTTATCTCCATCAGTTGCTTAGGGTATGAGATTTTGCAATTAATTCTGATTAATCATGAAGAATGAATCTTAACAATTTGGTTGCCGTGTTTGATAAGCACTGTCTTACCATCATGACCTATCACCTTACCAGAGCCTTTCTTTGCCTATGACTCTTTTTTCGCAATGCTTCAAATCTCCTGAGTTAAATTCTGTCTCAGATGGTCTTGCACGATGCCTCAGAGCTCTACAAATTTTCTCCAAAGCCTCAGCCTTAATGAAATCCCTTTGCCCTGCATGTAAGGCATGCAAATGTGCAGAAAAATATGAATTAATCGTAGCACCTCTAGACCAGGAGGACTATCACGAAGCACAGAGGACAATCGGAATTTTGATAGGTCTGATACCCTCCAATCATCCATAGTGAATTCTTTGCGAGAACATTTGTCAACATGTAGTTTTGCTGATCGGCTGAACTTTTGCGCAGCATTTCATGATCAATGCATAATTCCTTTCATAAAGTCTATTGCTGAGAGGATCTGAGCTTTGGCATCGATAACCATGCTGTTCATGTTTTCACACTGCCTCTGATGACATTGGCAAATTGACCTCCATTATCAGTCAGAAACTTTGCTTGTGCTCCAAGACCCGTTCATATTATTTCTCTGATTTTGTCTATAGTAACCTTTTTGATCTTATTAAGTATTATTATAGAAAGACCAAATTTGGTCACCAGGTCGACAAAATATAGAATAAAACTTTTTCTGTCTTGTCCCTTACCATTAGATCCATGGCAACTACACTATTACAGTCATGTGCCAATGGAAGGCTTTCAAAGGACATGATGGTGTCCTCCAATAATTTTTACAGATTTCATACATCTCACTAATATTTTCTATTAGCCTCACACACTCTTCATCAATCTCACCTGCATCTTTTAGCAAGATTTTTAATCTTTGACAAGTAGGTTGAACAAATTGCCTGTGTAACTTTAGGATAATTTGTTATTTTTCTCTCTGATTCTTATCACCTGATGTGATTAATGCTTGTGTAACATTCTAAGAAATATCAGGGGAAGAATTTTCCCCCCGTTGGGGAGAAAGTGCAGGAGCGGGCGTGGGCAGGCATGCCTCCGATCGGCGCCCACAATTGGGGGCGCGCCACCATTTTACATGGGCAGGCCAATTAAGGCCTGCCCAGCATGACATCCGCCATGAAGCACTATGCGCTTCCTGTGCAGGTGGGGGAGATTCCCTCAACCGGGAGTTGCGCTTTTTCGCGCATGCACACGAAAGAGCGTACTCATTTCCCTGAGGCTAAGTGCTGCCTCAGGGAGATCGGCTCAGAGTTAAAACTTCGAAGGTAAATGTTTAAAATATTTTCCTGACATGCCTCCTCATGTGACACTGTCACATGAGTTGGGAAATGTCCATCACTTTAACTCAAACCTTTATTAAATATTTAAAAACCCTCATAGAACTCATCCCGCCCGTGGATGAGGTTTCATGTTTTTTCTGAAACCTGCCAGGGCTCCTGGCTGGCCCGCCAACCCTAAGTTTGGGCGTGCAGCCCTGTCAATTACCTAAATTGTTTTATTAATGGTCTCAATAGACCATTGACAGGTCAGCGGGCATGCAGCTGACTCAGCTGCGCCCCTGCCAACCTGAAAATGGAAATGACGCCGGGTGACGTCGGGTGTTCCTCCCGGTGTCATTTTACACGTCAGCGAGCAGGCCCCACCCCCCTGCTCACTGACCTAAAGACCCTGCTGCAGGTTTGGTTAAGGGATGTAATGTTGTCCTGACTGGGTAAATGGCAGATCCACTGACTTTCCAAAAATAATTGCCTTATCATGCTTCATGTCAAGTTTCATTTGTGCCTTTTTCGTTATGCAACTGCATAGATATCTCACTAGAGACTACTTATATAACTCCATATAACTGGTTTACTCCAGTTATTTTCCATACAATTCTATTTAGCGACCTTGTTGTTTTGTCATCACCAAACCTAAAGCGAGTGCTTTTATATTTCTAAATCTTCCATTTCTCCTCACTACTTAGTGAATCAAGGTATTACTTTAACCAATCACTTCCTTTTTTGAAGTGCAAGCACAATCTAGCATTCCAGTTACACAAGTCTGTGACTTACACATTCAGCACAGCACAGGATTAAAACTCCTTGTGACCCGTATAATTTATTCAAATTCAACATTGCCTTCATCCCTTTCCTCAGAATGTTCTGTGGAAGTGTCATATTGAAGCCCCTGCCTCTCTGCTTTGGGCAGTTCATCACAGTAGTTTTCACATGCCTTACCTCACCACCACAGACTCTGCCAATATTGCTAAATGATCAGATTGTTTATCCAACATTCAGTACTAGGTGAGCAGAAATTTCCTCCAATTAAATAATGGGAAGACTGAAGACATTGTTTGTGCTCCTCACTCCAAACTCTGTTCCCTATCTGTTGACCCCATCCCTCTCCCTAGTGACAGTCTGAGATTAAGCCAGTCCGTTCATAAGAAGGTGCAACACCTGCCCCTTTACTTCCTCCCTCCTCACCATCCAAGGGTCCAAGAACTCCTTTCAGGTGATGCATCGCTTCACTTGCACCTCCTTCAATTTGGTCTATTGCATTCGCTGCTCCCAATGTGGTCTCCTCTACATTGGGGAGACTAAATGCAGACAGTGTGACCGCTTTGTGGAACACCTTTGGTCTGTATACAAAAACCTTCCCGTTGCTTGTGATTTCAACACACCTTGCTCTCATGCCCACATGTCCGTCCTTGGCCTGCTGCAATGTTCCAGTGAAGCCCAAAGCAAACTGGAGGAACAGCACCTCATCTTTCGATTAGGCTATTTACAGCCTTCCAGACTTAGCATTGAGTTCAACAACTTCAGACCATGAACTCTCTCCTCTATCCTCATCCCTTTTTTAATCCCTTTTTTCTACTTTCATTTTATTTTTATCACTTATTTTTATTTTTATTCATTTGTTCATTGTTTCATCTTTTTATGCCCCCTTTGATCCCATTTTCTATCCTTTATTCCCCTACCCCACCCACCCCCAAAAGGGCCATCTGTTACTTGTTCCATGTTGTTTTTTTACGGTGCTTGCCCTCGTTCTGCTATTATCACATTCTGCTTCCTTACCTTAATGCCACTATCAGCACCTTTTTAAGCCCTAACCACTACGTTAACACCCCCTTTGCCCTTCTTTTTATGGTATCTCTGTTAATATCTCCTTTCTCCCCACCTATCGCTGGCTTTCTATCCAGCTTCACCTGTTCCACCCCCCCTTAAACAATATAAATTTCATCACATTTCTACTTCTCTTTAGAAGGGTCATACACTCAAAATGCTAATTATGTTTCTCTCTCCACAGATGCTATCAGACTTGCTGAATTTTTCCAGCATTTTCTGTTTTTGTTTCAGATTTCCAGCATTCACAGTATTTTGCTTTTATCTTACTGTTCGTAACCTTGGTGTCACATTTGATCCAGAGGTGAATTTCTATCTTCATATTCATGCCATCTCTAATACTGCACTTTTCCATTTCCGTAATATTACTCAATTCGCCCCGTCTCAGCTCATCTGCTGAAACCCTCAAACATGCTTCTTTTATGACTTGGCTAGGCTATTCCAACGCACTCCTGGCACAGGGAACGGGACTTGCTGCAAGTTAAGACATGGGCAGCAGAGATTTGGATAACCTCAAGTTTACAGAGGATAAGATAAAGTAGAATATCAGAGTCCATTCTCTAATATTCTATTCTCTGTAAACTTGAAGTTATCCAAAACTCTGCTGCCCATGTCTTAACTTGCAGCGAGTCCTGATCCCTCGCACCCTCATGCTCATTGACTTACATTGGCTCCTGGTGAAGCAATGTCTTGATTTTTAAATTCTCATCTTCATTTTAAATCCCTTCATGGCCTTGCTCCTTCCAATCTCTGTAATCTCCTCCAATCCCACAGCCTTCTTAAGATATCTGAACTCCCGTAATTCTGGCCTCTTCAGCAATTCTGATTTTAATCACTATTGATGGCCGCGCCTTAAGTTGCCTAGACTCTAAGTTCTGGAATTCCCTCTCTACACCTCTCTACATTTCTATCTTGCTTTCCTCCTTTAAGACAGTTCGTAAAACATACCTCTTTGACCAAGTTTTTAGTTGTGCGAACTAATATCTCCGTATTTGGCTTGTTGTCATACTTTGTTTTATAATGCTTCTGTGAAGCACCTTGAGAAGTTTAATTATACTGAAGATGCTATATCAGCAATAGTTGTTTTTGTTGTTGTAATGATACTTCGAGTCACATCTGAAACAGCGATTAACTTTTCCTTGGGCATTTTTGGGATTAATTTGCCTATTATTGCTCTTATAATTCTGTCTTCTGTTGTAATAATCATATCTGCTAAAAATGCTTTGGCACTCATTCTGCCTTTCTTTAACCCTTTCATTGTATTGACTTCTGGACTGGGTCTAGACTATTTTGAAAACTGGCAATCTCTTCACTGCAGAATGTCCCATTTCTACAAAGGCTGAAGGAAATGATTGTGTTCCCTGGATTTTCTTTAAGGTGGCAGACATCTGATGCAACAGGGTCTCTCTCACTCTCTCCCTCTCTCTCTGTAACAACCATGAGCCTGTCCCTATGAGACATCTTAGTACAATCCAACAATTAAAACCCTAGCACTGGTCCAGGGATTCCCAATTTGAATTTCGTCAATCTTTTATAATAATCTTTTATAATCTGTTTAAGTCCATGATATATTCCTCTATGAAATGACTACTTTCTGAAACCAATCAAAGCCTGACCATAGGCATTTAACAGATCACCTTTCTCATACATTTCATCCAAGAAACCTAATGGAAGGTCCAAGCCTTCATTGTTAAACAACTGATGTACATCCAGCTCACAAGATACTTTACTTATGATTTTACTTCTGGTAGGAAGTGACAACTCCAAAGTCTCGTATCCTTTTTGGTAGCAATGCAACCATGTATGCATATCCATATTGTTCTTCCAATGGTCATATGGTTCATACTCAGAAGGACGTTGGAGGGTAAACACACCTGAATAATTTACATTGCTTTCTGCCATTTTTCATGATAACTACCAATATTGTCGTTTTCTGTCTAACTTTTTTTTTCTTAGCTTCTAACCTTCTCCTTTAGGTAACATTCTCTACAACTATGTTTACTCCAGAAAACCAGTTGGTCAAGGAACTGTAAGCAATCATTATACACTTTTATATTTATTTACAGAGTTAGACATTACAAGCATATACCCCCAACCCAACAACCACAATTTTTGTCTGTGTCAATTTATAGGGAGTTCAAGTGAATGCCCAGTTAATGTTTACAACCTGCATACAATTAAACACAATTAATATATAATTGGCAGTCAGATCTTAGGGTGATTTATGTAATAGATTATATATTAGGTGGAAGCACTTGCTGGCCCATAAACAGTGCTGGAAAGCACTTGCATATTCTATCCAGTTTTTCTTATCATCCTGTGCTGGAGCTATTGTATTTGAACATCAGTGAAATTACATTTCAATATCCCCAATTATCATTTCAAAAGGATATTGATTGCACTGGTGAGCTGTTTTGGCCTATATTAGAGTGCTGAAGATGGAGTTTGGTGAGAGAGGGAGTTCAGTGAAGTGGAAAAGAGGTGATTATTTCATTTTCTATTTTTCCTCAGAAAGAAGAGTGGTGGCCTTGGTAAGTAGGACCTAGTGAGTATTTCTTCTGTTCTTAATATCCTCTAAGCTAGTGGAAGTAAAAGTAAAGAGAGTAATTTAAGGGTAAGTCATAGCAGAGCAGCTCGGCCATATGGAATGCTCTTTCTGTGCAATGTCAGAAATCAGGCACACAAGGGTAACGATGTGTGGAGGAAATGTCTCCAGCTGCAGCTTCTCGAAATCTGCTTTTCAGAGCTAAAGCTGTGATGGTGGGGGAGGTCGGGGAGCATTGTTAGTTAAGGATGAAAGCAGTGCAATAGAACCATAGAATCATAGAACACTACATCACAGAAAAACAGGCCATTCGGCCCTTCTAGTCTGTGCCAAAATATTATTCCCATTGACCTGCACCTAGTCCATAACCCTCCAGACCTCTCCCATCCATGTATCTATCCAATTTATTCTTAAAACCTAAGAATGAGCCTGCATTTACCACATCAGATGGTAGCTCATTCCACACTCTCACCACTTTCTGAGTGAAGAAGTTCCCCCTAATGTTCCCCCTAAACCTTTCCTCTTTCACCCTAAAACCATGTCCTCTCATATTTATCTCTCCTAATCTAAGTGGAAAGAGCCTACTCGCATTTACTCTGTCTATACTCCTCATAATTTTGTAAACTTCTATCAAATCTCCCCTCATTCTTCTACACTCCAAGGAATAAAGTCCTAACCTGTTTAATCTTTCCCTGTAACTCAACTCCTTAAGACCCGCCAACATCCTAGTAAATCTTCTCTGCACTCTCTCAATCTTCCTGATATCCTTCCTGTAGTTAGGCGACCAGAACTGCACACAATACTCCAAAGTTGGCCTCACCAATGTCTTATACAACCTCACCATAACATCCCAATTCCTATACTCAATACTTTGATTTATGAAGGCCAGTATGCCAAAAGCTTTCTTTACAAACCTGTCTACCTGTGACGCCACTTTCAGGGAATTATGTATCTGAACTCCTAGATCCCTTTGTTCCTCCACACTCCTCAGTGCCCTACCATTTACTGTGTATGTCCTACCTTGGTTTGTCCTTCCAAAATGCAACACCTCACACATTTCCGTATTAAATTCCATCTGTCATTTTCTGGCCCATTTTTCCAGTTGGTCCAGATCCCTCTGCAAGCTTTGAAAGCCTTCCTCGCTGTCCACAACGCCTCCAATCTTAGTGTCATCAGCAAACTTGCTGATCCAATTTACCACATTATCATCCAAATCATTGATATAGACAACAAACAACAATGGTCCCAGCACAGATCCCTGAGGCACACCACTAGTCACAGATCTCCAGAATGAGAAGCAGTCATCCACTACTACTCTCTGTCTTCTCCCACACAGCCAATTTCAAATCCAATTTACAACCTCTCCATGGATACCAAGTGTCTGAACCTTCTGAACTAACCTCCCATGTGGAACCTTGTCAAAGGCCTTACTAAAGTCCATGTAGACAACATCCACAGCCTTTCCTTCATCTACTTTCTTGGCAACTTCCTCAAAAAACTCTACAAGGTTTGTTAAACATGACCTACCACGCACAAAGCCATGCTGACTATCCTTAATCAGCCCTTGGCTGTCCAAATAATTATATATCCGATCTCTCAGAACACCTCCCAATAATTTACCTACTACTGACGTCAGGCTCACAAGCCTGTAATTAACTGGTTTATTTTTGGAGCCTTTTGTAAACCACGGAACAACATGAGCTACCCTCCAATCCTCCGGCACCTCACCCATTGCTAAGTACGTTTTAAATATTTCTGCCAGGGCCCCTACAATTTCTACACTAGTCTCCCTCAAGGTCCGAGGGAATATCATGTAAGGCCCGGGGGATTTATCTACCTTTATTCGCTGTAAGGCAGCAAGCACCTCCTCCTCTTTAATCTCTATATGTTCCATGACACTACTGCTTGTTTCCCTTTCTTTCTTATACACTATGCCAGTTTCCTGAGTAAATACTGATGCAAAAAAACTGTTTAAGACCTCCCCCATCTCTTGAGGCTCCACACATAGATGACCACTCTGATCTTCAAGGGGATCAATCGTGTCCCTTACTATCCTTTTACTCTTAATATACTTGTAGAAACCCTTCGGGTTTACCTTCACATTATCTGCCAAAGCAACCTCATGTCTTCTTTTTGCCATCCTGATTTCCTTCTTTAGTATTTTCTTACATTTTCTATACTCTACAAGTACCTCATTTGCTCCTTGTTGCCTATACCTGCTATACACCTCTCTCTTCTTCTTAACCAGATCGCCAATATCACTTGAAAACCAAGGTTCCCTATGCCTGTTAACTTTGCCTTTAATCCTGACAGGAACATGCAAACTCTGCACTCTCAAAATTTCGCCTTTGAATGCCTTCCACTTACTGAACACATCCTTGCCAGAAAACAACTTATACCAATCCACTCTTCCTAGATCCTTTCTCATTTCCACAAAATTGGCCTTTCTCCAATTTAGAATCTCAACTCGAGGACCAGACCTATCCTTATCCATAATTAACTTAAAACTAATGACATTGTGGTCACTGGACCCAAAATATTTGCCTACACATACTTCTGTCACCTGAACTGTCTGGTTCCCTAATAGGAGATCAAGTATTGCATCCTCTCTCATTGGTACCTCTATATATTGATTTAGAAAACTTTCCTGAACACATTTGACAAACTCCAAGCCATCCAGCCCTTTTACAGTATGGGAGTCCCAGTCAACATGTGGAAAGTTAAAATCTCCTACTATCACAACTTTCTGTTTCTTACTTCGGTCTGCTATCTCTCTACAGATTTGCTCTTCCAATTCTTTCTGACTATTGGGCAGTTTATAATACAACCCTATTAGTGTGGTCACACCTTTCCCATTCTGCAGCTCCACCCATATGGCCTTTGTAGACGAGCCTTCCGGGCTGTCCTGCTTATGCACGGCTGTGATATTTTTGCTGACTAGTAATGCCACTCCTCCCCCTTTCATCCCTCCCCCCCATCACGTAAGAAACAACGGAACCCCACATCATTAAACTGCCAGTCCTGCCCCTCCTGCAACCAAGTCTCACTAATAGCAATAATGTTGTAACCCCATGTGCCAATCCATTCCCTAAGCTCATCTGCCTTTCCGACAATACTCCTTGCATTGAAATAGATGCACCTGAGAACATTCCTATCACGTACAAACCTTTGATTTCTGTTTATACATGCATTCCTCGCTTGACCTTTATCCTCCTCCACATCACAACCTGCTCTAACACTCTGGTTCCCCTCCCCCTGCAAATCTAGTTTAAACGCCCCGGAGCATCACTAGCAAACCTACCCGCAAGGATGTTAGTCCCCCTCCAGTTCAGGTGCAAGCTGTCCCATCGGAAGAGGTCCCATCTTCCCTGGAACAGAGCCCAATTGTCCAGAAACATGAAGCCCTCCCTCCTGCACCATCTCCTTAGCCACATATTTAGTTGCATTATCCTCCTATTTCTAGCCTCACTAGCATGTGGCACAGGTAGCAATAGTGAAAGAGGAGATTGGCTCAGAAAATCTAGATGTAGAATCAGTCTGGATGGAGCTGAGAAGTAACAAGGGGCAGAAAACAAAAATGGGAGTTGTAATTGGGCCTCCAAACCGTAGTGGTAAGGTAGGGAATGGCAATAAATAGGAAATTAGAGATGCATGTAATCAGGGTGCTACAGAAATCATGGGTGACTTTAATCTACATGTTGACTGGGCAAACGAAATTAGCAATAATACTGTGGTGGATGAATTCCTGGAGTGTGTATGAAATGGTTTTTTAGGCTTGTACATCGATGAACCAACTAGGGAACAGGTTAACCTAGATTTGGTATTGTGCAATGAGGAGGGGTTAATTAATAATCTTGTTGTGTGGGGTCCTTTGTGGAACAGTGACCATAACATGATAGAATTCTTCATTAGGATGGAAAGTGATGTAGTCCAATCTGAAACTACGGTACTCAATCTAAACAAAGGAAACTAGGAAGGTATGAGGCATGAGTTGGCTAAGATAAATTGGGGAACTTCATTAAAAGGCATGATGGTATATATGCAAGGAATTCAAGGAATTTTTTTGCCCCTTCTGGCACAAAAAAAACAACAGGAAAAGTATCCAACCATGGCTAACAAAAGATTTTTTTTATTCATTCATGGGCCAGGCAGCATTTATTACCTAATCCAGTTCAGGGGGCATTTAAGAGTCAATCACATTGTTGTGGGTCTGGAGCCACATGTGGGCCAGCAGATTTCCTTCCCTGAAGGACATTAGTGAACCAGATGAGTTTTCACGACAATTATTTCATGGTCATCATTAGACTTTTAATTGCAGATTTTTGTTGAATTTAAATTCCACCATCTGCTGTGGTGGGATTTGAATCTGGAACCCACAGAGCATTAGCTGGGTCTCTAGATTACCAGGCCAGCAACAATACCACTATACCATCATCTCTAGAATAGCATTAGATCAAAAGAGGAGTCATATAAAGTTGTTAGAAAAAGTAGCAAGGTCTCTTCAGTCACCTGAGAACTCACTTTTAGTGTGGAAGCAAGTCATCCTTGACCCCGAGGGGCTGCCTAAGAAGAAGAGGAAGGACACGTTGGTTGTCATCTTCCAAAATTCTATAGATTCTGGAACAGGCCCGGCAGACTGGAGGGTAGCAAATGTAACCCACCTCTTTAAAAAGGGAGGGAAGGAGAAAACAGTGAATTAGAGATCAGTTAGCCTAACATCAGTGGTAAGAAAAATGCTAGAGTCTATTATAAAGGATGTGATAGCAGGACACTTAGAAAGCATCAACAGGATTAGACAAAGTCAACATGGATTTATGAAAGGGAAATAATGTTTAACAAACCTACTGGAGTTTTTTTGAGGATGTAACTAATGGAATAGATAAGGGAGAACCACTGGATGTGGTGTATTTGGATTTTCATAAAGCTTTTGATAAAGTCCCACGTAAGAGGTTAGTTTGCAAAATTAAAGCACATGGTATTAGGGGGAATATATTGGCATGGATTGGGAATTGGTTAGCAGATAGGAAAGAGAGTAGGCATAAATGGGTCTTTTTTGGAATGACAGGTGGTGACTAGTGGGGTACCAGAGGGATCAATGCTTGGGCCCCAGCTATTCACAATATATATATATCAATGATTTGGATAAGAGAACCAAATGTAATATTTCCAAGTTTGCTGACAACACAAAACTTAATGGGAATGTGAGTGATGGGGAGGGTATTAAGGGGCTTCAAGGTGATTTAGACAAGTTGAATGAGTGGGCAAATACATGGCAGTATAACATGGATAAGTGTGAAGTTATCCACCTTGTTAGGAAAAACAGAATGGCAGAGTATTATTTAAATGGTGATAGATTGGGAAATGTTGATGTACAAAGGGACCTGGGTGTCCTTCTACATAAATCACTGAAAACAAACATGCAGGTGAGCAAGCAGTTAAGAGGGCAAATGGTCTGTTGGCCTTCATTGCAAGAGGACTTGAGTACAGGAGCAAGGATGTTTTACTGCAGTTGTACAAGGCTTTGGTGAGACCACATCTGGAGTATTGTGTGCAGTTTTGGTCTCCTTACCTAAGAAAGGATAGACTTACCACAGAGGGACTGCAGCAAAGGTTCTCCAGGCTGATTCCCCCGATGGCAGGATTGTTGTATGAGGAGAGATTGGGCTGACTAGGCCCATATTCACCTGAGTTTAGAAGAATGAGAAGCGATCTCATTGAAACATATAAAATCCTGACAGGGCTGGACAGACTGGATGCAGGGATAATGTTTCCTCTGGCTGGTGATCTAGAACAAGAGGTCACAATCTCAGGATATGGGGTAGGCCATTTAGGACTGAGATGAGGAGAAACTTCTTCACTCAGAGGGTGGCGAACCTGTGGAATTCTCTACCACAGGAAGCTGCGGAGGCCAATTCACTGAAAATATTTAAGAAGGAAATAGATTTCTAGACAATGGTATGGGGAGAGCGGGAGTATGGCGTTGAGGTAGAGGATCAGCCATGATCGTATTGAATGGTGGAGCAGGCTCTAAGGGCCAATTGACTATATTATTTTTCTGGGAGAGACAAAAATGTGTGACCAATTAAGAAAAAGCTCTGGAGAATTCCTTTCAGACTCCCTAAGACAATCAAACAAGTCTGGAGGAGACCAATTTAATCACAGCCAACTTGCAACATATCGTCCAAAACTGGAAGAGTTCTCTTCTTCAGGCACATGCCAAATTCCCTATGAAAGGACTAAAATAAATCCCTACCATGGGACTGGTTTGGTGGGCAATGATTCTGAAGGAAATGCTTCTTAGCTCAACTGAACTGAGTCCATTTCCTTCCTCATTCAAAAATATCTCAATCATATCCCCCCAAAGTAACCCTTGCCCATGGAGCCTATCCTCATAACAAAGGGCTCTCAAACAAGATCCACCTCTGGATCATAGGACATGTATGACATTCAGTCTTCCTGCTAAAATGGGATAGCATACACTTCACCTGTAACTGATTCTGTCCTACCAGAGATGCTCTCACGCTCCGTTTTTGCAGGGCCAGAATTTTACAGTGGTTGTGTGGGCGCACACCTGGCCCGATAGCGTGTGAAATCACGCAAGAAGACGTTGGCTGCATGTCCCGGCGTCATCGTGCACTTGCGCGATATTTTGCTCGGCGTGCTCGCATGGCAGTCGGAAGTATGCCCGCCGACAATTAAGCCCATTAAGGAGGCAATTGTAATCGACTTCACACGGCCTGTCCACTTTGGCTCGTCTGCCAACAGTAAATCAGCCAGGCAGCCTTCACATTTTCATTGAAACCTCAATCCAAGATGGGTTGAAATATAATAATAAAAGGGACCTGGTGACTGTTAGGAAATAGAGATAGCTTAAGTAAGTTATAATTGTATTTGTGGGTGTTGGGAATGAGTATTAGCTTTAAGGTTTAAGTTTGATTTGTATTTTTGTATCTGTGTTAAGAAAGATCAAATGGATTTTTAGTTTCAGTTTAAAAGGCTGCTTGCTTTTCTAATGAGACATTAACGACTGCTACAAAGTGAAGGTAAACACACAAGAGTAGGAAGAACAGTGCTGTTGCCTGGCAACAAGGGGGCCAGATAGGCAGGTTCCTCCCATGGTCACACACCATGAAGAAAGACAGAAGTTTGTTTTGGAATCTGTTTGACTTCAGTTAGTTTGAAGGCAGCTGTGAAGACAAAGCAGACTAAAAGGGGAAAGATAGCAAGTCCCAAACTAAGAAAAACCCTAAAAGTCCAGGGGAGTGGAAGAAGAGAGAGCCCAAAGAAGACCTTCTTGTTAAAGGAAGGACAAGAACCTGGGAAAAGATCCTGTTGAGTGAAGTTAAGAGTGAGGGACAGAGAGAAAGGCTCCGAGCTTCAGATTTAAAGTGAGAACAGCTTACAAGAAACAAGAAGGTTCAAAGAGACAACTGAAGATCTGTTAGTCTTTGCTATGGGCATGTGAAGCAGTGGTGTACTGTTGAGGCTGAGTTTGGGAAAGAGACAGAGTTCATGGAAGATAGCTTGAGTGCATGTGGTGACCCAGGGAAGAGGAACATCAGAAGGAGAGTTCGAAACCCTAGAAGTGAAACCTTGGGAAGGTGTCTGAGAGAAAACATCAGTTTGGGAGAAGATTCCAAGGTGAGGTCTTGGAGAGTGGAAATTAGAATCCCTCATGTGAAAGACAAAGTTCAGTGAGGCCGGTTGGCTGAGGGTGTGACAAGCATCTGGGGGGAGTTGAGGAGAGATCCACAGCACCTGTTTGAGGTGGCATCTCTCACTTGGTTTCAGAGTGTGGTGTGTCTGACCACAGAGTGCCTATTGGTTTACATGGACTGTGTATTTACTGTGAACATTAGAGTAGAAGGTAGCTTTTGTAACTTGTGTTATCCTTACAAATCTGTATATATCTGTAAGGCATAGTTGTGGGTAAAGGAGTATTGTAATATGGTTCATCATTCCTTGTTGAATAAATGTGTTATCCTTTTGTTAAAAATTCATCAGCTAACTCCTGTGCCTCTGTTCAGCAGCTTCTCTCCACGTACCTAAACAAACAGAAATAAAAGTTAGGATCTATCAAGCTGGGTTCCACTCTGGGATCAGACTTGTCCAGGGGTAACCTCAGCTTGGATCATAACAGGGGCTGCTGATTTTTTATTTCTGCTGTCAGGTGTTTACATATGCTGCATAGACACAGTTTGCTGCATTCTTTTCTTGTCATTTAATCTGTACAGGTCTGCAGCTCCCTCTGCCAGCTCCGTAGCAGCTGTCAGCCTTCAGGGAGCTCACTAGAAGCACCTATCCGCACCCTCACTCGGCGCCATACTCCTTCCCCCACCCCTCACCACCCGGCAGCGCTGAGGCTTTCTAAGCACACATTTCATGCTAGCTGCCCGTTAATTGGCCAGCCAGCGTGGATTGCGTTTGGGGGCCGATCGAGGCCAGCGGCACGTTTCGTGTTCGCTTCCGGGCGTGCCGATTGCGCATGCCCGACGAGCTTAAGATTCAGGTCCAGGTTTCTGGTTACTTTGGCCTATCTCCATTCTCTGTCCATCAGTCTTAGTTTAGTATTGTTTGTGAGTCATTTGGTATTGGGCGGAATCGTCCCAGCTTTGCACTAAGTAAAGTAGGGGGCAGGCGCAATGGTAACTTTTCATGCTGTATCGTCCCAAACCCACTGCATTAATTATGGATTCCTGGAAAACATGCCGTTCCCATGGCGGGTGGGCATTCACTTGCCACACCATCACCCAGCCGCTTCATCATGCCAAAGTCCAGCCACACTCACGCCTCTCAGTGCTTCCAGCCCACAACTGCTGCACAGAAGACATGGCCCCGAAAGGCAAAAAAAACTGCAATCCCCAGGTTTAGTGTTGTGTTCCTCGAGTGCTCTTTGGACACTGTGGAGGCCCAATGATGTCCTCTGTCCTGCTCTGGCTGCAGGAGGGGCAACAGCATCACCAATCCAGCATGGGAGGCAGTGGCAGCGATGGTCAGCGCCAAAGCCCTGCAAAAGGGGACAGCCACCCAGTGCCACTACAGGATGAATGGCCTCATCTGTTCTGCCAGGGTATTCTCATCACTCTCAACTCACACGTTCATAAACCCTTCACACATTCACAGGCATCTCACACATCAAGGGACAACACCACTAACTCTCACACACACGGGCACATCTCCATCAGGCTCATAACCTCTGGAGCTCGCATCCTCATCTTGTCCATGTTGTCCATGGCTCCGTACCCCACACAAACATTCCACACAGTGTCATGCACCCTGCTCACACACTCGCCATCTGTTTCCATGCAGGAGCAACTGGCTCATATCAGCAGAGAGAGGTCCCAGACCAGGGGGTGGGGGGGGGGGGGTGGGGTGGGGGGGGGTGGATGGGGGTTGGTGGTGTGGTTGGATGGGGGTATGAGGTGGAGTGGATCACATTGACTTTGAGGAGTGTGCCATTGTGCCGACCGGTGAGGATGTGGACCGTGCCTGTGGTGATGGTGAGGTCGGCAGTGAATACCCACACAAGGATCCTGCACCACGCCATCCCTCTCTCAATGCAAATGTGAGTGCTCTCTCTCCTGCTTTTGACTCTGTTGCAATGCACAAATTATCTCTATTTTGGTTCACAGGTAGTTCTGCCAAGTGGCCAACACCCTCAGCCAGCCAGTCCCTCAACTCCATCCATGTCCTCATCTCCAGCCAGCAGAACATTTCCACGATTGAAGAACAGGAAATATACAGCCTGGAAGACCCATCAAAGCGCTTACCCACAACCTCCACCAGTACAGAGACACACGCCTCAGTGGGACCCAGATCTAGAGCAGGCTCGGGTTCATAATCTGGTGGCCACAGCAGGAGGAGGCAGGTTCAGCTGAGCTCCCAGCACTTGGAGGACTGCTGAGGAAGAGGCATCTGTGAGATCCGAGTTGGATGATGAACCTCTGGATTTGGCCTTCCGACTCATGCTGGAGAGTCAGCAGAAGCCGTGGCAACATCACGCAGAGTTGTTGGATGCCCTCAGCAGAGTGGCATGTAAGTTGGAGTGCATCCACCCGCTCTCTGATGAAGTTGTGCCCACAAGTAAGCATATGGAAATCTCCATGGAGACGATGGCGGATGCCATGGTGGCCTTAGTCCAGCAAAATGTGGAGATGCGTGCACTCCTTCGTGGGAGCCATGGGTGAGTTCCTGCAGTGGCAATGTGAGAGGGTAATGGGGCACCTCAGCATTCAGGTGCTCCTTCCACTCAAGGAATCAGGCCGGGGCCCCCGAGCAACCGTAGGGAGGAGGAACGGCAGCTGTACACTCCTAAGTCATCTACTCAGCAATCTCAGAGGTTGTCCATTCCCTCTGAGTCCTCTTGGCCTGTGAGCCCCTCAACCTTGTCCCCTGTCACTACAGAGGGAGCCCATGGCCCATGAATGATTCTGGAGGGAGAAGTGTATATGTGGCAGGGCCTTTCAGAGCCTCGTGCAAGCACTCTCCCACACACGCAGATTCTTCCTGTATCACGCTCATGTCAATATCCTGAGCATTTTCAATGCTGCCTACTTGGGTTCTCTTTCAGTTATCAATCTGAGCTGACCTGCATCTCTGCCCACCCACTGATCACACTCCCATGCAGCACCTGATCTCGCCCACCATGACTGCCGTATCACTTGCGATTTGGACAGCATGGTGCTAATTTGGTTTCACTTTCACTCCCCCATTCTTTACCATCCCCAGTCACCTCTTTCCTTTCCCCCAACACGGTTGACCTCCTGGCATTACCTTTATCTCCCCTCCCTGACTTACCAGCCGCAACCCTTTTCCTTTGGGAATGTTCAGGTGAACATGCACATTCCCTTCCTTCCAGAAAATCCCACCCCCATCCACATTGACCTCTTCCTTCCCACCCCCAGGGTCCATGTCTGCCTCCCAGTCACCACCAACAACCTCACTGTCCCTTCTACTGCTACAATTAATTCCTTACCCTCCCATCCCACCCCCTCTCTCTCTACCCTCGGTCATTCTCACCATTCTCTCATACCACGCCAACTCTCAGTTCGCTCCACAGGAGACAGTCATGGACCCACCAGACCTCTCCATTGCCTGTTCACCTGGATACCCCCCCTCCACATCCCTTCCCCTACACCCCGAGCATCTCACCCCGCGCCCCCCAGAACCCCTTCCCCACTGCTTAGTCCTCCAACTGACACCACCTGACTCCACACCCCGCCCCCCCGCCCCCATCCTCACTTAGTCCCTCTCCCTTCCTGACTCCTTCAGACACCCTTACTTCTTCCGCCACCCTTGGTCCTTCTCCACTTCTGACACTTTCCTCCAACCTCACTTCTACCTCAAGCCTTACTCCTTCCCCCTTCCTGACTCCCTCAGACACCGCTAGTTCTTCCTCCAGCTTTACTCCTTCCCCCTTCCTGAATCTTCCTCCAGACTTACTCCCTCCCCTCTCTGAACTCCTTCCCCCCTCCAAATTCCTTCCCTTACACCTCCCAACCCCCTTGCACCTAGCTCCCTAGTTGCCATCTTCTCCCCCGTTACTATCTCCTCCTACTGGTACTCCCTCCCCTTCCAACCTCCTCCCCAACACCTTCATTCTCTCCTCCCAACCTCAACTCCCAACACCTCTTACCCTCCCAGTCATTCCTATGCTTTCATCTCCCACCCCCTCGACCATCATCCATTGTGAGCATTAACGGTGACTTTCCAACTTCCGTGGGCTTCTTCACAGCAGAGCCAAGTCCATGAGAATCTACCCAGCATGCCATGGACGTTCCTCCAGTGTGCAGTTGCTGTCAGGTTCCAGCACTTCATGCTCCAAGAGTGTCTGCAATGTGAGCAAGGCCCTGGCGGTAAGTCTCGACTTCTGCACGTCACAGTTGTCAAGACGTGTTCTGCACCAGCGTTTTTTCCTGATAACGGGGCAGATGATTCAGTGGGGGGTGTGAGGAGGGGGTGATGAGTCCAGCGTGGCCTTATAATGATATGCTAATGTATTACAATGAGGTTCCCAACATCTGATGGCGGGAATGCGGCCCGCCATCAACGGGTGGAGCACACAATTGCAAACTGGTTTCACAACACCATGAAACCGATTTTTGGCCTTCTCACCATATCGTCCACTCATGCCACTGAACACGCCCAACACAAGTGGGTACGGACGATTCCGCCCATTGTGTTTCATTCATTTGGTCAGTAATATAGATTGGCAACTGTAGGGTCCCAATATTGAGCCTTGTGGTACTTTACTGAACATTTCCTCCCCTCCCTGCCTGATATTACATCCCCAACAAGATCCCACATGTTTTCTTCCTTCAAACAATACTTTACGTTTTATCTTGAATTTCCATTGTTTTCAGCTTCAGTCACACACTTCCATGAAGAGCTTATATCAAAGGCTTTTTGGAAATCTAAGTATGCCTGTTTCATTTTGGAGAGTAGCTTTCACAACAATTACATTCTGAATATTTCCCAGAATATCAAAACCTTATTTAATGCTTTCAAATGCCAACTTTATGTCACAACGTGAGATATTATCACAGCAGTCATTTTTGCAGCTGTCAAAATGCACTGTATTTTGCTTTCATGATGTGAACTGTTGTTCAATATTGCCATTTAGTTATCCTACTTTCAAAAAGCTTACTAATAATTTGTCAAGTCTGGATCTGTCACAAAAAATATTCCCGGCCCATTATTTGATTAGAGATTTCATTCCACTTTCTTCAAAATTCTTGATTATATCAGTTTCTAAAACCTCTTATTTTACATAAACAAGGTGCATATAAATTGTAATAGTTCAGCTTTAATGAAGGCTTTATTTTTCTGGAAGCCTTAAGATTCAAACTATCTGTTGCTATAGTGATGCAACTGGTTAAAGAGGCATGTCTTTGTTTCTCTCATTGATTAAAGGTCTTACATATTGAAAGTTGCCATCTGGGAACATAGGAACAGAAGTAGGCCACTTACACCTCAAGTAGACCCGTGACCCTGTTCCATGATTCAGTGAGGTCATGCCTGAATGGCAACCTAACAGTGTATACCCATCTTTGCTCCACATTCCTAATACACTCGGGTAATAAAAATCTATCAATCTCAGTTTGAAAATTAACAATTGAGCTCGGCTGGAATTTTCCAGCCCCGTTGTCGTCGGGCATCATAGCCCGGGTGGGTGGGGGGGTGTGGAGGTGGTGGGGGGGTGGTGGGGCTACAATAAAGCGAGAAGACTAAAAATCAGTTTTACGCCATCGTGAAACAAGTTTCTAATCATCCGTTCCACCCGTCTCTGGTGAGCAGCATTTCCCACCGCCGGACATCAGGAACATCATCTTAATACATTTGCATCTAATTATAAGCCCTGCTCACTAGAATCATCCCCCCACGTCACATTTACTGCCTATGTCAGTGTGACTTCAGAACAGCGTGCTTCATGACTGCATTTTTGAGGTGTGCACCTGGCAACCTGAACTTTGCAGGGAACTCGGAGGTGAGCGTACACAACTTTGCACAGCGCTGGCAGGCATTGCCCGTAGGATATCAAGGAAGAGGTGCATTCATGGGGGGCACAGGCGAGCCACTTTTTCCCGGCTGGTTTTCAGTGCAGTGCTGGGACAAGGGCTCCAGTCCGGTCAGACTGAGGTGGGGGCAAGGCACCACAGACAGACTGAAGGAAAGACTCCAGCATATGCCAGGGGGTGTGGAGGGCAAGGCAACACAGACAGCCTGAAGGAAATACTCAAGTACATGCCGAGGGGGTGAGTTGCAGGCAGCACAGACAGTCTGAAGGATACATGGTTCAAGCTATTAGTGCAACCTTGCAGTGAGGGTTAGAATGTCTGCATCTGAGCTGAGAGCACAGCATGCAGTCCAATGGCCGACGCTGCCATCAGTCGGTCAAGTGGACTGCGGCGGAGGCAGATGGGGTTTTGGACAGCCATGAAGCGCACTACACACTGGCCATTCAAATGGTGGCCAGCACTCTCCCGCATGTGTGAAAGGGTCTTCAGACTTAATCAAGAGAGGTTCTTAGTACACCCATGATAACCCACGTCACTTCCTTTGATCCTGCAGGAGGAGAACATCAGGATCTTGGAGCCTGATGATTTAGTGGCATACCTTATGGCTTACAGAGACCAGGGAAGAAGAAGAGAGCGGCAGAGGTGCCTGGCTGGGCAAAGGGAGGAGCACCTCCCTCTAGATGAAGGGACTACAGGGCCTGCTGCGCACACAGCTGAAGACCCACAGTGAGCCGTCACTCGTAGGTGCCTCGCTAGACCCAGGGTCTTTAGACAGCACTTGTCATTTCTGCAGATGACTGAGAACAATTGTCATCGAAAACCATGCATGTCTAGAGAACTGATCGGTCACATATGCTTCCTGCTACAGGATTTGCCGCCACGGGGTCATGGAGGACATCCACTGCCAGTGGCCGTGAAAGTGACTGCAGCGCTCAATTTTTACACCAGTGGTTTATTCCAGGGCTCCAGAGGTGACCTGTGCGGGATTTCACAAGCCCCCATGAAACAGTGTATCCAGGAGGTCACAGATATCATCTTCCTAAAGGCACAGAACTTTGTGCATTTCACCCAGGATCAGGTAAGCCAGGAAACAAGAGTGCTGGGATTTACGCTGATCTCTGGTTTTCCACATGTGCAGGGTAGGGTACTATCGACTGCACTAAAGTGGCATGTAGATCTCCATGGCAACAGCAGTCAACTATGTCAACCGCAAAGGCTTCCACTCACTGAATATTCAGCTTGTGTGCAACCACCATAAACACATCCTGCAGGTCTGCACAAAGTTCCCAGGAGACTCCACGACTCCTACCTCCGTAACAGGTCTCAGGTCTCTGATATCTTCCAGCGTCCACAAAGGCTGTAGGGTTGGCTGCTCGGGGAGAAAGACAACCCACAGAGGATGTGGCCCTTGTGGCAGCCTCAGACTGCAGCAGAGCGAAGGTACAGCAATGCTCATGCTGCGACCCAGACTTTGCTGCAGCAAACTGTAGGCATTTTGAAAATGATGTTCCAGTGTCTCAACATGTCCGGGGGAGAATCTAGCTAAGGAGGAGATGGAGGAGCTGCATGTATCCTCCCACGAGGAGGACGTCGAAGAGGATGACGGTGATGAGGTCCTCGAAGGTGAGGGTACCGGCAATGAGGCTATTGAACTGGGCAGACAAAGCAGGCACATTCGGGAAGCCCTCATAGATACTAGATTCGTGGAAGATGATAATGAGATGCAGTGAGGACGGTCCTGACATCCTCACCTTTACTCGGTAAAAGTTTGACTCCTGTGTGGCTGACGGCAGTGCACATACCCTCTGTGCTCAGGCTCATGTCATGGAGACACAGTGGACACTCTAATAGTTGTTAGATTCCAGGAGAATAATGATGATGACATGCAGTGGGGACACGCCATAGATCTTCACATTCCCTCTGTAAATGTCTGACTCCTGTCTGGCTGAGGGCAGTTTGCTTGCGCTCTGTGATCAAGATCATAAATGGAGATGCAGCCGTGAAACTTTAAATGCACCTGATCCTTTTTCAGCATTCAGCACCTGACCCCTTCAGGAGCACACTGTCACTGGTTACAGAAGCTGAAGAGATGAGGGCCAGACCTAGCTCAAAGGTGCTGAGAGCAAACAGAGAGAATGATAGAACTCTGTGATGCCTGCTCACAACATTCTGGCAGCAATGACAAGCACCATTGAGGTGCAGGCATCACTAAGATTCCCAGTGAGTGTGAATCCAGACCATCTATTTGTTCTGCACAGGGAAGAGGCCTTGGACTGCAACACCTGCCTTTATCGTGTGCAGGAGCCAAGGATTCACAGTGATATGAGCACTGTTCATCATAACAAGGAGCCATAGCTTGGCTTAAATAGCCAAGTGGTTATGGTACTGGGTTTGTAACCCCAAGAGCAAGAGTTCAAATCTCACAAAGGCAAACTATGAAACAATATAACAAGGAGCCATAGACAAGGAGACATTCTTGAGAGTTTATTTACAATAGTGACCATTGAGTTCAAGTGATTAACACCCAGGCTGTGCTTCATGATTGGGCTCAGGTGCAGTTCATTCCTGCCTGAGTGGGAGCGGCTGCTACCGGGAGAGGTACAACCTACCCAACATACTCCTCTGGACTTTTACAAGCTGCTCTGGTTGTGGGACACTGGATGCCTACTGCTGGAGAGAGAGAGACTGAGGGAGAGAGAGAGAGAGACATGGAGTGGGAGAGAGAGAGAGAGAGAGAGAAAGATTGCCTGTTTAACATCTTGCCCCCTTGCCCGCCTGTGTCCAAGTCCAGGTAATAGGTACTACCTGGTGAACAGGGACAGACCTGACTTCTGTGTACCAGGCAGTACCTGCTGCCTGGCAAAGATATTGCCCTCCCCCTACGAGAAGAAAGCTAGGCCCCCGTCACCCCACTCCACCCAGCGACACCTACCCACCCTGCACCCATTACCCTTTCCCCTTCTGTGCCTCCCTGTCCTTTTCCCCTCCTGCTCTTCCTCCCTTCCGTCTTTACACACGATCAAGAGGGAGAAGGTAATCCTTCTTTTCCCCCTCTCCACCTTTATAAATGCTGTTGCTACCACTGACAGAGCTCGGAGTGAGTGTGGCTCATCCCCCAGTGGCTGCTGCGGGGCCACTGGTGGCCGGGCCCTCCAAGGTAGTTATGGAGGCGGGGCTATCGTCAGTGCTGGGTCCCGCCAAGAAGATCCCCTGGTGCCCCCCACTGATTCTCCCCTCATCCCTTTACGGGAACTCCAGGATTTTCTAACGAGTAATTGCAGTGGTCGAGACAGGGTCCCATCATCCCTGGACCAGTGGTATTCGTATCCGCTGGTGCTCTGGACCACCCACGTGGTCTCCAAGGCTCCTGGGCTGGACTGGGACGTTAAGAGGAGGGACCACATATTTCTTGCTGGGCTCCTGGAGGAGAGGAAGGATTAAAATAGTGATCTCGTTCTTACACTAGGCATGGTGATGGTAGTATATATTTCTGACAGTTAAGACTACCATAGTCAGCCTCAACATCAACAGCAGCAGGGATGCACAATGCAGGTTCCAGAACTTCTCTGTCCTTAGGGATGGGAAGTATGTGGTGTGATTCCTGCAGAAAACCCATACTGTTCCGGGAGACAAAGATATGTGCCTCCTGGAGTGGCAAGGTGGGGGTCTACATGAGTCACCTAGCCTCCAATTCTGGTGGGCTAGCTATCTTGTTGGCCCTACATTTTCAGCTGGAGATCTTGGGGGTCAAGGAGCCGGTGCCAGGCCAGTTGCTGCACCTCACTGTGCGCCTAGGGGGCGCGGCACTTCTCTTTGTGAATGTGTACGCTCCCTGGGCTCACAGCAGCAAGCGAGCTTCTTTAAGGAAGTGTCCACTCATCTCAGCTCCATTGATGCGAGCGAGTACTTTCGGGGGGCATTTTAACTGGACCCTCGAGGCCAGGGACCATCACAGCGCCCAGCAGTGCTCATGAGGTGTGAGTAAGTTGAGGGGCCTGGTCGGGTCCTTTGACTTGTTGGACATCTGGCGACATCTCCATCCTGACTCCACCATTTTAACTTTCGTGTCACCTGGAGTCGGAGGATCCAGACTCGGCTGCCTTTGCTTTTCCAAGGCATTTGTGTCCTGCGTTCCATCGGCTTCTGTGCGGCAGGTGCCGTGCATGGACCACCGTCTGGTGTGGGCGGAGCTCACTCCGTTCTGTGCTCGGATGGGGTCCGCTTACTGACACTTTAACAACCTGCTGCTGGAGGACGAGCGGTTCCTGATTGTTCCTTCATTTCTGAAGCGGGGAGGCTTCCCCTCCTTGAGGCTGTGGTGGGAAGTGGGCAAGGCTCACGTCTGCTTCTTCTGTCAGGAGTACACGAGGGGGTTGACAAAGAGGCGGAAACCCAGGGTCGAAGAGTTGGAGAAGGAGGTGCTCGACCTGGAGGCACGTCTCCATGAGCCTGACACGGACCCAGCCCTGCGGTTGGTGTATGAGGAGAATAAGGGCGCGCTGTGGGACCTACAACTCATCGGGTTCCGCGGCAGGTATGTGAAGTCGCGGATCTGGTTCTTTCAGGACCTGGACCGCGGCTCCCCCTTTTTCTACACGCTGGAAAAAAGGCACGGGGTCCGTCAGCAGCTCCTTACACTGCTGGCCGACAACGGATCCCTTGTCTCGGACCCGGAGGGTATCAGGGACATTGCCCGAGACTATTACACTGCCCTGTTCTCTCCGGATCCGTCCAGCGAGCATACTTGCAGAGTTTTGTGAGAGGACCTGCTGCAGGTCGGCCCGGAGGGTGCTGGAAAGTTTCACTCCCCTATAAGTCTGGGGGAGCTGACCGGCGCCCTCAACAGCCTCTCCAGGGGCAAATCCCTGAAGCTGGACGGGCTTACCATGGAGTTCTTCAGGGCATTCTGGGACAATCTGGGAAGTGCCTACCCGGGGGTCCTGGGAAAGAATATCGTGACCGGGGAGATGCCCCTCTTGTGGCGCAGGGCGGTCATTGCCCTGCTGCCTAAGAAGGGGGATCTCCTCCTGCTTAAACACTGACACCCGGTCTCCATCCTCAGCACAGATTACAAGATCTTTGACAGGGTAATATCTTCTCGCTTTGACACCGTGCTGGACCACATGATCCACCCTGACCAGTCCTACATGATCCCGGGCCGTACCATGTTTGCTACTATCCATCTGGTCTGGGACATTATCCAATTTTCCCAGAGGACTGGTCTGTCGAGCACCTTCCTGTCTCTTGACCAGGAGAAGGCATTCGACAGGGTGGATCATGAATATTTATTTGGAACTCTGCAAGCATTCGGGTTCGGGATGCATTTTGTCGCCCGGATCCGATTTCTGTACCCTGCCGCAGTGTCTAGTTAAGGTTAACGGGACCCTGACGGCACCCCTTCGCTTTGGGAGAGGTGTGCGTCAGGTCTGCCCCCGTCTGGCCAGTTGTATTCTATCTGCGTGGAGCCTTTCCTGCGCCTCTTGCGGAGGTGGATGTCGGGTTTGGTTCTGCATGGGCCGGGCATTGGGATGGTCCTCTCAGCTTACGCCAATGACATGCTCCTCATGTTCACTGACCCGGCTAACCTGCGGAGGATGTGTGAGTGCCAGGAGGTCTATTCTGCTGTGTCCTCTGCCAGGATCAACTGGGACAAATGTTTTGGACTCCTGGTCAGTCAGTGGCAGATAGATCCCTTACCCGAGGAGCTCAGGCCTTTCACCTGGAGCAGCACCAGCCTCCCCTACCTAGGGGTCCACCTCTGCCCTGCTGAGGAATCCTGGCCGGTGAACTGGCAGGAGCTGGAGACCAAGGTCATAACTCGTCTGTGGCGCTGGACAGGACTGCTCCGAGTGCTGTCTTACTGGGGTCGAGTGCTGCTCATAAACCAGCTGATTGCTGCCATGTTGTGGTACCGGCTGGTCACTTTGACCCCTCACTCAGATTTTGTCACAAAAATCCAGAGAATGCTCGTCAACTTCTTCTGGGACAAAAGGCTACACTGGGTCGCTGCTGAGGTTCTGAGTCTCCCACTTAGGGACGGCGGTCAGGTGCTGGTGTACCTCCTCACTCAGGTGGTGACTTTCTGCCTCAGGCCCTGCAGTGACACCTTTACATTGAGCCCCCTCCCAGATGGTGTGCCCTAGTGACGTATTTCTTCCGCCAGGTGCACAGCCTGCATTATGATGTGCAGCTCCTGTTTGTAGACTGGATGAGCCTTCATGGCTCCTTGCAGGGATCTGGGATGGAACATGTTGCATCCAGCAGTTCCATACAACTGTAGGCTGTGTCGGTTCACCGACTCCCAAGATACCTGCATCTTTTACGGCCTTGTGGAGTCTGTGGACCATGTGTATGTAAATTATTGTGGGCTGCACCCCCTTTTCAGTTTCTTGAAAAACCTTTTTCTGTTGTTTTGTTTGTACTTCAGTCCCACACTCCTGATCTACAGGCACGGAGTGCCGAGGGGGACAAGGAGGGAGGAGGACTTCCTCGTGAACCTGCTCCTGGGCCTGGCCAATTTGGCCGTTAATGGGCGATCGAGGGGGTTGTCCGACCAGACTGAATGCCCCTCTTCTGTGGCTATGTTCACAGCCAGGCGTCCCTGGCGAGGGAGCACCATTGAAGCCTTCTGTGCTTGATGGGCTCCGCGGTGACTGTGGTGCTTTATAGACCCCTTTACTCACATTTTGATTTGGTAAGTTTCCATTGCATTTTGTCTTTTGTTGTTGCAGTTTCCCTTTTAGGGGCTCCTTTTACTTTGCCCCTGTTTGTCTCAAAAGAGTTACTGGCACTTTAACAACCTGCTGCTGGAGGACAAGCAATTTCTGGACTCGTTCCATCATTTCTGGGCCGGCTGGAGAAGGAAGCAGGGAGGCTTCCCCTCCTTGACGCTGTGGCGAGATGTGGACAAGGCTGACATCAGCATCTTCTGTCAGGAGTTCGTGAGGGATCGACAAGGTGGAAATTCAAGGTCGAGGAGTTGGAGAAGGAGGGCCTTGACCTGGAGACGCGTCTCCGTCAGCCCAACGTGGACCCGGCTCTGCAGCTGGCATTTGAGGAGAAGAAGGGCGCGCTGTGGGACCTACAACTCTTCAGGTCCCGTGGTGCATACTTGAGTTCGCAGATCCAGTTCCTCCAGGATCTGGATCGTGGCTCCCCCTTCTAATCGCTGGAAAAAAGGCACGGGATCTGTCAGCTGCTCCTTACGCTGCTGGCCGATGATGGATCCCTTGGCTTGTGACTGCTGGAGCTGCAGAGCTGAACAAATAGCAAGAAAGGTGTGAGTATGAGCCTTATTGTCTTACTTGAAAAATCATTGGCAGGTACAATAAAGGAAAATCCAAAGTTATTTTACAAGCACATTAAGAGTAAGAGGATAACCAGGGAAAGAGTATGGCCCATTAAGGACCATAGTGGTAATTTGTGTGTGGAGCCGGAAGACGTAGGTAGGGTTCTAAATGAATACTTTGTGTCAGTGTTCACAAGTGAGAGCGATGACGTGGATATGGAAATCAGGCAGAAGAACTGTGATATAATTAAAGAAATTAGCATTGAAAGGGACGAAGTTCTAAGTGGTCTGGCAGGCTTAAAAGTAGATAAATCTTTAGGCCCAGATGAAATGTACCCCAGGCTGTTGAGTGAGGCAAGGGAGGAGGTAGCAGGGGCGCTGGCAATAATCTTGAATGCCTCTCTGGCCACAGGAGAGGTGCCAAATGACTGGAGGACAGCCAATATGGTACCGTTATTCAAGAAGAGAGGAAGGGATAAAGCAGGGAACTACAGGCCAGTCAGTCTAATCTCAGTGGTGGAGAAACTATTGGAAGCAATTCTCACGGACAGAATTAATCTACACTTGGAGAGGCAGGGATTAATCAAAGACAATCAGCATGGTTTTGTTGAGGGGAGGTCATGTTTGACCAATTTGATTGAATTTTTCGAAGAGGTGACCAGGTGTGTAGATGAGGGCAATGCATTTGATGTAGTCTACTTGGACTTCAGCAAGGCTTTTGATAAGGTCCTGCATGCGAGACTGATAACGAAGGTAAGTGCCCATGGGATCCAAGGCAATTTGGCAAATTGGATCCAGAATTGGCTGAGTGGCAGGAAGCTGAGGGTGATGGTCGAGGGGTGTTTTTGTGACTGGATGCCTGTGTCCAGTGGGGTTCCACAGGGATCAGTGTTGGGTCCCTTGCTGTTTGTGGTACATATAAATGATTTAGATTTGAATGTAGGAGCGTTGATCAGTAAGTTCGCGGATGACACGAAAATTGGTGGGTGGTAAATAGTGAGGAGGATAGCCTTAGATTACAGGAGGATATAGACAGGCTGGTCAGATGAGCTGTTCAGTGGCAAATGGAATTTAATCTGGATAAGTGTGAGGTGATGCACTTGGGCAGGGCAAACAAGGCATGGGAATACACAATGAATGCGAGGACTCTGGGAAGCACCGAGGGTCAGAGGGACTTGGTGTGCATGTCCACTGGTCCCTTAAAGTAGCGGGACAGGTGGATAAGGTGGCTAAGAAGGCATATGGATACTTGCCTTTATTAGCCGAGGCATGGAATATCAAAGCAGGGAGGTTATGCTGGAACTGTATAAAATGCTGGTTAGGCCACAGCTAGAGTATTGTGTGCACTTCTGGAATCCGCATTATGGTAAGGATGTACTTGCACTGGAGAGAGTGCAGAGGAGATTTACCACGATGTTGCCTGGCCTGGAGAGTTTTAGTTATGAAGACAGATTGGATAGACTGGGGTTATTTTCCCTGGAGCAGAGGAGATTGAGGGGGGACATGATTGAGGTGTATAAAATTATAAAATGAGGGTAGACAGGAAGGAACTTTTCCCCTTGGTGGAGGGATCAATAACCAGAGGGCAAAGATTTAAGGTAAGGGGCAGGAGGTTTAGAGGAGATGTGAGGAAGAATTTTTTCACCCGGAGGGTGGTAGGAATCTGGAACTCATTGCCTGTAAGTGTGGTAGAGGCAGAAGCCCTCATAACATTTAAGAAGTACTTGGATGTGCACTTGCGATGCCATGGCAACAAGGCTATGGACCTAGTGCTGGAAAATGGAATTATAATAGTTAGGTACTTGTTTGACCAGCGCAGACTCAATAGGCCAAAGGGCCTTTTTCTGTGCTGTAGCCCTCCATGACTCTTTAACTCTAAGTAATAGTGAGGAAATTGAGAGCTTTAAGATGTCCTCAAAACTTCTTCGATTTCTAGCATCACACATGTTTTTGTTCAGTCTGTTTCATTTAGTAGTAGTTGTACTACTTGTATATTAACTCTTGTTCTACCTGGTTTCTGCAGGCAGAGGAGGTTAAAATTTGTCCTATATTGTTTTGGTTAACCATCGATCTTGGATTTTTTACGACAATAAACCTAACCGCAATAGTATAATATTTAAATAAAAAATCAGCTTTAAAGTTGGGCTAACATTGGCTAGTCTTAAAGTGCTCTGTAAGTAGCTAATATACCTCCAAAAAGAAATGTTCATAAATGTACACTGATTAGCATTTCCGAACCAAATCTATTGGAACTATGTTAATTTATTTAAGTTTAAAGCTGTAATATGTACTTGAACAAATTATCCTTGAAAATTCATGCCAATTATACTTGGTATTGTCCTCATGAAAGTTCAGGGCTTAGTTAACTATAGGCAAATTAAATTTCACTTTTATTCAAATACATCCACTACAAAATGGAATTATTAGCTTGTTAAATTGATCAGCCTGGTTTTTCTATTTCTGCTTTCACCAGCCTGTGATTTTCATGCCTTTTAAAAATAATGGGCAGAAGACATTAGAAATTAAATTAGACCCGTTATCCACCATGCTGGAAGTAACATTTATCCACATTTTGTTTACAGTTAGAAAAGGATGCTGGGTTTAGATGCTGATTTTGCTGAATCATATATTACTGAAACACATAGATTTGGTTCTGAGATATGCTGCATTACCTGATTCAGATAAAACGGCTCCTTTTGATGATCTCAGCAAAGAACCTCTCTATATTGTTCTGGTTTGTTCCTCTGCTGTGGCAGACATTAATGAAGAAGCTTTAACTTTCTCTGGGTAACAGAAACCACGCGGAATGGGAATTAATATCCAAGCAATGCAGTGTTTCTACCCAGTGGTAATATTGAAGCCTGGGTGGGTGATTCAGACAGAAGGCTAATGAATTGATGCAAATCATGAGTTATCACTTGGATAGGACCACAAAGCTCTTTTAAAGGTCTACAGAAAGTGTTTATTGTTGAGAAGAAGCTATTGGACACCCTGAAGAGGCATCAAAATTCAGGTCAAAACTTTGAGAGTGCCATGAGGATCTGCCACAACCTCTTCCCAATTCCTCTGGATGCCATTTCGGGCAGGTAACTTGTTGGCTGTACTTAAATGAGGCTCAGCTGTTACGGGTGGACTAAGCATCCTCCTAGGCCTTTTAGATAGTTACTCTTTTATTCTATGGGCTGTTTGCCTGGGAATAAAAAATCCCCACTTTACTTTTATCCTTGTCTGTCATATCATCTATCCTATGGATGCCAAAACAAGAATAGTTAACTACATATCCATTGGTTCTACTTGTCGGTGCCCTCTCATTCATTATAAGTGCACATGTTCAGTTCTTTTCAAAGAATTCTTGAAACTTTTTTGTCCTGAAAGACATTAGTTTTCAGGGCAGCTTGTGGAATAGCTGTTAAACTTTTAATGTTTTTACTCTTACTTCACGATAGAGCATTTCAATGCAGTAATTTTTAGAATGTAAATAATAAATCATTGCTAATTTGAGCACTTCTATGTTAGTTTGCAAAATATTCTCTTAAATGAAATATTACCCTCTTTTCAAAGATGTGGTTAGTTTTTTAAAAATAACATTTTATACGTGGGTGGAAAAATGTCAAACATGACAAAACAATGTTTAGCTGGAAGATCACTTCATCTCAGTATGCTCAATACTCTTTTAATGCAACAGGTTTTTCCTTGATGGTTTCAGGCCATCCTCTCATTACAACATCCTGTAACAACTTGAGGAGTTGCATCTTGTGTAGTTTGCTTGATTTCAGAAAGACGCTTGTCTGTGAGATTTAATGTTTCTGCTGGATTGATAACTTCCAGAGCATGTTGTGTTGTCTTGTTGAATCTGGAGGATTTCGCACTCTGTGCAAGGATCATCAACTTTCTTCAAAGGGTGCTCAGCTCTCGACAGCTTGTTGATGCTTTCATTGCTTGTACTTCACTTCCAAGTGATATTTCTGTAAACAAAGTAGCATCCTATGTAAATGCTTTGGAGCAGATAGAATGGTTTGAGAAAGATGCTTTGAAATACTTGTGGTCAGACTCTACCATCACTTTATCTCTCCAAAACAGGTACTGGTTGAAATGCTCACAAGCAAAGGCAATAGCCAGACACACTTTCTCAATCTGTGTGTAGTGTTGTGGGATCATTTTAAGAGGCTATAAGTGGAGAGTCACTGAAGGAAGTGATGTCACATCTCGCATGACCTGAGAGTTCTAGATGTAGACTGTCAGAGTAAGACATGTGTAGAATGTGTGGCTGTACTCGTGGTGTATATGTATGTTCCAGCTTAAGTTATAATAAATAACTTATATATTTGTCAAACATTATTTGTATTCCTGTCAATCCTACATTAGCTACTAAAGGAGCAAACAATATAACATGTAACATTGTTCAGTTTATGCTAATGCTCTAGAAGCAAATGCAACTAGTTACCCTTCTGCAAAAGGATGCTCAAGTCCTGTTTCGTTGGCATTACAATTGAGGGTGACTTTGTCATTGACGTCATAGATGTGAGTGAAAGCTGCTTCTTGTACTGTGTCCCAATATCACTGAACATTCTTTGCAGTGAACTTGCAGAGGTTCACAATCTGACCACAAATTGGGCAAGAAAATGGCTAGCTAGTTCACTAATCCAACAAATCATTGGACAGCCTTCACATCTGTTGGCTGTGACATCTCTGTTTCAGCTTGCACATTATCAGGATCAGGACCAAGCCCTTTAGCTATCTGTTACATGACCCATGTGCCTGACTTCAGTCATCTTCAGTTGCAGTTTTTTTCTTGTTCAGCTTCCAGTTCGTTAAGCTCTGTCTAGCATTCTCACTAGATGCTGATCATGGTCTGCGATGGCTTCTTCCATTGTGTCTCCACACCCATGAACTAGCAGATCATCCACAATCATTTTCACTCCTGGTAGATCATTGACTATCTCAAGCTATCTGTGTTGATACTCTTCCAGAGCAGTAGAAATGCCAAACGGCTTGTGCAACCATTTGTACCTCCCAAATAACTCCCAGAATATATTCAGAAAACTGTTGCTTTCATCCAACTTCATTTGCTAATATCTGTGACCAAGAGATATTAATGTGTATAATATTATTGGAAATTATTTTTTAAAATAGAATTCTAGTGGAGGTCTGTGTGTAGGTGTAGGTCTGTATGTCTTAATTGGATTAAAGCCAGCCAGTCTGGGTGTTTTGATGTATAGTAGTTTTGAGATATTAATTGGGTGAACAGTAAGGTAAAGTATTCATTTGCATTTATTGAATAAACCATTCAAAACCGCAGGTAAAATCTTGCACCCAGCTAGAAGAAGCCAAACAATGTATTTATTTTTCACCTTTCTAATAAAATTGGTGCTATGAAAGGGGCTTTACTGTTGGAAGAGCTGAAGTTCAAAAGGCCTAGTGATACAATGGAAAATTTACATTCAAAAGGAAAGCTAGTTATATAAAGAAAGAATTTGTGTGTGTAAGGTAAAGGCATTTAAGACCTAACCAGCCTATACATCTCCAGCCAACTTGAAAAGGAACCTCATTTGGAATTCAAGCAAAATACTACGGAAACTGGAAATCTGAAACAAAAACAGAAAATGCTGTAAAAACTCTGGTCTAACAGCTTCCATGGAGAGAAAAACAGAATTTGGAATTCATAAAGTCAAATGTGCTTTGCCTGGTGTCTATTTAAAGTCTATGGGTTACTGTTGCCTTAGTGGAGATTTACCTGAGGGTGATTAACTTGGGGATTATTACATACTCTCAGTTTTCCAGGTTGTTTCACTGCTACCATGCTGCTAATCCATTTTGTAGAAGTTGTCATTTTCTTGATTACTCCCATCTTTGCAAGCTCATCTATCTTGTATTTCAGGATGGATTTGAGGACTGCTGCAATAATCCTTAGAAAATGTTGAGTTGGTCTCACACTCATCGACTTCAAGTTGATATTCACCAGGAAGCTATCTAAGATCTGTGAAAACAGTTTTTGCAATCTGCTAGGGTCTGTTCCATAGTCAATGGCTTGGTGTCATGCGAAACACTAAATCTGTTCTGGTGTATTAGCAGTCTAAGCTTTTGATCTTTTCAGCTGAAATGAGGGGATTTTGCTTAGTGGAACTGCAGATCTTCTTTCTTCCTATTGTGTTGGACTCTCAGCTTAGCTGTCCTCTAGGGGTCAGCCTCCTGCCGTCATAGAGCCCCTTCCTCTCAGCATAATGCAAAGCTTTATTGGTTCTCCCATCAATACTTCCTGTAGAGTGAAGGGTTAACATCAGGAGTGCCTGATGCTTATGTAATTACTGTGATGCAATGTCACCTGACTAAGAGTCTGACACCTGGTTGGAAGCAGAAGTACATTGTGTAGAGCACTGAGTTGTATATATAAATCTGTAAATAAACAATGTTTTTCTTTTACAAATAATAGTCTATTTTAGCATTCTTACGGTAACAGGTAAACCCTAAAGATACCCATATAGATTTTGAATCCAAGATGAAACATGGTGGCAGCAGTGGTGGCTGCTGGTGGTTTCTGTCAACTGTTTATGTGCAACATCCAAAACATGGTGGCAGCTGACAGAGTGTAAAGACACAGAAAAGCTCTAAAAGAGGACAGCAGGCCTGAGAGATCTCTAAACCCTTGGAAAAGGACAGAAAGAAAGATTGAAGACTCATCTGAGAACAGAGCATCTTGGACTCTGCAGATGCAAGCAGACACATAGAACCAGAGTCCAGATAGCAGTGAGTACAGATCGCAGAAAAAGAGCCAAAATTCAGAAGCAGCAACAGATCCAGAGCTAAGGGAGTTGACATTGCTTCTCACAGAACTGTTCCAAAGTGCTGAAGGCTGAACATTGGAACAGTTGGAGGAAGTGATTCTCAGATACAGAACAGCTTCATGTTTGCATAAAAAGACATTAGTGTCTTGGGCTACAGGAAGACGTGGACGGGATGGTCAAATGGGCAGATAAGTGGCAGATGGAATTTAACCCTGAAAAGTGTGAGGTGATACACTTTGGAAGGAGTAATCTGACACGGAAGTATTCAATGAACGGCATGATACTAGGAAGTTCAAAGAAACAAAGGGACCTTGGCGTGTGTGTCCATAGATCTCTGAAGGCAAAGGGGCATGTCAGTGGGGTGGTGAAAAAGGCATATGGGACACTTGCCTTTATCACTTGAGGCATAGATTTCAAAAGTAGGGAGGTCATGTTAGAGTTGTATAGAACCTTGTTGAGGCCACAGCTGGAGTACTGTTTGCAGTTCTGGTTGCCACATTATAGGAAGGATGTGATTGCACTGGAGGAGGTGCAGAGGAGATTCACCAGGATGTTGCCTGGGATGAAACATTTAAATTATGAAGAGAGTTTGGAGAGACTTGGGTTGTTTTTGTTGGAGCAGTGAAGACTGAGGGGCGACCTGATCGAGGTGTACAAGATTATGAGGGGCATGGACAGGGTGGAAAGGGAGCAGCTGTTCCCCTTAGTTGAAGGGTCAGTCACAAGGGGGCATAAGTTCAAGGTGAGGGGCAGGAGGTTTAGGGAGGATGTGAGGAAAAACATTTTTACCCAGAGGGTGGAATGCACTGCCTGGGAGGGTGGTGGAGAGGCGTTGCCTCACATCCTTTAAAAAGTACCTGGATGAACACATGGCAGGTCATAACATTCAGGGCTATGGGCCAAGTGCTGGTAAGTGGGATTAGGTAGGTAGGTCAAGTGTTTCTCACGTGTCGGTGCAGACTCGATGGACCTAAGGCCTCTCTGCACTGTGATTCTGTGAAGGAACAGAAGGATCAAGTCTATACTTTATTCTGTGCAGCAGGGGCCATAGCAGAGAATGTCATTGCAAGACAGGGAGCCGATGAGGCTTTGACTCATGAGGAACTCTTCCAGACTTTTGATTTGTACTTCAGTATTTGAAAAAATTTGATCATTGAATGAGCAAAATTTATTAAGAGGAGGCAAAAACTATGTGAATCCATAGACTCATTTATAAATGACCTGTACAAAGTCACAGAGAATTGTGACCGTGGGATCCTCAGAGTTAAATTAATATGCAATTGTATAGTGGCTGGGGTCTTAAATGGAACTCTGTCAGACCTTTTGCAAAGAGGGAACATTTAACTCTCACAAGGGCGGTGCAAATAGTGCGACAGACCAGGCTTAGGAAGCAAGACAGTGTTTGTAGGTGGGGAAAGTGATGTCTCTCGGAGAAAAATAAGTGAAGCCATGGACCGTAACTTCCTAATTCTGTCAGAAAGTGTTTGCCTATCGCAAAAGCAAAAAAAAACGTACTTACTTGCCCTGCAACTTTACGCTAACCATTCCGATCCCGGGAAGTGCTTGGGGCCTGCTTCAAAGGACTTCTGACAGGTCCCAGCGAAGTGCCACTCAGGCGAAGCCATGACCTCCACTGATGCAAGCATACCTTTCGAATTATGGGGAATCCTAGGATCTTCATCTTATCTCTTTAAAGCTCTTCTGGCAAATGCTGCCTCATTGTTCCAAAAAATAATTGTGCATTTTTGCGCTCTCAGATGCTGCAGTCACACCAGATGCCAATGCAAGTGAGTTTGGTGCAGCAGCAGAGATACCTGAAAGGGGTCAGGATGCAACAGAGGCAAGTACATCGCAGCAATACAGCACTGTAGCTGCAGAGGAGGACGGAGAGGCCTTTTAGGAGGGTGAGATTTCAGACTTTGAAGGTGATGCTGTGGAAAGTCTTGTGTTGATGCTAAGTTTAATGGCGGTAGGTTAGGGAGAGGCCTGTGATGATGTGGCTGCTGTGTCGGAGGGAGGACACTCAGAACCTTCAGGAGTTGAGGAGCCTGTGGCATTGGCAGCAGAAGCTCCCCTGCCTCCATAACCACACAGGCAAATTGTGGCCCATGCAGGTGATGATGATTCTGGGTTCATCCTTGATTGCCTGTATCAGGGTCTGGCACAGAGGGGCGAAGATTGTGAGGCCAACTCACAACTGCAATACCAGGCCTCAACAGAGCTCTGAAGAAGAGTCATACGGACTTGCAACATTAACTCCGTTTCTCCCCCCACAGATGTTGTCAGACCTGCTGAATTTTTCCAGCATTTTCTGTTTTTACTTCAGGTCTTCACAGATGTTTGCCAGCATCTGCATAGATTAACTGAGGTCAATACTCAGCACGTGCAGACTTCTCAGGAGCAGAGTGAGCTTATGAGACAGCACAATGAGTCTCTGTCAGATTCTAACTAAAATTGTAACACCTGCAGCTGCACCTCCTGGCCATGAGCTGCCCAGCCCAGAGACAGTTGTTGGTGGTTATGTTGCAGCGCCTGCACCTTTTGCCCAGCAGCCACCCAGTTTAGAGAAATCTGCTGTTGGGCACACATCTGCGACACAGGAGGTTACAACACTGGGACTGGGGTGATGTGGAAGACATTAGGGTCCCTCCATTCTCCCTCCAACGCTGCCTTCTCTACCTCATCCACATCCATTTTGTTCATGATGGATATTTTCTTTGTTTTTTCATTGCTTTGTGTTACTTATTTATTGCAATTTTGAACACAGACTTGACTGTAAACTGTGTTTTGTTCCATTTGACTTATTCTTTGGTTAGTATTATTTATGTGTATATTTATGCTTTCATTTAAAAATGTTCCAGTTTAGATTTGTTGTTTGTTTGACTTATGTTATTCAGTTATAGTTTTCTTCTATTTAAGAGTTCACCGTTTTTGATAATGTAATAACACATTTGTAGAAGTCAGTGAAGTTTTATGAAAAACATTTATTCACAAAATAATGTAACAGATACAAAATCTTAATATTTTGACAAGCTCACTAACCTTAAGCAGCTGCACTATGACATTATGAATAATAACTACCTCAACATTTTTACAAATAAAATTACATTTTTTTTAAACTTTACCACAACAGTTCTCTTGTCTTATTTCAGAACGGAGGAAGGGAAGGAGGAAGGGAAGGAGGGACACATGGGACAGAATTTTACAAGTCGGCGAGCGGGTGCGGGGCCTGCTCGCCGACATGTAAAATGACACGCGGTGATGTCGGGGGGATCTCCCAATGTCACCATGCCTGATTTAAATTTTCAGGAAGGCGGGAGCGCAGCAAAATCAGCTGCAGGCCTGCTGACCTGTCAATGGCCAATTGAGGCCATTGACAGGATCAGTTGAGTAATTAAAGGACCAGTCCGTCCCACCTCAAGGTTGGCGGGCAGGCCAGGAGCCCAGCCAGAACTAGAAAAAAACATGAAACCTCATCCACGGGTGGGATGAGGTATCATGTAGGCTTTAAAAAATTTTAAAGATTTTAAAGATTTTGTAAAAATTATGGACATGTCCCAACTCATGTAACATTGTCACATGAGGGGACATGTAAGGGAAATTTTATTTTTCTATTTTTGTCTTTTTTGCATGTGCAGCCAATCTCCCTGAGGTAGCACTTAGCTTCAGGGAGATGAGTGCGTTCTTTCGTGCGCATGCGCGAAAGAGCGCATGCTCAATTTTGGGATTCCCCACCTGCACCGGGAGTGCACAGCACTTCTGTGCAGACGTCATGCTGAGCGGGCCTTAATTGGCCCGCCCACATAAAATGGCGCCGTGCCTCTGATCAGGGGCGCTGATCGGAAGCATGCCCGTACACGCCCACCCATCAACTTCCCCCCCCGACAGGGGGAAAATTCAGCCCCTGAACAGAGCAGCAATTGTGATGTACCAGGTGTTGAACATGACTCCTGATCAAGTTTTAAATCTGGATTCTGGAATACCTGTTGGAGAGCGAGTTCACATCAGTTTACAGAGGGCTTGTATATTTCCTTTTAAGCATTACACTTTTCTAAAGCATTTGAAAAAGTCAAATTACACACTCTTAAAAGTAAATGCAGAACTTCTTTTCACATATGTCAACTATTTAAGAGGCCCCTAATGATCAACATTGCATTAAAGGGACTTTTGCAACTGGAATAGACATATTTTACAAAATAACTTTAACTGAAATGTATTACAGACACTTCAGAGTCAAATCTACATTGTTAAATATGAAAGGAATTTTTAATGGAACAAACAGCAGAATTGCATGAAAAGGTTGTGAAAAGAATAACATTTCTATCTTTCTGACACTTTCTGCACATTACCTATACTTTCAACATTTTTTAAACATATAAAAAAAAATTCACCCATCTAAAGAATCTCTCCGAAATGCCTGCTGTTAGACCAAGAATAAATGTGTGTAAATAAATTCATGTAAACAACCACACCACCCCCTCCACTTCTCTCCCCACAACCCAACACCACCCCCGCCCCCCCCACCCCCCACACGTACCACCTTAAACCAGCTTATATTTCAACCCTTCCTGGGATTCACCTAGTTCTGTCGAAGGGTCATGAAGACTCGAAACGTCAACTCTTTTCTTCTCCGCCGATGCTGCCAGACCTGCTGAGTTTTTCCAGGTAATTCTGTTTCTGTCACGTAAATACTTGCCTATCATCAGGGCATCTAGGCGGAGTTAGTGCTGTAGCATCAATTTAAATGGAAGCCCTTCAGTGTAATGTTCTCTGCTGTGCAGTTAAAATTCCCAAGTTGGAAGTTGGAATGCAGCCTGCAGGTGTGTGCGATGGGACTTTTGGGGGATCTTGACGTGCAACTTCCAGGCTACGCTACCAAAGCACGGGTTAGTAATGAGGAAGTTAAGGCACAATATGTCAGACAAAAAAGAGGAAGGACAGTAAAGCAAATGCTGGGGCTATCGAGAAGAAGCGCCATCTTCAGATGCTCTCAGTGTGGTAGGAAAAACACTGCAGAAGCGGGAAGAATGCCCAGCAGGGGAAGCTGAGTGCCACAATGGTCAGAAGTTCAGATATTTTCAAATGGTCTGCAGATCCAAAAGTCAAAGGAAGAAAGAGAAATATTGAAAACAAGTAAAATCCAAGAAGTAGAAGATCCACAGAAAAAAACAAATAACCTTCTTAGGAGAAGTTAACAAAACAGAAAATAATTATTGGAGCATGAAATTAGAAGTTGATGGTCACCTCACAGAATTCAAGCTAAATACTGGCTTAAAGGTATCACATTACAGCCATCCTCCATCCAGCTGCAGGATCCAGGAGAGACAGCATTAAAAGTAATAGGCTAACACTTGGCAAGATTAAGATACAAGGATAAAGAAACTGTGGAACCCCTGCATGTGATAAGAAGCAGGAGTCATCATTACTGAGCAGAAAAGCATGTTTGCTGCTGAAGCTCATTTACAAGGTTGATGAAATTGCTGCTGAGCAACCTAGTGAGCTATTCAGGAATGAATTTCCATCCCTTATTCAGGCTTAGGAAAGCTGAAAACTGAATGGGCAGGATCTTTGGTTCATCGGGTGGGCGTAGTGGGCAGGCCCAGGAGCACCCGGGAGATGGGCCACCATCCACGATCATCCCCCGACCGCTAATTGGCCAGCCAGAGTGCTAAAAGGCTCAGCACTGCCGGAGTGGAAATGGGAGGAGAGCAAGACCTGAAGTCTGCGCGGGCACTGGGGAGTGCATAATGAAAGCTCCCTGAAGGCATAGAGCTGCCTCAGGGAGCTGAAGAATTTTAAACAAAGTAATAAGGGAGCAAAAATGCAGGAAAAATGTCCACACATCAAACTCTCTCACAGAAACAGATAATAAAAATTCTGCCCAAACATTTTTAATTTTTTAAATTGGTATCGGAAACCTCATCCCGATCTTGGGTGAGGTTTCCTCAAAAATCTGAAGGCCCCCTGGCCAATTCACCCGCCCGCCAACCATAACATTGGATGGGCAGGGAAAAATCACTGCTAATTGAAACTTTAGTGGCATTAATAGGCCTCTTAATTGTCAGCGAGCACGCTGCTGACTCTTGCACGCACCGCTGACTAAAATATTGTGCGAGTGTGTGATGACATCAGGATACTCACCCAACATTATCATTCACTATTTTACGCCCAACTGGGTCAAGCGTGCACCCACCCGCAGGACACAAGATTCTGCCCAATATCACTAAGCCCTAAGGGCAGTTGTTAAGCCTATATGCCTCTTCACCCACTCTCAGACAAAGTCAATAGGGAGATTGAACACATGTTACAAGGAATCATCTCTACAGTTCCGACGAAGTAGTGTCCTGGAATGGCTACAGTACCAAAGTCTAATGGTGGACTTGACTCAATTAAACAAGTTAGCAAAGTATTAGATCCACTCGATGACATTGGTGGATGAATGTCTTAGTAAATTAGTAAAAATCACCCTCATGCCAAAGATCGATGCTAACTGAGGTTTTTGGCAGTTGCCTATGGACGAAGAATTGATATTGCTAACTACTTTTATCACCCTATTTGCTTATTATTGTTTTAACAAGTTACCATTCAAAATTGCTTTGCACCTGAGACATTCCAAAGAACAATGTCTCAGACCTTGGAAGGCATGGAGGGAGTAATATGCCGTTTGGAAGACATTCTCATACATGGCTTATGGAGGGAAGAACATGACCATTGAGTGAGAGCAGTCCTCAAAGCCCTAGAATAAGCAGATTTGACATTAAATGTCAAATGTGAATTTGCAAAGCCTAAGATAAAATTCTTAGGCCATGTTGTGCAAGCTTCAGGAATTACAGCCGACCTGCAGAAAACCAAGTCCATTAGAGCCCCAAAAGCCTAAAAGCATTACAGAATTACAAATATTTCTGGGCATTGTAAATCAAGTGGGCAAGTTTCTACCAAACTTGGAGGAAATTAAATAGCTATTAAGACAGGCGTTGAGATAAGATCAACAATGGTGCCGGAATGTGGACCAGCAAAATACTTTTGACAAGATCAAAAATCTCTTAATTCACCAGAAATTCTAACGCACTACGATCCAGAGTTGCCAACTGTAGCAGCAGACACATAATCTACTGGCCTATTACGTCTCGAGTTTATTACAAATCAAGATCTCTCATGGACACAGAGAAGAGGTATGCCAGCATTGAGAAAGAAGCATTAGCAGCCAAATGGGCCGGCAAGAAGTTATCTTCTTATGTCATGGATTTATGGTTTAAAATTGAAACCGACCACAAACCTTTGGTTGCTATTCTTAACCTAAAGGAACCTGCAAAAATGCCACCTAGAATCCAATGTTTTAGATTGAGACTCATGAGTTATGATTCATTTACTGAGTACATTCAAGTAAAGTACCGGACAACTGTGGAGGCATTATCAAGAATACCAGTGGAAGGAGAAGCTCATTACCAAACACTTGCCAGCCATTGGGAAGAAATTAAGCTAGCACAGCAGCAGAATGATGAGTGCATCCAAATAAAAGAGTATTGCTAGAATGAATGGCCGGAGCCAAATAATCCAGCACTTCAATACTTTAAAACATCTCATAAATATCAGCAATTTCATAGTTTTTAATGACAGACTAGTCATCCCTAAAACACTTTGACTCGATATTCTTCAAAAAACTCATCAAGGTCACTTGGGAATAGCATATACAGAGCAAGACCCCAACAGTCAGTTTGGTGGTCAGGCATTACTCACTCCATTGAAGAGGTAATCACAAATTGCCTTACATGTGCATTCCATAGCCAGCAGCAGAGTGAACCACTTGTACCATTTACTTTTCCTTGGAGGCCTTGGGAATGCCTAGGAATGGATTTATTTGAATTTAAAGGCAAAGGTCTTAACATTGTCATTTACTACTACTCCAAATGGTTTGAAGTGAGTAGAGTACACAGCAACATGGCAGAGGTAGTCATTATATCACTAAGAATATTCTTAATGACACATGGTATCTTGGAGGTTGTACTGTCAAACAACAGCCCTCAATTTGCCAACGAGCTGTTTCATAACTTTGCGCTGTTGTGGGGGTTTTCAAGCACCATCCCAGAGGCAGAGATGTGTAGAATATTGAAGTTTATTCCAGCATATGCAGGGGAGAGATATTTAGCAAACTAAGTATTCTCAAAGAATCCGTAGTACAGTAGCCATATTTATATTTCACCTAATGTGACCATATTATTCTGGCTAACCCAATTAACGACTGTAAAAATCAATTAATCAAGACAATGGTTGGAATCAGCCCAGGTTTACACTAAGTGCAGGAGCAGGTGGGAAAAAGAATGTTTTATCCATCAGCTGCAATGGTGGCTTTTCACGCCATATCATCCCAATCCCACCACATTAAGCATGCGTTCCTGGGAAACACAATTTTGATGGTGGCCGGCCTCTTATTCACCCGCCATGCCGTCACCTGGCCACTTCCTCACGCTGAGCGACATGTTTAAAGTGCAGGCGCATGCACACCTCTCAATGCTTCCATCCCAGGGCTGCTGCACAGAAGACATGGCCCCGACAGGCAAGAAGACTGCAGTCCCCAATTCAGTGATGCACCCCTGGGATGTCTTCTGGACACCATTGGAACCTGTTGCGATGTCCACTACCCCCCGCTCTGGCTACAGGAGGCCCATCAGTGTCACCACTCTGGCTTGGGAGGCAGTGGCAGAAGTGGTTAATGCCAATGCTGCACAGAAGAGGTTGGCCATCCAGTGCAGAAAATAGATGAATGATCTCATCCATGTCACTAGGATGAGACAGGTTAAGGCAGCCATCTCTAAACTTATACACTCACAAACCCATCACACATTCACTGGCATCCCACTCACTGCCAGCTCAATGGCCACCACCACTCTCTCTCACACAAACCCTCACATCTCCATCTGGCCTCATCTCCCCTCGAGACTGCCTCCTCAGCCCTCACCCTCTTGAGGCCACTTGCACAGACCAACATGTGTCCCCACACACATCCAGGCATACCCCCTTTCCCAGTAATGCCCTAGCCCTTCAGCCTCTTCCTTTGCCTCAGTCTAATTTTCCCCCCTCCCCAAGCAAGCCATAGCCTTGCAGCCATTGAAAAGCAACCTCGCCTTACAGCTGATCTCATGAGTAATGACCTGCCCTTGAGCTCCACTAAAAGTGATATGGTGCTGCCCGAAGGTAGGCAAACAATCCTCAAAGTCCCAAGTGAAGTGCAGCTTGCCAACTACACATCGCTTACATTCAGTTGTGAATCATGCCGACGTTCTCGGATGATCCAGCATGGGGGATGATTCCAGTGAGCTGGGCATATAACGATAATGTATTACAATGAAGTTCTCGAACATGCGGCAGCGGGAAACGTGGCCTGCCATTGACTGATGAAGCAGACAATTGCAAACTGGTATCATGACGGCATGAAACTGAGTTCTGCAATATTGTCCGCTCACACCATCCATGATGCCTGATGCCCATGAGCACAGAAAATTCCACCCAGAGTTTCTGTGACCATATTACTCTGGTTAACCCAATTCATCTTAACCTAATAATCTTAACCTTAATAATGACCACATGGGGATTTCAAACTTTTTACCAACAGTATTTCAGCGCAAGAATATGGTTTCATGCATGTGACTAGTTCATCTAGATATCCTCAGTTGATCGGAGAAGCAGAAAGAGGAGTTCGCGCAATCAAGGAATTGATGAAAAAGAAAGAAGATATTAACTTTGTCCTTCTTAATGACTGATGGGAAGGTGGCTGCAAACACAACTTGCAGCTCTACAATAAACAATACAACATAACATTACCTCATATGATCATAAGAAAGTTAGGAAGCATGAGGAGCAACACAGTCAAGCTCATAATTTCAACTTCAGGCACAGAGCACTAGACTTGAAAGTACTACACCCTGGGGAGAGATTGTGGATATCAGATCAACAGAGAGAAGGCATTGTAATAGAAAAAGCTCCACAACCAAGATCTAATAGAATTGAGATGGACCTGGGAAATATCAGAAGGAACTGAAGAGCCTTGATATCATCGGGAAGGAAACCAGTGGAACTTTGGACATTTTATTTAGATCCAGATGGAGACAAGGAACCATAAACAAGTGAAACTCTACAACCACCCAGGTGGAAGACACTCCTATCGAACAATGAGAGAGCTCATCCTCAACCTCAACATGAAATCAAGACTAGATCAGGGAAATTTGTCAAGGCACCACAGAGACTAACCCTGTGAAGTTTGTGACTTTGGAGGGAAACGTAGGACTATGTATACAGTTGGGATGAATAATTGGGCAAGATGTGGAGTAAAGGTTTAACAACAGGAATACCTGATGTTGATGTAACTACTGATGTAACTATGATGCAATGACACATGACTAAGAGACTGAGACCTGGTGGGAAGCAGAACCACAACCTTGTGTAGAGTGCTAAGATGTATATATAGATCTATAAATAAACAAGCGTTGTTTTTAAAAATAACAGTCTATGGTAGCATTCTTAGGGTGCCAAGCAAACCCTAAAGATACCCCATCTAGACCCCGAACCCAGGACGAAATATTCTCCAGCTGATGATTAGCCACTTCAGAACTTCTGCTCATGTCAATAGCTTTCTTGAGACAAAGGCCCAGATTTTCGCCCCTGGCTCAGCTGCGAAAAGACGGGAGAATTCTCGGCTCTGCGAACCTGACCTTTAAAAATGGCGGCCTGCAGTTCCAATTTTTATCCTGGGTGGGCAGGCTGGGTTAGAATTTTGGCCTGCCACCCCTGGGATGAATGTTGAGGCTGGTGGCTGCTGAGGCAGATGCGCAGATTGCCTGTCTCTGAGCTCAGCACTATGTTGACTTCAAATAAAAAATGATTAAAACAAAAAACAGCCCTCCAATTCTCACCCTTCACCCACCACACACTTCCCATGTCCCGTCCATGCCAACCTATGCCACCTCATGCCCCCCACCCATCCCCATGACCCCTCATCCCCTGTGTCAACCCATGCCCCTCTACCAAACTCCATGGGCATTGATACTCCCAATGCCCCCACACACTCGTGGTGTTTTATTGCCCATGCCAGCTTAGTGCCAACTCATGGTATCCCAAGCTTCCACTCACCATATTTTGCCCTTGCCCCTCCATGCAAACTCACCTAGTATCCACCATGGACAAAACCCAAGAGCTATGATGACATAAATTAAAGTTATGTGCATATTGATGATGTCACAGTTTTAAACAGAAAGCATTGTCATTGATAACAAAAATTCAATACATAGAAATTGCTTCAAATAATTTCTTATGAAAACAAACATTTCTATTCTATAACCACTTGGAGCTGCCAATCAAAGTGCTCACTTAACAGGCACCCTACTGTGATAATGTTAATTTGTAAAATCAGACATTGGAGCACAAGTCCTATAATGATAGTCCCTAGGCTTATCAGAATGAAATATCAAGCACTGATTTTTTTGAACTCCAGACTGTTTTTACAAATTTCAAGCCCAGCAGAGTTAAGCCCATTGATAGCTTTGACAGTTCCAATGAGCATTGACATTTTACCAGTTCTTTGGCAGCTTCACATGCCTTTGATAGCTTGACAGTTCTTTGACAGAATTGAAAGCTCTTTGATAGCTTTGACAGTTCCAATAGTTTATGCACTTTTTAACACACAATCATGTTTACTTTTAACAATCCCAGGGAGTGCTTTACCTCTCCCAAAGGGTGCCTTACCTCTCCCAAAGGCATCCCTGAACCATGCCCAGAGGGGTACCTCATCTCTCCAAAGGGGTCCCTGGCTAATCAACCAAGTTCAGACCAGCTCTTACCTGTTCAAATCTGTATACTTTGGGTTTCACATTCTTGGCCTATCAAAATCCCACTTCAGTGGAGGCAGCTGATGATTTAAATGGCCAGCTGCCTCCATAAAATGCCTATGTGCAAACCCAAGCCCAACCCTCATAAAAATAGGAAATGCCATCTTCGGAGGCAGGAGTTTTGGCCATTTCCACTATTTTTGCCATGATGGAGAGCTTCTCTTTCATGGTGAAAATCTGGGCCTAAATTCCTCTTTTCTCAGCAGACCTGCTCCCACAGCAAGATCTCTTGTTCCGAAGAGAATTCTATCTTGGATGACATCATTTTTCAGTTGCCCAAACTCACCAGATTCACCTAGATACCTCAGCGCAGTCACATGTTGACCAATATTCTCCCTCTCTTCCTGAGCTGTCATGTTAAACACATAACATTCATAAATAACATTAGTAAAGGGTTGAAAGTGGCCTCCAAAATTTCACAAGTCCAGCTTTTCTGCTCCTCACTGTGTTTTAGTGTGCAATACAGCTTGTAGCGCTCCTTCCCCATCACTAATAATAGAGTTGCTTCTTAAATTCTGTGGCAATCTTATAATTTTGCCACTGAAACTGGAAGAATTGCCACTTCCCTCTCAAATCTCCCTTCACCTCCATAGGAGCAGGTACTGAAATAGTCAAAGTCAATATAACCTGCCAATATAGTCTATAAAGTTGCAGACCGAAGTTTAATCATTTGGTGCTTTTTTCATATCTGCGGTCTCTCCTACAGCTATTAAAATCCATTCAATCCCGGCTACACACTTCTGATGCTATGTTCCATGTCATGTGTAAAATGGCTACTGATCGAAAGCCTTTGTTTACATATCATTACATCAGAGGCTACATAAATATGGCACGCCACAGTGTTCAACGGTATTTATCCAAAAAGTCTCGATGATCTTTACAGCAAATGAAATAATTTTTAATCTGTTCAAATGAGATATTGGCACATTTTGAGGTCTTGATAGAGAATCACTCAAGTGCAAAGGACACTAATGGCAAAAATCCTGCTAATATTATATTATATTCATTACTTAATAAAATGTACATACTTATTGAATATAAATTCTACTCAGAATATTGGAATTCCTCTTATTTGGGATCTATTACTTATCAAGGACATGGTTACTTTACAGTACCAGGTTGGAACCTCTTTATACCCTGTGGTATCCAACATTAATATACCTTTTAGTGGTTATCATTTCAGAGAATAAAACCATAACATAAGCCAGTAACATAAAACATCTGTTTCAAGCAAATTTTAAAATGTAGTTAAGCCTTTGAATGTTTTCTTGACCTTTTTCACTCCATTAAGTCTGTTGTAAATGATAATCTTGTGTTTAAACTACAGCATGGACAACTATCTATTAGCAAAATAGATTGGCATTATAAATTGGCATTTATTTATAACATGAATAGTAATAATAAACCTCCAAAGCTCAGCATATTTTGATCCAGAGCTAAAATCAAAAATTTTTATTTTCATAAAGCATCTTTATCTATTATGTGCTGGTTTTTGTACACGCTGCATAGCTGGACGTTCTGTCAAACCTACAGCTGGATGCTTACTGGCATGTTTGGACATATAATACCCTTAATGGGCTATGGCTATGCACAGCTGGAGTTGGAAATATAACTTAGGGTAAGAGGGTAGCGTATTGAGAATCTCACAACAGTTGGTGTTCATAATGGCATGAAGATGAAATGATTTGTTCTATCTTATGAACAATGGTCTGTCTAAGTTGTTCAGTTCTCATAATTGCCATGAATTGTAACTATGCACAGATATTATGGAAGTTCTTTAACTCAGCAAAAAAATTCCTTCATTCCAGTCATAGTACCCAGAACAGATGCACTATAAGGTACTGTACATTGTGTGCGAACAAAACCCAAGAGGATCAATGGCCTGTCAGAGAAGAACTAAAATAAACAGAAAAGATGCAAATGGCTTGAATCATATTCTGAATGACTATTTCCTCTGAGAATTCATTAGAGAATACATTAGTTAGAAGACCTTGCCAAACAAACTTATGCCAAGTGTAATCAGTGATTTCACTATGAATGACATGGAAGTCATAGACATACTAAATGAGCTCAAAACAAATAAATCCCTAGGGATATATTGCGTAGAATTTAATATAATTGATGTTAGCATACCAGTTGGAGGACAGACCGGATTAAGTGCCTGTCAGGCATTAAACTGGCCAGCACAGGCCTTCCCAGGATTCAGAACCCCGTGGTATAATCCCCACCAACTGAGAGCTGCTGGCCATCAGAAACCAGCATCCCTCCATGCTGGTAATGAACTGAGGGACAGGCCTAGGATCGCTGACGGACCCACACCACAGGTGAGTGAAGGCAGGATCGGGATTGTGGGAAGGGAGGTCACGGGAGAGCAGGGGCATGAATTTGGAGGCAGGGGAGGAGGGTGTTTTTCATCAGCCACCCCCCTGCCTGATGCTGGGTTCCCTTGGGCAGGGCACTAAGTGCCTTTAAAAGAGAGCCCCCTGCCCATCCCATTAGGCAGTAGGCAAACCCAATTGGTGTCAGAATCAGTCATGGACCTAACTGACATCCTGCTGGGAGACTGACCTGCAGCCTCTCTGGTGATTAAGTGGGCCCGCCTACTATGTTTACTGCTGTAAAAGGCTGCACTAAATCCAGTCCATTATATTTATTCTACAGAGACTAGGAAGGTGGTTTGTCAGGCACTGGCCATCATTCTGAGGGGGTCACTGGATACAGGTGAGGTGCCAGTAGCTTGGAAATTAGCTAATAAAAGTGCCCATATTAAAAAGAGTTGCAAAATAGACACAAGTAATTACAGATTAATTCCCTACATTCCATGTAAAATAATGCAACTGAGCTCTCAGGAGTAACTTGAGCATCTTCTAATTAACAGCAGTTCAGTCTGGAATCAGGAGAAAATTCTACCCGATCAACTTACTTGACTTCTTCGAGGAAGTGATGTAGTCCAAATGGTCTATGGTGAGGCATAGTTCAACTTCCAAAGGAGATGCTATTAATTAAATTCAAACTGTGGAGATTAAGGATAACCCAAAACTGTCTCAGGAGCAGGCAACAGTTACTTGTTAGAAGAATTAGAGTGGGAGGGGGAGTATTGAGTCGGGGACCTAACAGTTCGGTGCTGTGATCATTACTGTTTATAATATTGTTTATATCAATGAGCTGGATTCAGAAACTCAATGCCAGACAGCCAAATTTGGAGCTTAAAGCAAAATAGAAGAGGTTGTGAATCGGAAGAGTTAGCTCAGAAATTGCAGAACAAGTTTGATAAAATATTAATTGGACAGAAGCAAATGATCCCTTGATTGTGGAAGCTGGTGGTGAGGAGGGGGTGGGAGGTGAGGATGAGGGGAGCCCATCGTGGGCCTGGACGGAATGGGAAGGGGTGACGGCAGAAGTGCAGGAAATAAGATGGATGCAGTCAAAGGCCCTATCAAGTATGATGGAGAGGAACCCTCAGTTAAGGAAAGAGATATAAAGCGAGAAATGGATTGAAGGGTGCATCATCCGAACTAATGAAACAGAGAAACTGAGAGAATGGAATAGAGCTCTAACAGGAAGGAGGATGGGATGAAGTGTAATCAATGTAGCTGTGGGAGTGAGTGGGCATATAGCTGACATTGGTTGACGGCCTATTCTTAGGAATGGAGATAAAGAAGTTGAGGAAGGGAAGAGTCAGAGATGAAACATGTGAAGACAAGGGAGGGGTAGAAATTGAAAGTGTTACGGGACACAAGGGTGAGGTGGATTGAATTATTATTACTGTTCCCCTCTTTTTCCCATGACAGTGATAGTTTTAATTTCTAATTTAATTTGTTTCCCTTAGTATTTTTTTCCCTTGTTGAAATGGGCCGTTGTGTGTTTTCCAAATCCCAGTTTATGATGTCCAATGTTAACAATAACCCCACAGTAAATTCTTTAAGGTGAAACAAAGCTAGGATTTATTAACACATTGGATTGTGACACACATTCACACTCATGAGCATGCAAGGTAGAAAGGCAGAGAAAGAAAGGGAAAGAAGTTACAAATTGTGAGCTGCTTAAAAAAAAAACCTAAAGATATTGGTATTAATTCACATGAGTAGTTTCCAGTAAGTCAATGTCCAATAAAGGTTCTACTAGATGGCTTTGTCTGGCAGAATTCCTGGCCTTTGTCCTCGGAAATTAGTTGAGGCAGTTGAAGATGCAGCAAAGTGTTCTTGTATTCTGGGAATTAGTTCACTCTGTAGGTGAAATATAGGATTCTTTTTGAGATTCGACTTTGAGAGAGATGGAGGTCATGGGCAGGCTGCTAGCCTGGACTCTGGTTTTCTCTTCTGAGGTTAAACCACACCTGAAGACAGAGTCCAGAAACTGTATAATTAAAGCAATTCAAACAGTTCAAGTCTCGGTCAGGGGACAGGGGGGACAGGGTAGTTTCAGATTGAGTCATTCTGCTAACTGTGTCCTTTAAGGACCCTTGTTAAAGCCAATTGCATTTTGAACAGATAACATTGGAGATGATGAATCACAATGGCTTTGCCTTTGTCCAAAACTGATTGGTGCAAACGCTTTGTCTACATCTCCTTTGTATTGGCTTGGTTGGAATGTTCATACAATGTGAGGGGTGTCACATTCCAGGAGGTTGATGAGTTAGCCTTTGTCCAATTTTTAAAAAATTTAAACAAGAGAATATGGGCCAGGATTTTATGGCAAGCCTGCCCCAGTGGATGCAGCGAGCCATTTAAATCTCCATTCAGTTAGGCAGAACCATAACATCCTGCAGGGCGGGAGGACCCGTAAAATCTTGGCCATGGAAGAGAAACAAATTTTTAAGATATTTTTCTTCACACCTTCTTGGCATGACAAAAGCAAAGGTAACAAAATCCTTGCAGTTCTGGGCAAGATCAGGAAACTGCACTGATGCAGTCATCAGTGTGCTGGATAAGGAGTTGAAGTAGGGAACCTGTGTAGAATTAGAACAAAGAATATTCCATGTATCCCCCAAAAAGGCAGAGCTAGAACACATACAGATTCAATTAGCGACAACTTTTATTTGAATGCTAGCCATGTTCAATCAATGGAGAGTAACATTAACAAAAGCCCATATAGGAAATTAATCTGTATAGCCAAAAAAGTAGAATACAAGTCACAAGAGGTGATAACCAAACTACACACACTGTCCAGTTTTGGTGACCAGGACCCAGCAGCACAGAGTAAAACTATGAGGCTGAACACTAGTGTCAGTGGTCTGAATAGACTTGGGCTTCCTGACCCAGAAATGAAGCGCATGATTCGTGATTTTTAAAGGAAAATCTTGGCTACAGTGCCTGGTTGTGTCCTGTAACTTTGCTGTTTATATAGTTTGTTTAACACACAAGGCTGTTGTTGCTTTGTTTCTGTTGAGTAACCAAGGAGAAAGCTCACAGTGCCATTATTAAAACAATCAACATCCACAGGGAAATCTAAGAATTGGCATTAATAATCAATGGAAGTATAATAGATTGCCTCCGGTCTGGTGGTTAGCAGTTAGGTGCGTATGAGAGCATAAAATTCAGCTCCTAAGACTGTTTCTAGAAACCGCTTTTATTTGCACTTTGCACACTGCAATCATTAAAAAACAAGTAATGAATTTTCTTTCCAGTAGATGCAAATAAATCTTTTTGACAGTTTCAAAGGAGCAGCATAGGCTGAAAATGACTGTTGGTGATAATTGCAGATGGCCATTTAACGTGTCTGCTTGATATTCCTCTATCCATTATTTTAATGGGAGGGCATTAACCCATTTATTTAAAAGAAAATGTCAAAATGCAGCAAATGAATAAAAGCTTTACCTCTGGTGACGATCTCCCTCTGCTGGATACATATTCATTTACACATCATCCTTAGAATATAGGATATGCAGTTTCTGCCTATTAATGAGAATGCATCCATGAAAAACAAGATGCTCTGCACATCAAATGATTCTTGTTGATCAAACACTAAGCCCCTTTAGTGGATCTTGATCTAGGCGACACTCTTGGAGAAGACTGGAAGCGTGGACCTCTTGCCTTTGGGCACTGGGGCCAGTAAGGTAGAACATCCCCCCCATTCCTCTGGAAGTGCAGTAACCGCCAATCTATTTCACTCAGTCAGGATTCATCCCATATGCATTTGGGATTTTAGCGGGACTTCCACTCTCAAGAGCGAGCTTACCAATGTGAAGACAGGAAACTGTGTTTGAGGAAAATCATGTTTGACCAACTTGACTGAGCTCTCTGGTAAAGTAATGGAACGAGATGGATGATGCAAAAATTTAAGATGCAATAATTAACATTAATAGGTAAAAACAATTAGGCATATAGCTTGACGTTAAAAATATGGCTACAGGATTTGAATCTTGCTTCGAAGTCCAGAAGAAAACATAGATTCCTTGAAGTGTCAATATATTTCTGGAAGGCAGCCAACTAGAAATACAGGTGGCTTTTTAGTCTGAGAACTTATTCAAATTTGATAAGAAGCTTTTTTTTGGAAAGACAAAGGACAATGCATAATCAAAGCCCGTTTTCAATTCAGCTGTAATTTCTATTAAAAAGACATATGGCTAGCAGACACAGTCAGTCAGCCATCTTTCATCCATCTTTGGACATAGATTGAATCTTAGCTTAGCTCCGGCTCCCTGTCTTCTTGAGGCAGAGATACTTCAAAATCTAATATAACCAAATTGGATTTGTGAGTATAATTTTTTTGTAATATTTGTTTGACTATCTAATAACTAGCTGACTATGGTGGATTCAAAAAATGTATGTACTTTACAACCTTATTGGCATGTTATGATTAGCTTTAGTTATGATCTATAATCTCATGTATAAATTGTAATCTATAATTGGCTTCAATAAAATACGTGTATTTTTGAAGTATACAAGGGATGCAGTCTAAACCATATATTATCTCAAGAACCTACGTATTCACACAGCTCTGGTGGTCTGAGTTAGACTTCCAAGGGCTCCATGGTGAACAATCAAATAAGTTTGGCCTACTAAGACATGCCTATTTTATGTCCCATCCTAAAGTAATTTTGTTGGCTTGGAAACTTCTGGAAGAGAGGACTTTTATTTGAGGACCCAGTCTAAGGCTATGTTCATTTAATACTTAGAAAACTCTTTTACTTGCATTTTTAAGCCGGCAATAAGTTTGAGAGAATAGGCTTACCTTGCCGGGTGGTCAGGGGGTGGAGGTAGTGTGGGGGTGGGGTGGGGGGGTTAAAGATAGTGGAACCATTAACAATGCGGTTGATACCGTGTATCTGACTTTTGATAAAGCACTATATAATAGTCTTGTTAGCAAGTTCTGGGCACCACAGTTTAGAAAGGTACCAGTTGTCGCCCAGTTGGTTGTCCTCTGAGTCAGGAAGGTTGTAAGTTCAAGACTCACTCTACAACTTGAGCACAAAAATCAAGGCTGAGTCTCTAGTGCAGTACTGAGGGAATGCTGTACTGTCAGAGTGACTGTCTTTCAGATGATGTTAAACCAAGACCCTGTCTGGCCTTTCAGGTGGGCAGAAATTGATCCAAATTTTGAAGAAGAACAGGAGAGTTATCACCAGTGTCCTAGCCAATATTCATCCCTCAGTCAGCATCTGGTCATTATTAGATTGCTGCTTGTAGGAACGTGCTGTGTGCAAAATGACTATTGTGTTTCCTATATCACACAAGTGACTACGTTACAAAAGTACTCAATTGGCTGCAAAGTGCTTCCAGACATCAAGTGGTAATGGAAAATTATATAAATGCATTTCTTCTTTTCATCAAATGATGTCAAAGATTGGAAAGGATGCAGAAGGGTTTTACTAGAATTATACCACAGGTGAAGGACTTAATTTATGTGGAGGTACTCGAGAAGCTGGGGTTACTCTCCTTAGAGTAGAAAAGTTTAAAGTAGGAATTTAATACACATTCAAAATCATGAAAGGCTTGATAGAGTAAATAAGAATAAACAGTTTCCAGTGGCATGAGTGTCGGTAACCAGAGAACACAGATTTAAGGTAATTGGCAGATGCATGTGGAGGGGAAATCTTTGATATCGTGAGTTGGGATCTGGAGTGCACTGCCTGAAAGGATGGTGGAAGCAGATTCAACAATACCTTTCAAAAGGAATTTAGATAAATATTTGAAAGGTAAAAATTTGCAGGGCAATAAGGCAATAGTGCTGAAATTTGGTTAAATTAATACCTCTTTTGTAGAGCCAGCATATGCATGGTAGACTGAATGGCCTCCCTCTGTGATATTTTGTTTTATGATTCTATTGTTGTTTCTGGAAGGCGTTAGGAAATCGAGATAATTTAAGTAAGTTATATTGGTATTTTGGGTGTTAGGAATGAGTTTTAGCTTTAATGTTTAAGTTTGATTTGTATTTCTGTATCTGTATGTTAAAAAGAGGTCAAGTTGAGCTTTAGTTTCACTTTAAAAGGTGACTGCATTTCTAATGAGAGTTTTACAACTGTTGCTGCTAAGTTAAACAAACAAAAGTAAAAAAGAACCTGGGCTGCTGCCCAGCAACAGGGGCACACAAAAGGAACTAGAAACACCACTTTGATTTGGAAGCTGTTTGAGTTCAGTTGGTTTTTAAGACAGCTGCCAGGAGAGACTGGAGCAAAAGGGTCAGAGAGCCGATCCAAGCTAAAGCAAAAACCCCAAGAATCCAGAGAAGTAGAACAGGAGAGAGTCCCAAGCAGACCTTCTAGTCAAAGGAAGGACAGGGACCTGGAAAAGGTCATGTTTTGTGGAATTGGAAGTAATGAGCAGAGAGAAATGTTCCAAGCTTCAAGCTTAAAGAGAAAAAAGGCTTGAAAGAGGCCAGAAGGTCCAGAGAGACAACTGAAGGTCTATAACGCTTTGCTATGGGCATGTGAAGCAGTGGTGTACTGTTGACAGCTGAGTCAGTGTGAGAGAGTGTGTGGACGAAAGCTTGAATGCATGTGGTGACCCAGGGGAGAGGAACATCAGAAGGCAAGCTTGAAACCTTGAAGGTGAACCTTTGCGGAAGGCATCTGAGAGAAAGCATTGGTTTTGGAGAAGACCCCAAAACAATTTCTTGGAGAGTGGAAATTGGAAACCCTTGTGTGAAAGACAGAGTTTAGGGAGACTGATTGGCTCATGGTGTGACAGGCATCCTGGAGGAGTGGAGGAAAGATCCATAGCATCTGGTTGAGGTGGCACCTGCCACTTGGTTTCAGAGTGTGATATGCCTGACTACAGGTCACCAATTGGTTTACATGGACCGTGAACATTAGAGTATAAGAAAGCTTTTGTATCTTGTGTTATCCTTACAAATCTATATATATATATATATATGTAAATGTATAGTTGTGAGTGAAGGAGTATTGTAATATAATTCATCTTTTCTTGTTTAATAAATGTTTTATGCTTTTGTTAAAAGTTCATTAGCTGACTGTGGTGACTCTGTTCAGTAGCCCCTCTCCATGTACATAAACAAACAAATAAAAGTTAGGATCTATCAAGCCGGGTTCCACGCTGAGATCAGACTTGTCCAGGGGTAACCGCAGCTGGGAATCATAACAAAGGGTATTTTTAGTCCTAACAACCTTCTGTTTTAAACAAAAAGGTTCTCATCTCTTTCGTTTATTCTTTTAGTCATGATCTTTAAATGAAAGCTCCCAGTTACTGCCCTCTTAATATCAATGCAAATGTTGATTGTACTGTTGCAAGGTGCATAGGGAGAGTCAGATGTGGGGGGTGTGCAGGGGAATATTGCATTTTTTGAGTGACATTTTTATTTCTTTGATTTTCATCAGTGGTAACAAAACTTACAAAAAGTTATTTTCCAATAAATACGTTATGGTCCGACAAGCTACAAAAAAACACTAAACAGTTTTCTAAAGTTGTGAAGTTTTTCTGAGTTTACAGAGAAGCATGCTGACATTTAAATTTTAGCTGCCTTTGAAAATCAACATGCAGTCTTTTGACGCCTTGAGAGCTTTTGCCATTTGTTCTGATTAGGTCTGTCTGAGGCAGATAAGTCTCGCAGGTAATTGTGCCCAGAAACAACACGAAAAAATCCATTTGCTTTTTTTTCTTTAATTCAAGTTATCTACATTGAAACCTCAATTATATGCCATAATGGATGGGACCTGCTGAATCATGGAAATTGCTGTACAACCAAGGTTCGCACTGGAATGGGGAGGGTGTGTGTGCATGTGTGAGTTTGCCTGTGTGTTTTGGGGGGTGGGGGGGTGGGAGGGAGTGGGTTACCCTTCTCAGTTATTGGAAGCAGTAATAAAGAGGATTATGCTGACAGGGGAGGATAAAAAAAAAAACTATATGCTGGCAAATTATAGAAATCGTAGCAGAGTAAGGGTGCTGTTTTGCCCAGTGGCAGGAAGTGCTTAACTGGAACTTTTTACTCTAACTTCATTATTTCCCTGTGTGCAGTATATTACAAATAGGTTACTGAGGCACAGGAAAAAGTACAGAAAAGATTTATATGGTTAAAATTAAGAGGAACCGACTATCAGGAAAGAATAAGCAGGCTTGAAGGATTAGAGCAAGTGAGGGTGCAGTTACTTTATCTTAAAATCTAATTTTGGCTGGTAATATGATGGTCCTTGGAAAACAGCTGGTAGTCTGGGTCATTATTAGCATATGATTCAAGATAATAGTTTTCTTATAAAATGAAAACACTGAAGATAAAGCACTTCAATGTTAATATGTGGCACTTAATAGATAACAATTAGCTACCAGCTGCTGCTGGGCAGGTAGCCGATGCCAGTCACATTCTCTGTCCACTGAGTTCACTTGGAGGTGGATTACATTCAGGAGGCATCCAGACACACGATCCTCTAATTCTGCTCTTAGTCTCACCTCCAAACATATCTCTGCTGGACTGGGAAAATACAACCCAAAATTGCATCTCTGTGACCTTTCATCAGAAATGGGAAAAGTTAGAAATGTAATGGGTTTTGAACAAATAAAGGCAGGGTGGGTGGGAGGGGTGGATGTGTAATGGAGTGGTGGGTGTGGAAAAAGAACAAAAGGAAAGAATGGAAGGCAGAAGAGATTAACTGACAAAAGGGCTCATGGTGCAAGGTTTAAGGGAGTAGCAATGGGACAAGAAGAAAAATAAAAGATATCTCGAGACGAGATGCGAATACTCGGGCCTTGAATAACTGCCATCCAAAAGCAAAAAAAAAGGATAAAAGAAACAAGAGAGAGAAAGAAATAACCGACTGGCAGAGAAAGGGAACAAAATGAGGTCAGCGATTGCAATCTAAAATTGTTCAATTCAGTGTTGAGTCCCAATGGAAAGATGAGGTGCTGTCCCTCGAGCTTGTGTTGAACTTTACATAACATACGTTTCAGGCACACAGACTGCACGTAGGTAATAAAGTAGGGCTCCTTCATTCCACTGGTATCAAATCTTTATAAATAATAATGGAAAAGCTTAACTCAGAGAAACAAACTATTTACAATGGATGTTCGTGGCTGATGCTCCAGATCCACTAGGATACTGTCAAGAGTTCAACTCCTGTTCTTTAACCCACCGGGTAGCAAGTTCCAGTTGGTGGGCTCCTAATGTTAATTTCCCATATCTTTGTGAACCACATTACCTTGTGTCGCAGACATGAAGGGAATTTTCCTCTCCTCATGTTCTCGCAGACTCAGAAGTGCTGCCCAGACAGTTTAAGTCTCCAGCAGCTGTTTGCCTGTTCCACTTCCACTTCCCAGCCCTCTATCGGTATTCATAGTCTTGGCTCTTTCATGCTGTAGCTCACAAATCCTGATCTTCTGCTCCTGCTCCTTCTGTAACCCTCACTCTCCACCACACCACCCCCCCACCCCCCCGCAACTCTCTGCCTGCGAAAGACACAGCTCCCTGCTTGGTGAGGCCCTCAGGAGCAGACCAGTTCACCTGCTTGGTTTTCCCCCTAACATCACTACCTGCTTGCAGAGGACCCACCACGATTGGAACACTGTGGGAGGTCGAGGACAGAAAACTCAGAGTGGGAGAATTAAAATGACAGGCTGTTGGAAGCACAGAAACAGGCTTGCGGACAGGATGGAGGTGTTCCTCAGAGCAGTCACCCAGTCTACGTTTGATTTCCCCAGTGTAGAGCAGATCGCACTCTGAGCAGGAAACACAGTAGCTACTTAGCCAATCCCTAGGATTGAGGCAACTTGCTTCCACTCCAGTTCAATGTGTTCTGAGAAGTCTGCTAAATCTAAGGTGAAATCTGTAGATTCTGCCACATGTGGGGCAGGTGTGCTTGAAGGGTTGAGTAGATAAGGTGTTTGGAGGTTTCTGTTCCCAACAAAGTCTCCCAATGTGTTTAGTGCCCCCTCAAATGAACCTTCTTCATTTTGATTGGTCACTGGCCAGGGACTCTCATGAGTTGGTGGGGATCTCTTCAGGGATGTTTTGAGGGGAAAAGTCTAAAGTATTTCTGTTGTTGTCCTGGGAGTCTTCTGCCATGACTGAGTTTTGAGTAGAACAGGTACTTCGGGATTCTGGTGACAAACAGGTGAATGACATATCCTGTTCTGTGGAGCTGGTTTTCAGTGATCAGCACCTCAATGCTGGGCAAATTGCCTTGGGAGAGGACATTGCTGTTGAACCACCTTTCTCGCCATTAGATTTGGAGGATCTTGTGAAGGCACAGCCAGTGATACTTATCCAGTGTTTTGAGGTGCTGGTGGTAGGTTGTCCATGTCTCTGAGTATAAAGGAGGGTCAGAATCCCTGCTGCCCAGTAAACCCATGACCTGAGTCTCATGTTTGAGATCCTGGTCCCCAAATGCTTTTCTCTTCAGTCGGCCAAAGGCTGAGCTGGCATATTGGAGGCAATGATGAATTTTTTCTGCTATGTCTGCCTCATCAAAAGGCCCTCAAGGTATGGAAAACAGTATATCTTTTCCAGGGTCTTGCTGTTGACTTTAATCAATATGGGGAGGTGTTATGTGTGGGAGCTGATTGGCAAAGGGCCTTAATTTTCTTGGTGTTTAGTGAAAGGCCCATTTTCTCATATGCATCAGAGAAGGAATGGACAATGTCCTGGAGCTTAGTTTCTGAGCGATTGCAGAAGTGATTGCATACTGAAGATCAATGACTGAATTTGGAGTAACCTTGGTTTTGGATTGAAGGCGGCACAGGTTGAACAGTTTTCCATCTGTCCTGTAGATTATTTCTGCATCCATTTGCTGAGGTGAGGTGAAAAATTGAAGTGAGGAAAATGCAAAAGAGGGTTGGTGCAATGACACAACCTTGTTTGACCCCAGTCTTCCATGAGATAGGGCCTGTGGTCGTTCTGTTGCTGAGGACCACAGCATGCATGTCAACATGGAGTAGGCGGAGGATGGTAATAAATCTCTGAGGGCAGCCAAATTTGAGGAGTATGCCCGATAAGCCTCGATGATTGATAGAGCCAAAGACTTTCATGAAGTCAACAAAGGTAGTACTGTGGTTGCTGCTGTTCCTTGCATTTCTCTTGAATTTGCTTTGCAGTGAAGATTATGTTAGTGTCACCTCTTGATGGGTGAAAACTGCACCACAAATCTGGAAAGAGTTCTTTGGCCTCTGGGAGGGGGCAATTGAGGAGAATCCTTACAATGATCTTCCCTGTTACAGTCAGTAGGGCGACTTCCCCCTTACTGCAATCAGACTTGTAACTCTTCTTGAATATAGTCACAATTATAGCATCCTTGAGATCCCATGGCACGAAGTCCTCTTCCCAGGTGAGGGATATGAGGTTGTGCAGCTGCAGGAGTGTCCCTCCACTGTGTTTCAGAATTTTGGTTGGGATTCCATTTGCACTGGAGGCCTTGTTGTTTTTCAGCTGTCAAATGGCTTTTTCAACTTGGTTCCAGACTAAGGTATCCTTTAGACTGAACCAATATGGACGAAAGGATTTGAGGATGTTCAAGTTGAAGACAGAGCCTTGGTTGAGGAGTTCTTCAAAATGTTCTCTCCAGCCAGCACTGACTGCCTCCCTGTCTTTGATAAGCTCCCTTCCATACCTGACTTTCAAGGGTAGGCCTTTGAGTGCTTGGGCTAATGAAAGGATTGTACACTAAAATTGCAAGAAGTGCAAGTAAATCCCTGTTTCACCGGGAAGGAGTGTTTGAGGCCTTTGATGATGAGAAGGCAGGAGATGAAATGGACAGATGTTGCATCACCTGCACTTGCGTGGAAAGCTTCTGTGAGAAGGGGAGATGGTGTTGGAGGTGACTGAGGAATGGGACATGGCTTTTCAGAGGGTTGGTCCCTTCAAAATGCTGAGGGAAGGGGAAAGCGTGTTTGTTAGTAGGATTATGATAGAGGTGGCAAAAATGACAGAGAATGATCCATTAAATATAGAAGCTTGTGTGGTGGAAAGTGAGGACAAGGGAACCCTATCATAGTTAGAATAGAATAGAATCATGGAATGCATACAACACAGAAGGAGGCCATTCAGTCCATCGTGCCTATACTGAAGAGCAACTGAACATGTCCAATTCACCCACCCTTCCCCCATAACCCTGCAAATTATTTTCCCTTCAACTGTTTATCCAGTTCCCTTTGAAAGCCTCATTTGAACCTGCTCCAACACACTGTCAGGCAGTGCATTCCAGATGCTAATAGTTTTACTTCATGTCGGCATTGCTTCTTTTGCCAATTACCTTAAATCTGTGCCCTCTCGATCCTTCCACCCATGGGAACAGTTTCCCCTATCTACTCTTTCCAGACCCATCAAGATTTTGAACACGTCTATCAAATCTCCTCTCAACCTTCTCTTCTCTAAGGAGAATAAGCCCAGCTTCTCCAACCTATCAAATTCCTCATCCCTGGAACCATTCTTTCCTGCACCCTCTCTAATGCCTTCACATCCTTCCTAAAGTGCAGTGCCCAGAATTGGACATAATATTCCACTGAGGCTGAACCAGTGTTTTATAAAAGTTCATCATAACCTCCTTGCTTATATCCTCTATGCCTCTATTTATAAAGCCCAGCATGCCTTATGAACCATTTTCTCAATCCGTCCTGCCAACTTCGGTTCCAGAAGGGAGGGAAAGGGGTGGAGGGCAGAAGTGTGTGAAATAAAACAGATATGCTCGAGTGCCTTGTCCACCATAGGGGTGGGGTGAGTGTTGGGGGGGAGGGGTGGGTGGTGTGGGAGAGAGGGGAATCCTTGATTGAGGAAAAGAGAAGACATTTCAGAAGCGCGAGTATGGAAGATTGCATCAGCAGAATAGTACCAACAGAGATGCAGAAAGTAGGAGAATGGAATAGAGTCCTTATAGGAAGTAGCATGTGAGCAAGTATAGTGAAGGTAGCTGTAGGAGCCAGTGGACATATAGTGAATTTTGGCTGATACCCTATTCCCAGAAATGAAGACAGAGAACCAAGGAAGGGAAGAGTCAGAGACAGATCATTTGAAGATGAGAGAAAGGTGGAAATTGGAAGCAAAGTCAATAAATTTTCTAGCTAAGGGTAAGAATCAGTACAATCAACAATGGACTAGAAAAAACGGTGAGGGAGAGGTTCTGAGTAGGGCTATAACAAAGAATGTTCCACATATCCCCAAAAAAGGCAGAGTTAGGACCCAAGTAGCAACACGTTTTACTGAGTTCCAGACTGATGAAATGGAACTAAACTCAATAGCTGGCATGGCTTCCTTATTGATGTTATAATATGATTCTTGGGCACCCTTTCTTTAGCATCTAAAACAGCATCAGCTAACCAATGGAAAACAATCTTTTCATTGCAGAATCTTCATTTGTTGCCTTTATCTATTGTAGATTAGCGGTTGTGAGTGGTCTCAACATTTTAATTTTGCAGCTCTTGATGGCACTATCAGCATCAACTGAACTTCAGTCATTTGACGGATCTATCTGCTGTACTTAGCCTCTGGCATAAGATGGCGCTGCAATAGCATATCAAAAAGCAAGGCAGACATCTTGTAAAAGGTAAAGACAATATTGTACTCACCTCAGCGCCCACAAAAATCATACTTCCCTACTCCTGTTTTTACCAAGTAGCGTGAATTCTACTTCCAGAGCCCAATCCGCTTGCCAGTCACTTTTTGTTTGCTGGTTGCCCATGCTGCTGTCATTGCTGGGTATCTTCTCAATTTTTAACCTCCCTTTCTTTACTTAATTTTCCCCAGATGGCACCATCTTTTATTAATTTTGTTCACTAAATTTAATCCATGAGGCCTCTCTTATTTATTAACCCTGCACCTTTATTTCTTTTTGTCAGCTTTCTTTCCATTGTATTTACGGCCATTGTGATCCAGAAACATAGAATATAGAAGCAAGAGTAGGCCATTCGGCTCCTCAAGCTTGCTCTGCCATTCAATATGATCATGACTTATCCGCTATCTCAATGCCATTCTCCCGCTCTCTCCCTATACCTCATGAAGCTTTTAGTATCTAGAAATCTATCAATTTCCTTCTTAAATGTATTCAATGAATTGGCCTCCACAGCCTTCTATGGTAGAGAATTCCTCAGGTTCCCAGGAGTAATTTTAGAAGGGAGGTGGTGGGAAGAGAAGATGTAGAAAAGAATGGGAAGGAGAAAAAGGGTGAGGCATGTGGAGGAGGTAGCATGTGCAGGAGAGAGGATAAAGGGGTGAAGCTGCAAAAAGTGAAAGGGGAGAGTGTGTGGAAGAGGGATGGAGGAGGGGAGTAAGAGAGGAGCCCCTGAGTGAAGAACTTTCTCCTCATCCCAGTCCTAAATGGCCTACCCCGTATCCTGTCTGTTTTTCTCTTCTCTGAATCATCCTTGCTCCTCTCCTACTCCACTCCTCCATCCCTCTTCCACACCCTCTCCCCTTTCACTTTTTGCAACTTCACTCCTATATCCTCTATCCTGCACATGCCTCGTCCTTTTTCTTCTCCCCAATTCTCTTCCGCATCTTCTATTCCTACCGCCCCCTTCTAAAATTACTCCTGTCAATAGTTGCAACAGTTCAGTCACTTTCTTTAATCTTTAATCCTGCTCTGACATCCTCCAGAAGCTTTCAATTTTCTGTTTATCACCCCATCTCACCAAGATTCTCCCTGCAGATCTCTAAATCTCCTCCCCGGCCTCTCGATTTGCTCCTACCATTCTGCACTAACACTGTTCTCGCCTAATATACATGCATGGGGCAGATTCAACTGTATTACATAAACACTTTGTAATGATTCTATTCCATATCTATTCCTGCTGTCATACAATGTTGGGGATTTTTTTTTTTGTCTTTGCTGGTGAATTATTTTAAGGTCATGCTCATTTTTCCAATATGTGTTCCTGACACATAAGCCACAGCACAAAGTGTTGAAAATGAAAATTTGCACCAACTAGCCAAGCACTGCAGTGGCAAATGTATCTATTTTGCAAGATAAGCCATTGTAGAAAATCTTCTTGGAAGCAAATGACAATTTATAGAATACTATAATTCAAGACATTGGGCTGGAAAGGTAAGTCGTCCATGGCACATATGAATATGTATTATTGTATCACAGACCTTCTGATGCTTAGTTTCTGAACTCTAATCTTCCTGTTTTGTAGGGGTTGATAATATAAATCTTGTAATACTAAAATTAATCTTGTCTTGCAGATTAGGAAATGTATTACATTGATATGCAGCATGCAACATTTAACATTAGCAGGCTCTTCTCAACTGAATTAAAATAAAAAGCTTCATCTTCTGTGTGGTTGCAAGGAGGGTGAAGTTGTCATTTTAAGCCAATCATAATTTTAATGTGGTTCACAGGCCATTTGCCTTTACCTTCATCTGCATCTCAATCACAGCTTGTCTGACTCTGGGCATTTGACACTTCCTTTACCTTTCCATTTTAGCTGTCTACCAAAAATAATTTGTTAGTATTTTAAAGCCATTTCCATGCAGTCAGTAAAATAGCCTTATTCTATCAGAGCTATTTAATAGACTATTTCTATTTTACTGACTTGATTTTTGGGTTTCCACCCTGAACTCACCTAAACCTGAAGCAGATACCATTTAGAGGAGCCAATTTTTTTGCTCATTTTGAATGTAAGTGTATCTTTGCCTGCATGGAAGATGAAAGCAAATTCTAAATTGCACACACTTGTGACAATCCCCTTAGGGACCAATACTTTTTAAAAGAAAGGAATCCCCAGAACATCAATGGAAAGAAAACCACTGGAAAGGATGTCACTTTTCAAAACATTTACTGCAACAAGCCAACTAAAATCAACATAATTCAAACATTAATCAAAAAGAAAAAAATATTTTAAGGCAAAAAAGTAAATTTCATGCTAAACAGTCGATACAACCAATATACGGCTCACATAGTTACAAGTACTCACATTACTTCCTGTAAAAATGCGTCACCTCAGGCAATCTCACAGTCTTTCCAATTTGGCATCCGCTACCAAGGATCTCTCACTCTTCACTCAATCATTTTTGTCCTTAAGTCACATTCACTAGCTACCTTATTCCATCTCGAACATGGCTAACACTGACAAGGTGCACATCTATGAACCTTCTCTCACTCAGGTCATGACAGTCCTGATGACACAGTATCCCCAGAATCTCCTTTCTCTGAACCCTTTAAACAGTCTGGTGGGCTCTGGAAGCACTGAAACAGCAGCATTGAGTCTTGTCCAATTCACAATCCCTTGTTCTTCCTGCCCTCAGCTTTCTGTCCTTTCCATCACACATACTGTGACACAATCTCTGCTCAGAGACTTGCTTCAACACCAGGATCTGCTGTGAACTGCCAAACAGAAAACAGAACCATTCAGAGAAAGCCTAGGTTGCTTCCTCTCACCCAAAATCTCAGTGTGTTCCAAACTCCCAAACAGAAAGGCAGGCTGAAATCCAGCACTGCAAGAATCAACTTTCTATTTACCCTTTGCTTTTTAGCTATTCATCCCCATGGCAACCTCAGGTGACATTGATATTTCTTGGAACCTAATGATGTCATAATCAGGAAAAAAACTCTTTCAGAATACGCCCCAATCCATCTTGGTCTTAAAGGGGATAACACACAAAAAGATAATACAGCTTTTTCCCAAAGCAAATGATTATCACATAGTCAACAGACTCTTACTTAACATCAGCTTCTCCTTGGTCCCTACATCAGCTTTCTTATTTATCTGTTTTCCTACTTCTTCTAGGCTCCACCTGAGAGCCAGGATTACAGGAAGTTGTTAACTGTTCATGCTTTGCAGCAGGTTCATGGAAGTGAAATGGCCTGGGTCTCCTGGCGATTTTCCTGCTGGCAAGAAAACACTTGACTGCATCTCTGGAGCTCCCATGTAATCAGCCAGATCTCATTTCCCATACTCCCTGGATATGGTGCTCAGTGGAGGAAAGCCTGTGGCCTGATTATGTGCTGCTATTCTGAGATGGCAGTATTAGTAGATGGATCCCATCCATTGTCATTCCTCTGGGCCCTGGATCAGTGGCAAAACTGTTGTGAAGGGCGTACATCAACATTCCCCGCTATCCCAGTTCTTTCATGCTCAGTGATCGAAAGCGTTTTGCTGGTCCACATTCCAGCACCATGTTGACCTTGTCTCAACAGCTGTCTCAAGGGCTTGTTGACCTTTGCTAAATTTGATCAGAAATTGCCCACTTGGTTGACCATTCCAAGGAATCTTTGAAACAGTAATGTTCCTGGGATGTGGACATTCTCTGATTACTTTTGTCTTTGTGGATCAACTGTGATTCCAGTGGCTTGTACCATGTGACCTAGAAACTTGGACATAGGTCTGGCGAACTCACATTTTTCATTCAATGTTAGGCCTGCATGCTGTGAGACTGCTTTGATTCTGTGACCATGCTCTTCTCTCGTGGAGTCATGTACCATATGGCATATTACTCCTCCTATACCTTCTAGAGAGTGAAACATTGTTCTCTGGAAAAGTTCTTGGCCAAGATTTTATGGCCCTGCCACCACGTGTCTTCCCCAGCAGATGCAGCGAGCCATTTAAATCACCATTCGGTTCGAAAGGACCATAATATCTCACTGGGCAGGAGGGGCTGTAAATTCCTGACCCTGGAGTAGATGCTATGCCAAAGGTCAATCTACTGAAACAATGAAAGAATGATGTTATAAATGTGATCAGTAATCTGAATTCTTTGCCCAAAGGCAACTGCCAAAATCCACTGTTCGTATCCAGTTTGGTAAATGAAGTACTCATGGCTAGTTTTGCAAGGCTCTCACCCATTGAGGTCATTGGTGGATCTCACATTCCACTGAGTTGTTTAGTTTAGTTAAATCTATGCAGATCCTTATAGAGCCATCTGGCTTTGGGATTGTGACCATTTCCGAACACCACTTTGATGGCATGGTGACTGGTGAGATAACTCCTTGCTGTTGCATCTTTTCAATTTCACTCTTGCCTTTGTCCAAGAGTGGGTGAGGGACTTTCCTCAGGGTAAAGAGGAAAATTGCTTTAGCTCCAGCCGTAGGGTGACATGGTACTTGGTCTTTAACTTCCCTAGCCCTGTAAACAGTTTTGGAGATTCATTTTGAAATGTACTTCTGTAGTTCTCTTCAGCAATTTTGTCAATTTATAGATTAATTTCAGATTTAGGCATGTCTTTCCGCTTAGTAGAGAGACACTCTTGATTTTGAATGAGATAGAGACATTCAAGGATTTCTCAGTCTTTATAGTTCAGCTTTACCATGAGTTGGCCTTTCACTTTTAAATAAACCAGGACCCTGTAATTTTATAGATTAGGATTGCAATGTAATCTGTTTGAGCCATTTGGCTTCATCTGATAAAACAGAAATCCCAGCTCCTATGTCTAGTTTAAACTCTGTAGGGTGTCCTTTCACTTTTTGTGTAATACTCCAATATTTGTTTTCAGTATTATTCCCCTCCCCCAGAAAAGTTAGTTCTATTGTTTGTGGTCCTTCCATTTCTTGAAGGTGCCTTGGTGACACTCATGCTCTATTTCATGTTTTTGTTTACCTTGAGATGGGTTTGCAGATCTGAATCATTGGAATTCTGTTCTTTTCTGGCTTTGTGCTATGCTTTGTTGCCCTTTGGATCTGGACACTGTCTGTTTTACCATAATTTTATCGAAGCATAATACAAAGAATTGCTAAGCTATGCAGTGCATTTTTGAAAGGCAGCAACAACATTTCTGCGTTAATCAACTGCTTGTACCTAACTCTTGCCACAGGTACTTTATTGGGTATGGAAACAAGAAAAGCTGGGAAACAGGCTTGTAACTTTTTACATGGGAGAGTGGATTTGATATTTCACAAGAGGTTATCATGTCTCTTCGTGATTTGATTACTGTGCAAAACTATTAAAATGCACAACCACTCATTAAGAATGACCCTGATTATCCACCAAGATATGCAACTAAGGTAACTTTTGGCAACCAGTGCAGGCGGTTGCCTAACGTTGACAACGGATGTCGGAAACTTCAACCTCCAATGGGCCGTGGAGCTCTTGCACGTGGATCGGGAGTGGGCTGCATGTGCACAGATCAGCATTTTTCCATTCTTTGGACCCCTTTCCAAGAAGAGAAACAACGTGAAAACCCAGTTCAGGTGACCTGGAACAGAGCACCATTGGGAAAAAGAGCCTCAGGCAGGGGACAGGAAGAGGTCCCAAAAGAAGAGTTCCAGGGAGGAATCAGCGATAGGGAAGAGATCCCACTTCAGTTAAAAAAGCAAGGAACAGAGTAAAAAGGCTCTAACTAGCAAAAAAGGCTGCAGGTAGCAGACTTCAAGTGAAGGGGGCTCAGGGGAAGCCCTGGTAATTGAAGAGAGTTTAGGAGAAGGCCTGAGGATCCAAGAAGACAGCCAAAAGTTGGTGACTCTGTGCTGTGGGCCGTTGGGGCAAAGATATCCCTTTGGAGCAGTAGTGTCCTGCTTGCCGACCAAAGGGCTGAAGTTGTCCCCGTAAGTTGGTGCTTCAGTGTATGCTCGGGAATCCAGAGGAATGGAAACTTGGGAAATGAGATTGAAAGCTTGTGAGGTGGGTTATTGTTGAAGCCATCCTAGTTGGACCGACTTTTGGAGAGAATTCCCAGATTAAATCTTCGAAGGTGAAAACTGGAATCCCTTATGAGAGAGGGAGAGAGTTTCAATGAGAATGGTTGACATCCGAATGGGTTGTTGAGAAATCCATGGACTCTGTCTTGGTCATGTATACCACTTATTATGTAGTGTTATGCCTTCGATCACAGTTGCCTGTTAATTCACACTCCTCATACTTACCCTGAATGTTAGAATATAAGGTTGATATTGTAAAATGTTTTATCTTTCTCATCTTGTATAATAAAGTTTATGCTTGTTTGTTCAAAATCTTGTGGCTTTCTTCACTGAGCAAGTGTCTCAAATGTCAAAATTTGTCTACTTTAAACATAACATTATTGGTCCCTATCTTACTAACAATTTGTGGGCCTGGTCAAGGATCATAACAAGATAGAAATTTAGATCTGAGGCTTGGGTCTAATTGGCCTTGTTAAACTTTTACCTGGCTAGTAAGATATGTAATCATCGGCCTCGCTATTAATAAGGACCTGTTTTTCAAGTGGTGGCAGAGGGGAGGAGGACTTTCCATTTGTAGTTTTGACTCTAAAGCAAGGGTCTTTTTTTTGAAAGTATCCTTACCCAGAAGTCAACCTAATTGAGAGCCTTGGTTCCCAGTCAGTAGGGAACACTCTGGAATCAGCTGCAAACCCAAGTATGGAGCCTGCAGTTGCTAATGGGGGCACTGGGGACTGTCTGACCCTGCGGGGAATCGATTTCTATCCATATGATCAGCAAGGGGGCATTCCAGTGGTTGGTATTGAGGTAGTGGGGTGGGGGGGGGGGGGGGGCGGTGTGCAGGTGGATGCAATAGCAGGGAAGGGGAGTCTGATGGCATGTGGAGGGTACAATGGCAGGGAAGCAGGTGGTTTGGTGGTTCAGGAGAAGCACTCCTGCTCTTCCTGACCTTCAAGCAGTGCTGTGAGGATACTTAGTTCTTCCCCTCCCATGAGCTGCTGGACTTCCTGAGGCCTAGGAAACCTAGCTGGCTGGGGTTAAACCTGTAAGGCAGGTTAACTGTGTGGCTCCTAGCATCATTATAATATTTAACTGGCAGAGCTGCTTCCCAGGAGCGGGTTGGTTATAGTCCCGCATCCATTAAACTTGGAAGTGGACAGGTTGCAGGCTGTTTAAGTCCAGTCTGAGATATTTACATTTTGTACATCTTACCCAACCCCAAACCACCTGATTTTTGGAGTTAAAGTTATCCTTATAGATATTACAGCACTGAAGGGTACCATTCAGCACATGGGCAAGCCCTTCAACTGGATCAATTTATTCTAGTTGCATTTGCCAATGTTCTTTTATAATCTTTTTCTAATACTTATTCAATTTAAATTGTGTTATGGTCATTTTCTCAAAAAGTTTTTATTAAGCATTCTCTACTCTAAAAGCCCACATTGAAAGCATTTCCTCTACAATGAGTTTATGCCCACTTGTTATTGTGAATGGTCATCTATCCTCTCAAAACCTTCAATAAGTCTTAAAATCGTTATTAGATTCCCTTTTTTACCTCTTCTTTCCCAGTGTAAAATGATGGTGTTTCTTTTTATTCATCCATGGGATGTGGGTGTTGCTGGCTAGCCCAGCATTTATTGCCCATCCCTGGTTGCCCTTGTTCAGAGGGCATTTAAGAGTCAAACACATTGCTGTGGGCCTGGAGTTACATGCAGGCCAGACCAGGATAAGGATGACAAATTTCCTTCCCTAAAGGGCATTAGTGAACCAGATGGGTTTTTAACAACAATCAGAAATTATTTCACAGTCATCATCAGTCTTTTAATTCCAGATTGTTATTGAATTCAAATTCCACCATCTGCTATGGCAGGATTTGAACCCAGGTTCCCCAGAGCATTACCTTGGGTGTCTGGATTATTAGCTCAGCGACAATACCACTACGCCATTGCCTCCCCCTTTTTTCATAATTATATTATTTATTCTTAGTATGCTGCTCATGTACTTTAACTATAATCCTTCAATGGCTCTGATACTTTTCTGATAAGGGAATGATGAAAACTCTATGCCAGACTGCAGCTGTAACTTGACCAGTGCCTTGTACAAATTTAGCATCACTTTCATCTATCCCTGTCTATATTTATGATTTGGATAAAGGCCTGGAGGGAATGATGTTGAAATTTGCAGTGAAGCTAAAACAGGATGTGTAATTAAATCCTTAGAACACCAAGGGAAGCTGCACAGCTATATTGATAAGATGAGGGAATAAAGTAAAAAAGGGACAGATGGAACACAATGTTAGTAAGTGTAAAGTGATCCATTTTGGTTAAAAAATAACAGCAGTAACTATATTTTGAATGAGAGGAGGCTCAATGTTGTGGAAGAGCAAAGGATTTGGCAGTGGAAGTTCACAGGACACTAAAGGCTGTGCCTCGGCTGATCAGGCTACATAAAAGCTAATGGGATTCTAAGTTTTATTACGAGATAATAGAATACGAAACAAAAGAGACATGATGAACCAATATACAATCTTAATAATATCTCAGCTACAGCCTGTGTCCAGCATGGGCTCTGGACTATAGGATTAATTTTGAGGTTTTAGAGAAAGTGCAACACAAATTAACATGGATTATGAGTGATTTGAGAAGCCACGAAGGATGGGACAGAATAACCAGAAGCACACAGTTTCAAATGCTGAGCTGTCAAGAATGATAGGTCACAAGATGCAGATTAACTGAAAGAGATTTAGCAGGAGATACTTCTTTCCACGTAATTATTAGGCTGTGGAATTCTTTTCAGGGTGGTGGTGGAGGCAAAAAACTATGGTGAGGTGCGCAGCCAATCAGCGCCCCTGATGGGCGCCGCCATTTTATGTGGGCGAGCCAATGAAGGCCCGCCTGGCATGATGCGTGCCTGGAAGCGCTGTGCACTCCCTGTGTGGGTGTGGGGGTGGTTGTCTGAGTCAGGGAGTGCGCTCTTTTGCAAGTGCAGAAATCTCCTTGAGGTACAGAGCTGCCTCAGGGAGATTACTTTCACTTATAAAACATTGAATAAAGGTAAAACAAAATTTATGGGCATGTCCCCTCATGTGAAATGTCACATGAGCTGGGACATGTCCATTAATTTTATTAAAAATTTTTCAAACACTTTAAAAACGTTCATGAAACCTCATCATGCATGTGCATGAGGTTCAATGAAAAGTGCGAAGGCTGCTTGGGCTCTTCGCCTGTCCACCAACCTTAAGGTTGGATGGGCAGCTCAGCTAATTGCTTTATTGGCTTTTTAAATGGCTTTAATAGGTCTTTGACAGGCGGGCGTGCAGCTGACTTGGCTGTGTGCCCGCCAAACTGAAAATCTAAATGACGCGCAGTGACATCGGGACAAGCGCCCAACGTCACCATGTGTCATTTTACACCTTGGCGAATGGGCCCCGCCCCCACCCCCTCTTGCCGAGCTGAAGATTGTACGCAATAGGTGGACTTTTCCATGCCCACTGGCGGTGGGCATGATAGGAGGCATAAGTGGACAATATGGTGTAATCAGTTTCACAATGACAGGAAGGTAGGTCGCGATTGTCCGCTAGGCCCACGGACGACAGGCCATGTTTCCCACCATCAGTCGTCAGGAACCTCACTGTAATACATCAGCATATCATTATTAGACCATCCCACCAGGGTCTTGCACCCCCGCTGGATCGTCCGTCCATGTCAGTGGGAAAGCATACTGGCATGTTTCGCAATAGCACAGAAGCAAAATTGGTGGCCTGCACTTTGGGTGAGCTGGAGGTGAGTGCACAGCATTGTTCTGCAGTTCTGCATGGCTTGCCTGGGTCAAATGTTGCTTTGCAGGCTTCAGGGGCGCCGGGGGGTGGTTGGGGTTAAGTGCCCCCCTGCCCTGGAGGTGACTTTTGAGGGTGAGGAGAAGTATTGGTCAAGTGCTGCCCTACTTCAGAGCTGACTTTTAAGGGTGAGGGGGAGCATGGGCCAAGTGTAGCCTTGCCATTGAAGCGACTTGTAGGGGGGGGTCAAGTGTACCCTTGCCGTTGAGGTGACTGGTGGTTGGGAGGGGAGGCTGGTGGTTAAGGGCAGTCCTACCTTTGAGGCGAATGGCGGCAGTGGGGGTTGCACGTGCAGCCCTGCTTTTGAATATAGTGCACAAGCATTTGTTTTGGGAGGGTAGGGTGGGTGAGGGAACTGGCTGCGCATTAGGGAAACCTGTATAAAGTGACCATTCCTCTGCAAATGAGACAGTTCACACACATTCACATTGATATGATTGGGGGTCGGGCTCCTAGCTTATCTGCTCACTCAAGCAATGCAGAGGCATCAAAGTGCCGCCAAGTTCTTCAGAGTTCCCCACCCCCCCCACCACTGTCTCCTCACCCCCTCCCCCCAACACAGAATGCAAATTCTTGAGCATTTCAGTGGACTGCAGAGCAGTTGGATGACTGCACATGTTGTACAATCTCTTTTTTAAATCTGGCCATGGAGCAGTCACTGCTGGAGGTGCTCACAGCCCCTTGCAATCTCAGCATCCCAGTTTGGACCAGTTTCTCACATGGTTCAAGCTAACAGGGCAGTCATGCAGCACACTAATCTCTGACTTCCAAGTAGCGGCCAGCACTATCTGGGAAGCGTTAAAGGGCCATCACACTTAACCAGGACAGGTTCTTAGTACACCCATACTAACCATGTGTCACCCTCTCCTTCATCCTGCAGGAGGAGTATATCAGGTTCATGGTGCCTGGTGAATTAGCTGTATGCCTGATGACCTACAAGGCGTGAAGAAGACGGCGGGGAGAGCAACTGAAGCTCCTGGCAGTGCAGAGGCAGGAGCAGAAGCCTCAGGAAGAATGGGAGGCTGGGGCTCCCACACACACCACTGAAGAGCCACAGCGAGCCGTCGCAGGCCGGCGCCTAGCAACGCTCAGGGTCTATAGACGCCCCCTTTCATTCCTGCATGATGATTGAGAAGCAGTGTCTGAGAATGTCTAAGGATCTGCCACTTACTGCAGGATTTGGCATCACAGGGACATGGAGAGCATCCACTGCCAGTGGCTGTGAAAGTGACTCTGGCACTCAATTTCTATACCAGTGGCTCCTTTCAAGGCTCCACAGGTGACCTCTGTGGGATTTCTCAAGCCTCCACCCACAAATGCATCCAGGTGGTCAAGGATGTCATCTTTGCGAGGGCACACAACTTTGTGCATTTCACCTGGGATGAGGAGAGTCATGATGCAATGATTTGCCCAGATTTCAGGTTTCCCATTGGTTCAGGGGGCAATCGACTGCACTCATGTGGCGCTCAGATCTCCATTGCAACACGTGGTGGACTTCATCAACTGGGAGGGATTCCATTTGCTGAACGTGCAGCTGGTGTGTGACCACCAGAGACGCATCCTGCAGATGTGCACATGGTTTCCAGGAACTGTGCACAATGCCTACATCCTCAGTTGGTCACAGATGCCTGGAGTCTTCCAGGGTCCACAGAAGCTGCAGGGATGGCTCCTAAGGGACAAGGGCTGCCCGCAGAGGCCGTGGCTGATGACACCCGTGCAGCAGCCTCAGACTGCAGCAGAGTAACGGTGTTATGAGGCTCATGCTGAAGCTTGCAACTTGGTGGAGCAGACTATCAGGATGCTGAAGATGCTGTTCCGGTGTCTGGACCAGTCTGGTGGAGCCCTGCAATACAGTCCACAAAGGATGTCACACATCATCGTTGTCTGCTGCGCCCTTTACAACCTGACGCTCCAACAGGGAGACGAGCTGGCTGAGGAGGAGACGGAGGAGATGCACGTCTCCTCCAACGAGGAGGACGCTGATGGGGATGAGGCTGAAGAGGTCCTTGGAGGTGGCGATGAGGCCCTCACACTGGCCAGATAAGGCAGGCATGCTTGAGAAGCCCACATAGTTGCTAGGTTTGTGGGGGATGATGACGACATGCAGTGAGGTGACCACAGAGTTCCTCACATTGCATGTGTGAATATTTGACTCCAGTCTGGCTGATGGCAGCACAAATACCCTCTGTGAGAATGCTCCTGTCATGGAGATGCAGTGGAGGCTCTAATAGTTGCTGGATTGCAGGAGATGATGATAACATACATCACTTTGGTCTGGAGGCTGCACAGAGCACAGGGAAAAGGCCCTGGACTAAAACACCTGCCTTTATCTGGTGCAGAAAGGTTTCACATCTGAGTGACAAGAACACTACTCATCAGAACAAGGAGCCATAGGTAGAAAGACATTCTTGGGAGTTTATTGACAATAGTGAACAGTATGTACAGGTGATTAACACCTGTGCCCAGGCTATGCAACTAATTCTCCTTACCTGCCCTAACCCTGCCACTACGTCTTGGTGCTCCCTGGACATCCATAGCAAAGGAGGAGGCAGCCTGCTGACTACGACACCCAGTCTGTGATGACTTTGGCTGGCGTCTCTGAAGGGCCGAGACTTGGAGGCCCCCGGACTCCTTTAAGGGTCCTGCTGTATGGCAGTGGCACCCTCCTTCGTCTGTGAAACTGGAGCTGCTGAGGTCACAGGAAGAGGGGAGTCAGGTGGGCCGGACACTCTCGGAGTCTCCTGAATAGATGGGCCCGGAGTGTGCACCTGTTGATCCTCCTCCCTATGGCTGCCCAGGGGCCCCAGGCTGACTCTTTGAGGAGCAGGGGTAACTGTAGCAAGAATGAGCTACCCAGCACCCTCTCACATATGCATTTTTGGAGGACAACTATGGCATCAGTGATGGAGTTGAAGGCGTATAACAATGCAGGAGCGAAGTTCTGGACCAAGGTCTCGATGACAGCCGCTGTCCTACCAGTGTTGGCCTCAGTGAATTGACGTGCTGGCACTATCACCTCAGACGGAAGGCAGATGGACTCCTCCATCGTGCCTTGCAATTTGAAGTGTGCAGCAGGCATCCCTTCCTGATGTTCCTGAGCTTGCCTTTGCAGCTCCAGGAACTGTGACATGATCGAGTTCAGAGGCTCGTCATCTGACTCGGACTCAGCAAATCTTTGGCCTCCAGCAGTCCTTAGAGTGCCAGACACCTGGGAATCCCTGCCACTACCTGTTGTGGATCAGATGATGTGATGTGCTCACCAGGTTGTGATCCCGGCTGTTTGGCAGATGTGCCTGCCAAAGCAAGGAGAGATAATTAGTGTATGGCTGGGGACTGTGAAACAAGATACATCACTCACAGCAAGGTTGCCTGATGGATGTTTCACTGCTGCATCCACAATTGGTAGAGCAGCACCGACATCACCGTCAGCACAGGAATGGTCCAGATCCTCACCGGCCAGTTGGATGGCTCTGTTTTCAAAGTTCGTGAGGACCTTGATTTCAGGCATCCTGCCATAGGTCTGCGACCTCTCTCTCGTTGTGTACCAGCTTGTCCTGCATGGATAGAGATGGAGAGATGGTAAGCAGGACACCTGCTGAGCCAGATGATAAATGTGTCTGGCCTGTACAGATGGTGTGTGGTCCCATGGACCGGATGGGGACAACGATGGTGAGTGTGAGAGAGTGAATGTTGATGTCCCTTGATCTGGCAGTGAGTGAAGGCCATGTGGATGTGTATTGGGTTTGTGCTTTGAGAGAGGTGAAAAGAGTGACTTATCTTGGTTAAACAGAGGAGATCATTCATCCTCTTGCGGCACTGAGTGGCCGTCCTCTTCTGAAGAGCGTTGGCGCTGACCGCCGCTGCCACTGCCTCTCAAGCTGGATTGGTCATGTTGCAGCCAGGGCGAGGTACAGGAAATCCCGGCGGGCTTCCACGGTATCCAGCAGTTGCTCGAGGGACCTGTCATTAAACCAAGAGGCTGCAGTCTTCTTGTCTTTGAGAGCCATGTCTCCTGGCAGCAGTGGCGAGCTGGAAGCAGTGAGCTTGCAGGTGGCCTTTAAACATGATGATTGCGGGCGGGCGAATGAGGAGTCCCGTGTTTCCCGGGAGTGCATAAATAATGAGGTGGACTTGGGATGATAAGGCGTGAAAACCCGCCATCGCCATTTTACCCGCCCGCTACCACACAGTGCAAATTTGGGAAACTTCCGCCCTATTAGATTGGATGTGTGGATGAAGGAAAAAATATTTAAGGGATATGGGAACAGTGTGGATAAGAATGATTAGAACTATTTGCCCACTTTGAGTGGCCTATTTTGTTGTTGTAACTTCTCCATGATTTCTAAGTATACATCTATTGCTTTTGTATTCATTCTCTCATCATGTTTTGGGAATTTTGGCAAATTTGTTGCTCCAAGTATTTGGCAATAAATTATATCGCAACAATGACATTTGAAATTTGAATTGAAATCTGTCCAAGGAGGTTTACAATTAGCATACAGCAATGAGAGGTGAGTAGTCAGACCAAATTGAGTCAACTATTTTTATTGTTATCTCAACTCAGCTGCTCCTTGCAAACATCCCCCTATTATTGCTGGGATAGACCAATTCATTTCAACCAACATGGGAATGTCAGCTGACAAGCCAAGAGAGGCAGCCAGTTTCATTGATGGACTTGCTGATGAGCCAGTCAACAGGGAAAAAATCAAAAGAGCTGTCCACTTCCTGTTGTCAGAATTAATAAAGAGGGGGGGAAAAAAGCCTGCTCAGAGTTAGCCAGTCCCAACAAAGACTAAAGATCACACCCTTGGCAGGACTGCAAGTTAAGCTATCACTCATTGATTTTCACAGCTATAGGCTAATCGGGAAGCAAAGACAATGGCCGGGATTTTCTGGCCCCATTGGTGGCGGGCATTATGGCGGGCGTGAGTGGACAATATGGTGAGAAGGCCAAAAATCGGTTTTATGTCGTTGTGAAACCAGTTTGCGATCGTGGGCCACGTTTCTCGCCATCCAACGTCGGGAACTTAATTTTAATGCATTTGCACATAGGCTCATGGACGTTTACAGCACATAAGGAAGTCATTTGGCCCATCATGTCCCCGCCAGTCAACAAAGATCTGACTACACTAATCCCATTTTCCAGCACTTGGCGCACAGGCCTGGAGGCTATGGCAATACAAGTGAATGTCTCAATACTTCTTAAATGTTATGAGAGTTTCTGACTGAACCACTCCTTCAGGCAGTGAATTCCAGACTCCCAACACCCTCTGAGTGAAGTAATTTCTCCTCAACTCCCTTCTTAGCCTTCTACCTCTTACCTTAAACAATGCCCCCTGGTTATTGGCCCCTCTGTTAACGATCCAGCCTGTCTATGTCCTCATAATCTTAAAAACCTCTATCAGGTCCCCTCTCAATCTTGGCTACCCCAAGTTTGCATTTCATCATTGTGGCCACAGGCTGGAATCATCCCCCCATGTCAAATGTACCTCCCACCACGCTGATGTGACTTCAGAACGGCATGATTTACAATTGCCTTGAAAAGGCATGCACCCAGCAAACTGAACTTTGAGGGGAAATCGGAGGTGAGTGCACACAACCTTGGGCAACACTCGCAAGGATCGCATGTAGGACATCAAAGAAGAGGCACCACACATTCAGTGGGGGTACAAGCAAGTTGCTTTTCCCGGCTGGCTTTCAGTGCAGTACCGGGGAAAGGGTTCCAGTGCAGGTGTGGCCAGGTGGTGTGGGGGGGTGTTGGTTGGGTATGTGTGCAAGGCAGCACAGGCAGACCGAAGCAAGTACACAAGTACTTGTGCGGAGGGTAGGGTGTGGTGGAGGGGGTGGTGGAGAGAAGGGGCCACGCATATGGAAAGCAAGTCAGAAGTGAGCATTCTTCCGTAGCTGAGACCGTTCAGCTGCAGCTCCATTGCTATGCTTGGAGTCAGGCCTCTGAAGCTTTTCTGCCCACTCAAGCAACTCAAAAACATGAAAAAGCCACCAAATGCTCCAGAACCTTTCACCCCTCAGACACAGACTGCAAATTAATGTGCATATTAGGGAGCAGCAGAGCAATTGGCCGACTGGGCAAGTCATAGAATCCCCTTGCGAAAGGTGGTCATGGCACAGTCACTGGTGGAGGCGCTCACAGCCCCTTGCAATGTCTTTATTAAGGTTTGGACCAGAATCCATTATGGTTCAAGCTAACAGCACAGCCTTGCAATGTGGGTTAGGAGAATGTCTGTGCCTGAGCTGAAAGCACAGCATACAGCCCAGTCCACGGCATGAAGCTGCTCCAATTAGTAAAGTGGAGTGGGGCGGAGATGGGTGAGGTTTCAGACAGCCATGAAGTGCACTACACACTTGCTAACCAAGTGCATGCTTGCATGAAGGGGCTTTGAGACTTAACCGAGAGAAATCCTTAGGGCATATATGCTAACCCACATGTCTCTCTCTTTGTTCCTGCAGGAGGAGAACATCAGGATCATGGAGCCTGGTGATTTAGCGGTGTGCCTCATGGTATACAGGAGCAGAGAAGATGAAGAAGAGAGAAGTTGAGGTGCCTGGCTCACCAAAGGGAGGAACACCTCCCTCAAGGCAAAGGGGCGGCAGGGTCTGCTGCACACGCAGCTGAAGATCCACAGCGAGCCATTGCTAGCAGGTAAATAGACCCAGGGTCAATGGAAGGTGCTTGTCATTCCTACAGACAACTAAGAACCAGTGTCGCCGAAGCCTGCACATGTCTAGGGAACTGCTTGTTCACATATACCACCTGCTACAGGATTTGGTGCCACAGGACATGGAGGGCATCCACTGCCAGTGACTGTAAAAGTGACCGCGACTCCTGTCTGGTTGAGGGCTGCTCGCTTGCGCTCTGTGATCAGGGCCATATCAGCCTCCATGGGTTGGGTCTGACCTCCCCAGTCTCAAGGTCTTCCTGGGGCTCCCCTGGACCATGAACCTCAGGCCGGGGCTCTTCCCAAAACTGGGCTAGATGGTGCCGGGCCCTTCTTTCCCTCCTCAGTCTGGGCACTGCCATCAAGAAGGCAACATTGAGCGCAGCCTCCATTCCGCAATCCTCCTTCTCCCTATGGACAGATCCAAGATATCAGTGTATCTCAACCAACAATTACGGACATCCCACTCCAAGCCAGAAAGCCACTATCATGCCCTTGGGCTGCACTTGCACTACCTTCCTTTCCCTGTTCCACTCCCTCACAGATCAAAAGTTTCTCACAAGCCACCCCAACAACTTAACATCTCAATCTAATATATGATGGAAGAGGGTTGAACACAACCATGTAATTTTGTGGCTGAATTTGGATTTGAGATTACTGCTGCCTTGCACTTCTGGAAATAACCCATCACTGCGCCTTGTGCCCTGTGACCAATGTCAGAAGGACAATTTGGTTTGCAGGGTTTGATAGAGCTTCTTGCATCTATCCAGCAGCTGTGCTCCCTTAATCGCTGGCTGCCACTCCCCTTCTCACATTCCTCTGATGGTTAAATGCTTATCTCTAATGTGACCCCAGTGCCCAGCGTAGTCTTGCATAAACGCGCATCATAAGTTACTAGTTCCAACGTTAACTTTTCAATAAAGTCTTCATGAGTTCTCTCAGCTGAGCCTTCATCTCCGTGTTGACATTTTGCTAAGTATGAGGTTGGCTTTGAAAGGGCCCCGGAATCCAGTCATGGACACCTCCCGCACTACCTCAGACACCTCCCGTGGCGATTTTATTCTAGTTTCATTTTTAAACTGCATCATTGATTCGGGGTCTCAACATGGTGGTGCTGCACTTCCACTTCCAGACCAGCTTCGACCCTCCTCCTGTCACCGTTCCTGTCCCTCCAATAATCCTTGAACCCCATGATTTGCAGGTAGACCTCCCTCCAGTAATTCTCCAGCCTCCCCCAGTAACCCTGAAGCCCATAGTCATTTTTCTGGATCTTGCACCTGCCCCCACCCCACCACCAACCCCCCCACCCCCCCAACCACCCCAACACCCCCCTACATTATTACTTTTTCCTCATTTACAGGCTGCAGATGTCTCCCCTGACCATGACCATTCTGTCTGCAGCCCAGGACCGAGCCAGACACCCCAGGGCCACTAGGTGTCAGGCACTGACCATGCCTTGCACAACATGTTGAGGTATGGCCCCCAATGTGCAGACAGGCCTTAACCTTCCCTGGACCTGGACTACAATGTGCATGCCATGCATAGCCCTGTAGCATGGCCCACAAAGCCAAGGACTGCCTTTAATCTCTTAACCCCACAATGTGGTCCACAGAGCCTAGGACTACCTTTAATGTCTCACCCTGACTCAGTCCCAGAACTATGACTCTCTGACACTCATCCCGCTGCTTCATTCAAGACTCAATACCCCCTGTCCAGTCATGAGTCTGTATCTGTGCCATATAACACCACGCACTCCACCTCTCACCACCCCCGCCCCCGAATCTGCATGTACCCCTTCCATGTCAGGCTCCAGTTCCCCCAGCCCTAGTCGGACTGCCATCCCCCCTCCCTCCCCTGTTCCCTTCACCCTCATGCCTCTGCCTATCCACCCCCTACCCCACTCTCCCCACTGCCCACTGTCCTCATGCTGGTCCCTGCTGGTAGAGTGCAGCCCTGCTTGCGCCCACAGCACCCATTGCAGACAGCCCTACCTGTGAAACCCACCAGTCTCACCCGACAGAGCAGCTTTGGCAGAAGTGACTAGTCAGAGCTGTGCTGAGCTCTGCCGCTTGTGTTTCAGGCTGGGAGGGCCTTAATTGGACCACAAGTGTGAGATCACCTTCCAGTCTCAATTGCAGGCAGACTTCCCGAACGCCCCCGCCCGTCCCCGCCCTCCTCCACCGAACCCAATTCTGCCCTATTGTTTCAATAAGATCATCTCTCATTCTTTTAAACTCCAAAGGATACAGGGCCAGCCTGCTAATCTTTGATTCCGATTTATCTGGGCCAAATCTCTTCTTACCCCATTGAAGTTAGTTTTCCCTCAGTTAATTCCATTCAATTCAATTCAATTCTATTCTATTCAATTCAACTCAATTCAATTTCACATTATTGTCCATATGGAAATTCATTTTGGTACATATCTCGTTCGTTAAAAAATTACATATAAATGAATAATAACAATAAAAGGAAAGAAAATTACCCTGCCACAGAGGTCTAACTTTAATTAAAATATGTATTAAAAACTATTCCAAAGCATTAAAATAATCAGTCAGTGAGTCCCACCATAAGTGCTTATCCTCTTCCATACATCAAAATTAAAAGTTCCTGCAGAGAAGGGTACAAACAAGTTCAGGAACTAATTTTTCCTGCATCTGAGGGATTGTAGCCTTTTCCCTGAACGTATCCAACAGTAATACTGAGACAAGGGGTGATTCTCATAGTTCATTACACCCTCTACTTTGTCAAAATTCTTCAAGAGGAGATTTCACCAAGAAAGATGTGCTTTACAAATACTCTTTCTGCCTTGTTCAATAAACTCTGTACCCTTAAAGTGTCTACTCTCCTAAGACAACAGTGCTAGGAGAGACATCCAAAAATAAGACAGCACTCTCAATTACAGCTGTTTAGAAAATTTTCATGATTGTGGGATTGACCTGAAAGGATTTTAATTTCCTGAGGTAGCATAAGCATGTATGTCTCTTGGCACCGCATCTGTACACTGTTCCCTCCAATTCAATTTATCATCTACTTTGATATCTAGGTACTTGTAATTATTAACTATTTCAATGCTCATATCATGAATCTTTATGGGAACAATCTTATCAATTATTTTTTTCCTAAATCTTATAACTATTTCTTTGATTGTATTTCCATTCAATTTAAGAGAATTATGAACTTCTTTGCCAAGATTCTATAGTTTCCTTTGTTATTGATTAAGAGACCCACAAGTACCATATCATCAGCATACTTCAGGATTGTTATGCCATCGTACACTGATCGACAATTATTCTTATCGAGCATGAAAAACACAACCCTGAGGAGATCCAGTATTCATTAACACAGGCTCTGAATACATCCCAGAAACCAATACCCTTTGGGTCCTGTTGTGAAGGAAATCACAGATCCAAAAGTATGAGAGTAGGATTGACATCAAAGTTTTTCAATTTTTCAGTAAGCTTGAATAGTTCCATAGTATTAAAAGCTGAAAAGAAATCAGCAAATGTAGTGCAAGTATAGTATAGTTGCCTAACCTATCCATGTGCTGTTGGATCAAATGGACCATAATCAGAACAGCATCACCCACTAACTTATGTGGTTGATAAGCAAACTTAAACTGATCAATATGTGGAACAAGAGGTTCTAAAAGACACTTTGACATCAAGTTCTCAAAACACTTCATGGTTAACAATGTAAGAGCAGCAGGTCGGTATTCTTACTGTGGATTACTCCTTGTCCTTTTCCATAACCAACCTAAATCTTATGACACAATTATTATTGTCCCATTAATGTTCCCCTGCTGATACTTGATCCAATTGGCCCACCTCATTCCCAAGTATCAGGTACAACAGTGCCTCCTTTCGCATTCAACTGGAAACATACTGCTGTAGAAAATTTTCCTGAACACACTCTAGGGGCTCTTCCACTATCTACCCTTAACACTACTACTATCCTGGTCTATATTTGGATGACTAAAGTCCCCCATTATAACTACTTTACAATATTTGCACTTCTCCAGAATTACATTGCAAATTTGGTCCTCTACATCTTTCCCACCATTTGGCAGTCTATAGACTACAATGAGGAATGTAAATTGTACCATTTTTGTTATTTAGTTCCAGCCAAATAGATTCAGTCCTTGACCCTTCTGGGACATCTTCTCTATCCACCGCTGTAATATTCTCCTTAATCAATAGTGCCATCACCTCTTTTCTATCTTTACTGAAAATCTTGGATCCAGGGATATTTAATGCCCAGACTGCTTTTCTTTGAGTCAAGATTCTGTTATCACCACAAGATTATATTTCTAGGTGGCTATCTGCATCTGCAACTCACCAGTATTATTTACCACACTCCATGCATTCACGTGCATGAGCTATAACCCTAGTTTAGACTTTGTTACTTTCCCTCTTACACTAAACCCACTTAGTACATTAATATTCCATACTCTAGAGCTGTCTCTCTTTTTCTTCTCGACTGCCTGGCAGTCACATATTTCCTATCTCCCTGCATACTCTCGACCTATGGATTGACTACATTTATAAAGTACTATTTACAAAGTGTTCGCCTTCATGCATCGTTAATCCGTGCCTCCAATTTCCCTGCAGAGTAGGGTTGTCAACTCTCTAGGATTGTCCTGGAGGGTACAGGAGTTAAAGAATTGTCTCCTGGTCATTGTGGCCAGCTACCTAGGAGAAAAATCAACACACCATTAAAAAAAGGGAGCACTTTACATTTCCTTGCATACTTTTGATTATTAGTTATAAAACCATTGAAAAGCTGTTAGGAAATGGAGATACATTAAATAAGTTATATTGATATTTGTGGGTGTTAGGAATGAGTTTTAGCTTTAATGTTTAAGTTTGATTTGTATTTCTGTTGTGTGTTAAGAAAAGGTCAAATCGAGTTTTACTTTCAGTCTAAGAAGTACCTGCATTTCTATTAAGAATTTTAAGACTATTGCAGACAAGTTAAACAAACATGAGTAGAGAACCTGGGCTGTTGCCGAGCAACAAGGGTCCAGAGACGGAGATCCCTCCCACAGACACACACAAGAGAAATTAGAAACAGCAGTTTGATTTTGGAAGCTATTTGAATTCAGTTGGTTTTGAAAGTAGATGCCAAGAGAGACTGGAGCAAAGGGGACAGACAGCCAGTCCAAAGCTAAAGAAAAGACCGCAAAATCCAGGGGAACGGAACAGAAGAAAGTCCCAAGCAGGCCTTCTAGTCAAAGGAATGACAGGAACTGGAAATAGTTCTTGTTCTGTGGAAGTGAAAATAAGGAGCAGAAAGGAAGGCTCCAAGTTTCCAGCTTAAAGGAAGCTGATTTAAAGCGAGAGACCAGAAGGTCCAAAGAGACAATTAAATGTCTATGAGTTTTGCTATGAGCATGTGAAGCAGTAGTGTTCTGTTGATGGCTGAGTCGGTGAGAGAGAGTGCATGGAAAAAAGCTGGAACGCAAGTGATGATCCAGGGAAGAGGAATGTTGGAAGAAAAGTTCGAAACTCTAAAGGTGAACCCTTGCAGATGTTGTCTGAGAGAAAGTGTTGGCTTGGGAGAAGATTCCAAGGCAAGTTCTTGGAAAGTGGAGATTGGAAACCCCTGTGTCAAAGACGGAGTGCAGTGAGACTGGTTGGCTCAAAGTGTAACAAGCGTCTGCGGGGAGTTGATGAGAGATCCATAGCATCTGATTGAGGTGGCATCTGTCACTTGCTTTCAGAGTGTGGTGCGTTTGACCACAGGGTGCCTATTGATTTACATGCACTGTATACTTACTGCGAACGTTAGAGTATAAGATAACTTTTGTAACTTGTGCTATCCTTATAAATCTGTTTATCTCTGTAAAGGTATAGTTGTGGGTGAAGGTGTATTGTAATATAATTAATCTTTTCTTGTTTAATAAATCTTTTATGCTTTTGTTGCAAACACATTTGCTGATTCTAGTGACTCTGTTCAGTAGCCGTTTGCCACCAACTGAACAAACAAATAAAAGTTAGGGTTTCTCAAGCAGGTTCCATCCTGGGATCAGGCTTATCCAGTGGTAACCTCAGTTGGGGATCAAAACAAAGTGGCGACTCATCTGGCATCTGAAACGCGGACAGTGGGTGATTGGATGTGGAATAATAATTGGTTCAGGACCATCATTATAAGGTATGATTGGAAACCCTTGGACATTGTTGGGATCTGTGAATCCTTATGAAACAAGTATGTGGAGGTAAAGTGATACTGCACATAGGAATTGGAGTTGCTGTGAAATATATTATACTAGTTTGAATTCGAAATGACTTTGGAGTTTGCTACATCTTTTTCACAGATGGAAAATGTAACCCTGACTGGTTTACAGAAGTTAACCAAGAGTAAGCTAATGGAATTGGTGGATAAGCTGGAGATAGAATTACCTGAAGGGGTGAGGAAGCAGACATAGATGGGATAATAGAACAGCATTTGAAACTGGAAGGGATAACAAGAGACCACATTCTCCATGAATCAATTATGTTAGCTAAGATCCAGTTGCAAATGAAGCAACTTGAACAAACAAAGGAACTGAAAATAACTTGAACTAAAGGCAAAGGAAAGAGAAAGGGAAAGTGAAAGGGCATTTCAAAGAAAGCAAGCAGAAAGGCAGGAGAGAAAAAGAAAGCTGGAACTGGAATTTCATGCAAGGGAGAAGGATAAAGGGAAGGAGCAAAGGAAAGAGAGAAGGAACAAGAAAGGGAACACCAGCTTAGATGGTTGGAAGTACAAAAAAATCTTAGGTGCTGAGGAAGGTTCTGATGATCAAAAAAACCTTCAACCCAAAATCCAGTGGGGCAATGTTTAAATTTGTGCAAGCTCTCCCAAGGTTTGAGGAAAGGGATGGAGAAGCAGTCTTTATATCATTTGAAAAGGTTGCTAGGCAAATGAAGGGGCAAAAAGAAATCTGGACATTGCTTTTACAGGCTAGATTGGTAGCTAGAGCTCATGAGCTTTACGCTTCACTTTTGGAAGAGGTATTGATGGATTATAATGTAGTAAAAAAGGCTATTCTTAGTGCATATGTGTTGGTCCCTGAGGCATACAAGCAGAAATTTTGGAATATAAGGAAACAGCCTGGGCAGACCTACATTGAGTTTTAAAGGGTAAAGCAAAGTAATTTTGATTGTTGGATAGGGGCATTAAAGGTAGGGATGACATATGAAGCTCTTAGGGAAATAATTCTCTTGGAAGAATTTAAAGCTTCACTTCCTTCTGTAGTTAAAACCCATACTGAAGATCAGGAGGGTAAAACAGCTAGACAGGCAGTGGAGATGGCTGATGATTATGAACTGGTTCATAAATCTAAACCATGTTTTCATCATTCCCATAAAGCCAAGAAGGATAGAAGATGGGAAGGTGAATGGAAGGCAAGTAGCCAGGGAAGAGAAGGAACAGTTGAGAATTCTCAGGAAACTTCTCCTCAGACCAGAAAGGACGGTACTGAGGGTGGCAGTGACATTTGAAAGCCTAAGTGTTTTCATTGCAACAAGGTGGAACGTCATCAAGCAGATTGCTGGAAATTGCACAGTAGACTTATTGCAGGAGTAGGAACACATAAGGAACACTCAGGAAAGGTTGCGTACGAAAAGCAAATGGCTGTTAAACCTGTAGTTGTAGTACGGGTGAAATGTGTTCCCTCAGAACATGCAGGAAAGGGGAATATGGTTCAGGATAGTCCAAAGAATTCTTTGATTGATGGTGAAGGAAGTTAGGCTATTAGATATTCTGAATGTTTTGTCTCAAACGAAAAAAGTGTTCCCTTATTCCTCCAACAAAATAAATAAACAGATCAACATTTTCAGAGATACTGGGGCAGAGCAATCATTGATGGTGGCTGATAATACAATTTATGTTCCAGGTGGTTTTATGAAAGTAAAGGAATTGATAAGTGGTATTAATGGAATTTATGAACCTGTTTCTTTGTGTAAAGTCAACATACAAAGTTACTTTGTAAATGGAATTGGTAGGGTGGGAATTATTCCTAAATCACCTTTGAAGGGGTAGATTTTATTCTGGGAAATGATTTGGGTGATGGAGCCCATAATGTGGCGACAACTGTATTGCAGCAGGCAGTTGATCATGCTGATCTTAACCAACTTCAGAAAGCTACTGTGGCCAAAAATGAAACACTTGTTGGCGCTAATAAGCAATTGAAAGAAAACCTGATCAATGCAGAAAATCGACTTTCATGTATGAAAGGGGAGTTTGCTAACAAAAGAAGAGAATTGCTGAGAACAAGTGAGAATCAGTCACAGAAAGTAGAACTAAAATCAAAATACTGCGGATGCTGGAAATCCAAAACAACAACAGAATTAACTGGAAAAACTCAGTTGGTCTGGCAGTATCGGCGGAGAAGAACAAAGTTGACGTTTTGAGTCCTCATAACCCTTCAACAGAACTGAGTAAAAATAGGAGAGGTTCGAAATATTAGCTGGTTTAAGGTGGGGGGGTGGGGTGGGGGGAGAGAAGTGCAGGGTGGTGGTTGTAGGGACAAGCAAGCAGTGATAGGAGTAGATAATCAAAAGATGTCACAGACAAAAGAACAAAGAGGTGTTGAAGGTGGTGATATTATCTAAAAGAATATGCTAATTAAGAATGGATGGCAGGACACGCAAGGTACAGCTCTAGTGGGGTTGGGGTGAACTAAGACTAACAGGTCATAAAAGGTATAGATTTAAAAATAATGGAAATTGGTGGGGAAAGAAATCTATATAAATTATTGGAAAAAACAAAAGTGTTGGGGGAAGAAATGTAAATGGGATGGGGATGGGGGAGGCAGTAAAAGATCTAAAGTTGTTGAATTCAATATTCAAACCAGAAGGCTGTAAAGTGCCTAGTCAGAAGATGAGGTGACGTTCCTCCCGTTTGCGTTGAGCTTCACTGGAACAATGCAGCAAGCCAAGGACAGACGTGTGGGCAAGAGAGCAGGGTGGAGTGTTATAATGGCAAGTGACAGGGAGGTTTGGGACATTCTTGCATACAGACCGCAGGTATTCTGCAAAGCGGTCGCCCAGTCTGCGTTTGGGCCCTTGGACAGTGAGGTGAGGGGAAGTGAATGGGCAGGTGTTGCAACTTTTGCGTATTCATGGGGAGGGGGTTGAGGAATAGGGGGTGATGGAGAAGTGCACCAGGGTGTCCCGGAGGGAACGATCCCTACAGAATGCCACCAGGGTGGGTAAAGGGAAGATGTGTTTGGTGGTGGCATCATGCTGGAGTTGCCGAAATGGAAGAGGATGATCCTTTGAATGCGGAGGCTGGTAGGGTGATATGTGAGGACAAGGGGGACACTATCATGTTTCTGGGAGGAAGGAGAAGGCTTAAGGGTGGATGCGCGGGAGATGGGCCGGACACAGTTGAGGGCCCTATCAACGACCGTGGGTGGAAAACCTCGGTTAAGGAAGAAGGAGGACACGTCAGAGGAACTGTTTTTGAAGGTAGCATCATCAGAACAGATGCGACAGAGGCGAGGGAACTGAGAGAATGGGATGGAGTCCTTACAGGAAGCGGGTTGTGAGGAGCTGTAGTTGAGGTAGCTGTGGGAGTCGGTAGCTTGAAATGGATATTGGTGGACAGTCTATCACCGGAAATTGAGACAAAGAGGTCAAGGAAGGGAAGGGAAGTGTTAGAGATGGACCATGTGAAAATGATGGAGGGGTGGAGATTGGAAGCAAAATTAATAAGTTTTTCCTGGTTCCGACGAGAGCATGAAGCAGCACCGAAGTAAGCATCGATGTACCAGAGAAAGAATTGTGGGAGGGGGCTGGAGTCGGACTTGAACAAGGAATGTTCCACATACCCCATAAAGTGACAGGCATAGCTGTTCCTCGAATAGATTCCCGAACAATCCCCATTTCCATTTTTTTTAATCTGTACCTTTTATGCCCTGTTAGTCTTAGTTCACCCCACCCCCACTAGAGTTGTACCTTGCGTGTCCTGCCATCCATTCTTAATTAGCACATTCTTTTAGATAATATCACCACCTTCAACACCTCTTTGTTCTTTTGTCTGTGACATCTTTTGATTATATACTCCTATTACTGCTTGCTTGTCCCTACAACCACCACCCCCCCTACTTCTCTCCGCGCCCCCCCCCCCCCCCCCACTACCTTAAACCAGCTTATATTTCACCACTCTCCTATTTTTACTCAGTTCTGTTGAAGGGTCATGAGGACTCGAAATGTCAACTTTGTTCTTCTTCGCCGATGCTGCCAGACCTGCTGACTTTTTCCAGGTAATTCTGTTTTTGTTTACAGAAAGTAGAATGCTTGACTGAGGACTTGAAATGCTTAAATGATAATCTTTTAGAAGCAAAGTTAACAAAGGTCAATCTTCAGTTAAAACTTGATGAACTTCAAGCATCAGAAGTAGCTATGAAATTTCAGGGAAAATGCCTTGAAGGAGAAAAGGAATTGCTGGTAAATCAAAATAATTGGCTGAATGCATAACTGAAAACTAAAACTGATGAATTGTTAGGAGGTCATCATGACAATAGAGATGTGATTCACAAACATCAGTGCAAACTGGGGAAGATGAAGGAAAAGATGTCTGGTATGGAGTATCCCAGTTCCACAGTTGTTCCTGTGAATAAAAACTCTTTGCTGAATTGTTGTCCAGTTGAGCAAAGAACTGATCCAAGTAAAATTACTGATCTATCCATCTCAGTAATGGACAATAGGAAAACAACTGAAGTGCCTACAGAATTGGAAATCAAGAATTACCAACAAAAAGGACTGAAATCACAAAATCAATGACCAGAGACATTGATTTACAAGTGCTAACTGGTGCTAATATACAAAATACAGAAGTTGGAATGCAGGCAAGTGGACAGTTTGCAAAAGACTATCCGACACCTGGAAAGGGGTGGAATGATATAGTTTGTGGGTTACGCAAAAGAATTGAAGGGTTGGAATGAACTATGAAACGCCACTGTGATTATGCAATTGACACTGCTCAAAAAAAAGTGGAAAAATTCTGTTCAAAGTAGGATTGTAAAAAACAATATCATAAAAGGTTTCAAGATCAGACCAAGCAGGAATACAAAACCGTTTTGTATGGACATAAAACACATCTCAATAATATCCCTGAAATGGCAAAAAGAAATTTTGACCAGAGAAGAAATGAAATGTTAACTCACAAAAATGCCACTTTGACTTTGATAAATCAAAATGAGAATTTATCACATTTGAGTTCAGAAAATGAGCTTGTGGATGGAATTATGCCTACAGTTAATGAAAAGGATGATTGGGTTGTAGAATTAAATGAAAAATTCTTTCCCAGTCTTTCACTGGGAATAAGGGGAAAAAGAAACATGAGAGTTGAGTTATGATAATACTATGATGTGCAAATTCTACTAATCCTGTTACATTTATTGACTTTGTTTAAATATGTTTTTGTTATTGTACAATATAATGTGTAATTATGAAATGAGATGAAAAATGTATTTGTATAGTATGTAATAATCTATTGTTAGAGGTTTATGACGTTAAGTTTGTGTGAGGTGGATGTAAGGCAATGGTAAAGTAACTTTCACTGTTGTAAATCTTGCTTTCCTCCAAAGGGAAGGTGTTAGGAAATAGAGATAGTTTAACTAAGTTCTATTCATATTTGTAGTTTTTAGGAATTAGATTTAGCTTTAATGTTTAAGTTTGATTTGTATTTCTGTATTTGTGTGTTAAGAAAAGGTCACATTGAGTTTTACTTTCAGTCTAAAAAGTGCCTGCATTTTTAAAGAGAGTTTTATGACTATTGCAGCTAGAGTAAAGAAACAATGAATAGAGGAACTGGGCTACCAACAGGGGTCCAGAGAGGCAGATTCCTCCCAATAACACACATAGGATAAACTAGAAACAGCAGTTTGATTTGGAAGCTGTTTGAGTTCAGTTGGTTTTGAAAGTAGCTACCAGAAGAGACTGGAGCAAAGAGGACAAAAGGTCAGTCCCAACCTAAAGAAAATACCCTAAATTCCAGGGGAGTGGAACAGGAGAAAGTCCCAAGCAGGCCTTCTAGTCAAAGGACTGACAGGAACCGGGAAAAGGTCCTGACCTGTGGAAGTGAAAGTATGGAGCAGAAAGGAAGGCACCAAGCTTTCAGCTTAAAGGAAACAGATTTAAAGTGAGAGGCCAGAAGGTCCAAAGAGACAATTGTAGGTCTGCGACTTTTGCTATGGGCATGTGAAGCAGTGGCATACTGTTGTCAGCTGAGTCAGTGACAGAGAGAGTGCATGGAAGAAACCTTGAATGTGTGTGACCCAGAGAAGACGAACATTGAAAGGAGAGTTTGATACCCTGGAGATGAACCCTTGCAGAAGGCATCTGAGAGAAAGCGTTGTTTAGGAGAAGATTCCAAGGCGAGTTCTTGGAAAGTGGAGATTGGAAATCCTCCTGTGAAAGACAGAGTTCAGTGAGACTGGTTAGCTCAAGGTGTAACAATCATCTGGGGGAAGTTGATGAGACATCCATAGCATCAGATTGAGGTGGCATCTATCACTGGTTTCAGATTGTGATGGGTCTGACTTTGTACTTACTGTGAACATTAGAGCATAAGATAGCTTTTGTAACATGTTATCCTTATAAATCTGTTTATATCTGTAAAGGCATAGTTGCAGGTGAAGGGGTATTGTAATATAATTAATCTTTTCTTGTTTAATAAATGTTTTATGCTTTTGTTGCAAGTTCATTAGATGACTCTGGTGACTGTTCAGTAGCCACTTTCCATGTATCTGAACAAACATATAAAAGTTAGAATCTATCACGCAGGGTGCCAGCCTGGGATCAGGCTTATCCAGTGATAACCTCAGTTGCGGATCATAACAAAGCCGTTTCACTGGGTGTGGCATTTGGAGATGGGAGGTCTGTAATGAAACCTCCAGCAGTAAGTCCAGCTTAAGTTGGCAATCCTGTTACAGAGCAATGTGCTGCACCACTGATACCCATCTAATTGAATGGTAATTTAATCGGTGGATTCTCACACCATATAATTTCAATCATACCAAGCAGTAGCATGGCTTTGATTTCTGGTGGGATAAAGCAAGAACTATAGTTTTTCTGCTTTTCCACTTAGTTTAACATTAAATCCAAGACACAACTGCCATTAATTTCAGTCAATTAAAGTCTTGCTTTTATATTGAGGAATATTTCAATATTTGTTGACATTTCCACTGTAGACATCTTAGCATACGTGGTAAGCCTTGCATTGATGATGGTTGTTAGTACCCTGAAGCACAGACTGCTCAGCTGCAAACATCTCTGCAAACTATACTTCCATCTAAACATTTTATGAGCATCAGATCAAATAGCTTCTGTGAAAACATTATAATAAGCATTTTCAGCAGTAATTTATGTTAAGTAACTAATTATAACCTAACTGCATGCCTTGTACTGTAAATGCGCAACATTCGAGGACAATCAATTAATTTAGAGTTGCACTATTTAGCTCTGAGTACTGCTGTAAATTAGTTAAATAGTGCAGAACCGAATTTTAAATAGTTACTCACCTTTGGGATTTGGCTTTCAATCCTGCTTGATAGGTTGGATGAAGGGTTATTATTCCCTCTGGATGTTAAGTTTCTAAGTATGATTAGTTTTTGCAAACTCTGCCCATGACCTATCACGATTTACTGAAGAAAAGTCATAAACAGAAACTACTTACTAACATTTGAGATGACTGATTTACCTAGTTGAATGTATAATGTCACAGGATTGTATTGCAGAATGCAACATGAGCTGTTGTTCCAGTCCTTCTTATTATGCTTGCTGCATATACTCATGGACACATGAAGATCTACATTAAAAATATTTGGTGTGGTATATCAGTTGCTGCTTGGATCACAATGATGTATGTCTGTATTGGAAAGATTTTCAAATTTACTTACCTTATCCCATACAAAATTTATGTATTTCCTTTCATTGCCCGTGTTTGTGTAAGAGGGACGTGTTTTCATGCCATTAGAGCCATTGTACCAATTAAGTTATTCCAGAACAGGCTTTATGTGAGTTTAAAAATAGAGGTTATTCATTATCACTAACTTACCCTCACTGTTTAAAACATGGCATCTCACTCACAATTCTCACCTATACTATCAAACACATTAAGATTATACAAAGATGAAAGTAAAACAATATGATTACAACTTCTGATTTTCTCAGTCTCTTTCATGGCAGGCCTATTGTTTCTTAGATGAAATTGATGCTTTAGTTGAAGTGAAGGTCTTGTAAAACAGGATCCTCAGTAAATTGTAGGCTTCTTATAATTGAATTTCCAGGAGATTGGAACTCAGGTGAACTTGAAGTTGAAACATGTTGTTGGAGTTGCTTCTCCCGCTTTCAATGTATTGCTGTTTATTACCTTGGCTGCTTGAATGCTGGTTTGAGGCAAGCAGAGTCTTGCTGATTTAAAGGCAAAGAGCAAACATGGCTTCCTCAGCATGTGATTTCCACAAATTCAAAGGCTTGCAAACAAAGGGTAGCATGCTGATTACACAGCCTGTGTTGCCGTTTGACACCTTGAGGATTTCAGACAGGCACAGCCAATATATTTTTGTTTGAATGAGCCATTCGATTGATAATAATCTTTTGAATTAGTTTCAGGAAAGACATTATACAACATCAGTCTGGAAGGTTCCTTTTGTTCCCTCTTGAGACAGACAAATTATTTCAATCCACAAAGGAAGTCAGGTGATCTTCAGGAAGCCATCTTTTACAGTCTTTGGTTCCAGCTCGTATTGCCTGAAAGTTCATAATATACTGGAACATGACAAGTATCATATGGAGATATCTGCTGTATGTAGGATACACAATGAAAGGATTCAATAAGCTTTATATCCTTTAATATCAAGCATAAGAAAACATTAAATTATAAATATCAATATCAATATTGTGCAATGAAAACAGAAAATGTTAAATATGAACAGGAAGCCACACAGCATCTGAAATGTAGGTTAGTATTTAAATCTGACCCTTTATCAGAACCACCTCTGCACTTAGATTTCACCAGAAACTACTTACTAACATTTGAGATGACTGATTTACCTAGTTGAATGTATAATGTCACAGGATTGTACTGCAGAATGCAACATGAGCTGTTGTTCCAGTCCTTCTTATTATGCTTGCTGCATATACTCATGATATCATCATTAATGAGTTGTGTTAACTACCCTCATTAGTAATGCAACAAAAATCCTTTTAAATCCATGCTTCATGTTATCTTTGTGTGTTATTGCTTTTTTATACAAAACACTTTTAGGTGAGAGCATGATTAAATATCAGGCTGAGCAGTAGGGCCTGCACATCATTCATTGCTCATGTTGTTGAGATGGTGGTTACTTCATGGTACATGATGGAATGTTTGGAGGAATGCTTAGGGGCATTTACATTGTCACTTTTATGATGATTTCTGAATTTGTTGACGTTATGGATTTTTCTAAGGTGGTGTTGCTATGGATTTTATTGAACTGTTAAATAAGATAAGAAATCCGTGTGGCTTCCACACATGAGGTAGAGTGAGGATACTTGCTGTTTTGCCATTGGGAATATAAATAGAACTGAACTCAATAGCGTTCTTTTTATCTCACTTATAAAATTCTAAAATTCTAGCCACAAATAACAGCATGGAGTAGTACGATTATGTTTGTGTGCAATTACCTGCATGAAAAGTTCCCCGTTTTGACTGTATTGGCTGAAGTACAGCTGGAAAACCAACACTTTACCCACAGGCAGGGAAAATTATCATGTGAATCAGCCTGGCTGCTTCTTTCCATCTCTTGCTGATTTGCTTAAATGGGCACAGTTTAAGAAAATTGTTGCCTGCCTTGCCTTTAGTATGGGGAACTGTGACCTTAGCATAGATTGATCTCAAACAAAGGAGGCGAGAAGCCCTGACATGGTTAAGTGTCTGCTATATGTATAAGACTTCCCAATACGCAAGGGTAGTCCAGTTACGTTTGTTTTCTGCACGGGACGTTCATTTTATGTTACATGCCTGAGAATAAATTACAGCATGTTTGTTATTGATTTTTTTGTACCACAAGCATGAGTGAATTATTTAGGTCTGTTTCATGAGCTAAGTTAAAATCAGGGAGATTAAGCGTTTTGAAAATTGAAAAATAAAGAATTATAAATGTTAATAACATGACCCCTCAAGTTACTCTGTCACATGAGCAGGGACACGTTACAAATTAGTTTGAAATGTTTTTATTTATGTTTAAATCACTGATCGAAACCTCATTCCACCCGTGGATGAGGTTTCACGAACAATCCAAAGGTCGCTTGGCCTTGTCGCCTGCCCGCCAACTGTAAGGTTGAACGGGCGGTGAAAAATTTCATTTATTTAGATCTTTAATGGCCTTAATTGGCTTGTTCATTGTCGGCTGGTGCGTTGCCAACTCCCGCGCACGTCCACTAGCCAAAATATCTTGCGAGCGCGTGATGAAGTTGGGACGCTTGCATTCGCCTGCCCGATGAGTGCAATATTCTGCCCCTTGTCTAAAGGCACTCCAATGAGTGTTGTGATATCAGATGTACCAATATTTTATGTAGGAGATTTGACTTCAACTTCACACATGTTCAAAATCATTTTAGGAACTTGGTATAATATGACTGCCAATAAAACATCAGGGAGCATCTTACCATAGGAAAAACTGTAAATTTGCTCTCAAGAAACCTCTCGAAGCACCCACCTCATCAGGCCCCCTTTAACAAATGTGCAGTTTGATATGTTAAACTGCAGGGGTAGGACTATCTCGTGTGGCCAGAAAGGATTTTTGAGATAAAAACGGATCCTTTTACCCACCTCCAATATTCTCCCTCCACCTGGACCCCTCCCTCTGGATTCTTACATTAGTCGTCTCAATTTCTCTGCTCCTCTCACCCATTCTAATCTGTCTGTCTCTGAACGTACTGCATTCCGTTCTCTCAGGTCCAACCCCAACATTGTCATCAAACCCACTGACAAGGGTGGTGCTGTTGTTGTCTGGTGCACTGACCTCTACCTCGAGGAGGCTGAGCGTCAACTCGCAGACACTTCCCCTACCTCTCCCTGGACCATGACCCCACCACTGAACATCAAGCCATTGTTTCCAGGACTGTCACTGACCTCATCTCCTCTGGAGATCTTCCTCCCACAGCTTCCAACCTGATAGTCACCCAACCTCAGACGGCCCGCTTCTACCTCCTACCCAAAATCCACAAGCAGAACTGTCCCAGTAGACCGATCGTGTTAGCTTGCTCCTGCCCCATGGAACTCATTTCTCGTTATCTTGACTCCCTTCTCTCTCCCCTTGTCCAGTCCCTTCCCACCTACGTCCGTGATTCCTCTGACACCTTACATCACATCCACAATTTCCAGTTCCCTGGCCCCCAACAGCTTCCTCTTCACCATGGACGTCCAATCCCTCAACACCTCCATTCCCCACCAGGATGGTCTGAGGGCCCTTAGCTTCTTCCTCGAACAGAGGCCCGAACAATCCCCATCCACCACTACTCTCCTCCGTCTGGCTGAACTTGTTCTCACACTGAACAATTTCTCCTTTAACTCCTCTCACTTCATCCAAATAAAAGGTGTGGCTATGGGTACCCGCATGGGCCCCAGCTATGCCTGTCTCTTTATGGGGTATGTGGAACATTCTTTGTTCCAGTCCTACTCTGGCACAACTTTTTCTTCTGTACATTGATGATTACTTCGGTGCTGCTTCATGCTCTCGTCAGGACTTGGAAAAATTTATTAATTTTGCTTCCAATCTCCACCCCTCCATCATTTTCACATTGTCCATCTCTGACACTTCCCTTCCCTTCCTTGACCTCTCTGTCTCAATTTCTGGTGATAGACTGTCCACCAATATCCATTACAAGCCTACCGACTCCCACAGCTACCTCGACTACAGCTCCTTACACCCCACTTCCTGTAAGGACTCCATCCCATTCTCTCAGTTCCTTCGCCTCCGTCGCATCTGTTCTGATGATGCTATCTTCAAAAACAGTTCCTCTGACGTGTCCTCCTTCTTCCTTAACCGAGGTTTTCCACCCACGGTTGTTGACAGGGTCCTCAACAGTGTCCGGAGCATCTCCCGCGCATCCACCCTTATGCCTTCTCCTCCCTCCCAGAAACATGATAGGGTCCCCTTGTCCTCACTTATCACCCCACCAGCCTTTGCATTCAAAGGATCATCCTCCGCCATTTCCGCCAACTCCAGCATGATGTCACCACCAAACACATCTTCCCTTCACCCCCCAGTGGCATTCCGTAGGGATAGTTCCCTCTGGGACACTATGGTCCACTCCTCTATCACCCCCTATTCCTCAATCCCCACATATGGCACTTCCCCATTCATACGCAAAAGATGCAACACCTGCCCCTTCACTTCTTCTCTCCTCACTGTTCAAGGGCCCAAACGCTCCTTTCAAGTGAAGCAGCATTTCACTTGCATTTCCCCCAACTTAGTCTACTGCATTCGTTGCTCCCAATGCGGTCTCCTCTACACTGGAGAGACCAAACGTAAACTGGGCGACAGCTTTGCAGAACACCTGTGGTCTGTCCGCAAGAATGACCCAAACCTCCCTGTCGCTTGCCATTTTAACACTCCACCCTGCTCTCTTGCCCACATGTCTGTCCTTGGCTTGCTGCATTGTTCCAGTGAAGCCCAACGCAAACTGGAGGAACAGCACCTCATCTTCCGACTAGGCACTTTACAGCCTTCCGGACTGAATAGTGAATTCCACAACTATAAATCTTGAACTCCCTCCTCCATCCCCACCCCCTTTCTGTTTCTTCCCCCTTCCTTCTGTTTTTTCCAATAATTTATATAGATTTTTCTTTTCCCACCTATTTCCATTATTTTTAAATCTTTTATGCCCCCCCACCCCCACTAGAGCTATACCTTGAGTGCCCTACCATCCATTCTTAATTAGCACATTTGTTTAGATAATATCACCAACTTCAACACCTCTGTGTTCTTTTGTTCTTTTGTCTGTGACATCTTTTGATTATCTGCTCCTATCACTGCTTGCTTGTCCCTACAATCACACCACCCCCCTCCACTTCTCTCCCCCCACCCAACCCCCCTCCCCACCTTAAACCAGCTTATATTTCACCCCTCTCCTTGGATTCACCCAGTTCTGTTGAAGTGTCATGAGGACTCGAAACGTCAACTCTTTTCTTCTCTGCCGATGCTGCCAGACCTGCTGAGTTTTTCCAGGTAATTCTGTTTTTGTTTAGGATTTCTGAGAATTCTTTTTTGGGATGTGGGCGTTGGTGTCAAGGCCAACATTTATTGTCCATCTTAATTGCCCTTGCAAAACTGGTGGTGAGCCTCTATCTTGAACTGCTGTTATCCATGTGATGCAGGTACATCCACAATGCTGTTAGGAAGGGTGTTCCAGGAGTATAATCCAGAAAGAACAGTGATATAGTTCCAAGTCAGGATGGTAAGTGTCTTGGAGGAGAACTTGCAGGTTGTGGTGTTCCCATACTGCCCTTGACCTTCTAGGTGATAGAGGCCATGGGTTTAAGGTGCTGCTGAATGAGTCTTGGTTAGTTTCTCTAGTGCAACTTGTAGATGGTACACACTGCTGCCATTGTGTGTTGGTGGTCGAGGGAGTGAATGTTTAGGCTGGTGGAGAGGGTGCCAATCAATTGGGCTGCTTTGTCCTGATGATGTTGAGTTTCTTGAATATTGTTGGAGCTGCACTCATTCAACCAAGTGAGGAGTATTCCATCACATGCCTGACCTTTGCCTTGTAGATGGTGGACAGGCTTTGGGGAGTCAGGAGGCGAGTTACTGCAGAATTCACAGCCTCTGACGCCTGCTCTTGTAGCCACAGTCATATTTATATGGCTAATCCAGTTCATTTTCTGGTCAATGGTAACCCCAGGATGTTGATAGTGGAGCATTCAAGGATGGTAAAGCCATTGAATGTCAATGGGAGATGGTTAGAGTCTCTCTTACTGAAAATAGTCATTTCCCAGCACTTCTGTGGTGCAAATGTCAATTACTGCATATCAGTCCAAGCCTGAATGTTACCCAGGTCGTGCTGCATATGGACATGAACTGCTTCATTATCTGAGGGGTCACAAATGGTGCTGAACATTGTGCAATTATCAGCAAACATCCCCACTCCTAACCTTGTGATGGAGGGAAGATCATTGAGAAAGCAGTTGAAGATGGTTGGGCCTAGGACACTTGGCCCTTAAGAACTACTGCAGTGATGTCCTGGGGCATTATTGATTGGCCTTGAGCAACCACAGCCATCTTATTTTGTGCTAGATATGGCTCCAGCCAGTGGAGAGTTTTCTCCCTGATTCCCACTAGCTTCAATTTTGCCAGGGCTCCTTGATGCCACACTCGGTCAAATACTGCCCTAATGTCAAGGGCAGAAACTCTCACCTTTGTGTGTTAAACCCATTTGCTGCTTCATGACTAACATGACTACCTATTTCTTTCCCACTTTTCTGATAGATCTGATAATGGCCTTGATATTCCACTCTGTCTTTACCCAGGCACTGAATAGACGCAGTGAACACAAAAAGAGGCAGGATATATAGTGGAAAGCTGATCAATTACCATACATTTTGCACTCCCTACCAAAGTTGAATTTTACTCCCATAACTACAATTGTTTCATTAAACTAGCTAAAATAGTGTAATATTAATACAAAAATATTGACCAGGATTATCCTCTTTGGATGGACTTCTGATGGGACAGGAATTTGCTTTTTTTGCGATTCCACCCCAAAACCTAACTCGGTTCCCTAGGTTAGAGTTCATAATCAATGCATAGTGGGCAACTGAGGGACCACTACTGTGGTACCACATGAGGTAGCAACAGATGTTAAGTACCAGAAGCTTCTTGAAATTGGTAAGAGCTGCAGACTAACAAACCTTGGCAGAGACTGGGACCTGCACAGTGACCAGGGACAGCCAATGGCCACTTGGTGTGTCCAATGTCATCAGCCTCAGGAAGTGGTGGTAACTGGGACAGGTAACGGGAAATCCACTGAAGTCCTGTGCCCAAATTTTGACAATTTACATGTGGTGAAGCAGGGAAGGAACAGCCAGTGATGATGCCAGTCAAATCAGTGAGGCAGGAAATCTTACATCATTTGTTGCTATTGCCTTTTCCAAATGCATGTTTTGATTATCAGTTAAGTGCTTTGGGATGGTTTTTTTACTTTCATGTAAATATTAGTGAATCTTAGTGTCACGGTAGCAATATTAATAGCGATATTCCAGAGATGCAGCATGTCACCACATCCCCGCCTCAACATTTTAAAAATAATGTTGACCATTAGAATATTTTAAGGGTTTTAGAAAGGATGTTGTTTCAGATTCTTATATCAAATTCATCTTACAAAGGGTTCTCTCCAAGATAAGTAAGCATTTACATTGCCAATACAGCTGGTTCCCAGGTGGGGATACTAGGCAAGCCAGCTACCATAGACTATTCATTTTTCAAGTTGCATGCACTTTTTAAAAATCAGTTCCAAGGTATTGCTTGCTGCTGTGATGGGGTCATTCATTGTGCCCACCATGGGGCTAGGCTGAACGAGGTATTTGGGAGGGTAATTGTTTATTCAAGGTGTTAAATTTGACAGCTCCATGGACAAATCCTTGACACATTTACTTGTGATTTCACCAGAGATTTTCACAATCACCTGCTGTAACATTGGCAGAGTCCCCAGCGAAACGGTGTGAAGCATTAAGGGAGGATGTTAGAGGGCTGTATTTGTTTTCTTCTTTTTTTCACCAGTGAGAGTGAATCAGACAGAAAGACAAAGGCTCCAGTGTAGCAGAATGATCCCAAATAGCATGTAACTTAGTACCCAATAGCTTGGGGACAGTTAGATTGAAAAAAATGTTTCCACTCTGAACAGTGGGAGGATGTGCACTTTGTTATTTTATGATATAAGAAGTATTAGTAATTAGATATTTCTCAGTGGAAAGTTTTTTTTTACTGCTCATTCATGCATTCTCTGTAAAATAACCCAGTTTGTTGATTTACACAGTGGAAATAAATTTTCCAGATTTCTTCTGCCTAATTAGCCTTGGTTTATAATCCAAGTTTTCATCTCTCCTGGGAGGTTACATTACTTCTGGTTGGGTAGGGAGTGTATGTATTATGCTGCACAAGATATCTGCCCTGGAATAATTTAAAAATGGCAAGTAGGATTTGAGTTCAAGATTCCTGCCCCCATTCCAGGCACAGGCAATTTTCAGCAGCGTGAGATAAAGTTGTGGGTAGTGATGCTGCACCCTCCACTCCCAACCTGGCTGACTCCATTGTAGGGTTAGGAATTTCATACTTCCCCCCTTGCAATTTTCATGGAGTTAGACCAGCTTCTGGATGACTTGTGGTTTACAGCTCCTCAGGTTAACCAAGGCCTGGATTTGGGAACCTTTGGAAAGGTAAGAGTAAAGGGCTTACTCCCCTCATCCTTCCTCTATGCACCTTCCATGCCCACTCACCCAGAATTGCACTATACACAGAACTAATGAAACACATAATAACAATGGCAAGTCCTGAAATGCTGAGGCAAAAAAGCACCCATTCAGAAATATGTTTGAAACAAATACTATACTTGCAACCCTATAAAAGTGTCAATCAGACAGAATTATTCATAGTATCAATAATAGCAGCTTTCTCTCACTTCACACCTCTTAATCTTGTCCAATTAAGCAGACATTAATAAAACAGAACAAACAAACAATAACTTATTATAACCTCATAAAGATATCAATCAATCAAAGCAAACAGCCCACTTTCACTTGTAAAAACAGGTCTCCTGCTGAGCTAATCCATTTGTGAGTAATGGAGCTCAAACAAGCATTCACAATGAACCCATTTGAAGAAACAATAATATGTTTCTGTTGATACAGTTCCCAGTTGGCCTCATTATGGGGGGAGCATGGGGCATGGAGGTGGCATGGGGAGTGGTTGGAGGCTTGAGAGGGAGTGGGAGAGAGGGCTGGAAGGCCTAGCATCTTTTTAAATAACTGGTACAACGTTCCCAGGAACTGAAGGGGGCCTTCTAAGCAGCCCACCTCAGTATTTGCCCTCCCTGTGGCGGCCTCTGATCTGCTTCCAGGGTTGGCATACCTTACTCAATCTCACCTCAGTAGCAAACATTTGGCCCATTATATTTATATGGAATAGGCTGGATAGGCAAGTTGATCTTTAGCTGTCAATACATTTTTGCATATTCCATGTTTCTGCCTTGATTCATTTTAGTGCTTTCAGTTCACCTTCTGTAAAGATGGCAGAACACACATGATGATACATGAATTTTACAATGTTCATTACAAGCATTAGTGGGTTGATAGGTATAATCTCTGGGTCGTTATCATCCCTGGGGCATTAGGTATTTGATATTAGAATCATGCCCTTGATGGTCGGGTGTACGAGGTTAATTGAAAACAGTGACTATTGATGCTGAGGCAGTAAAGACTGTAGATCCATGAAGTTTGTAATAGCCATTAAAATCCATGAGACTAACATGGGGTAACTTGGCCCATTAAGTTCCGCATGCAGAAGCAAGTTTTCTTCATTTCCCACTTCACCCTAAATGATAGGAAATGCAAAGAATCTTATAGCTCGAACCCATGCTCTATCATTCACATGGTAAAGCAAGATGCATCAGTGCTCATCTACATTCAATCCTAAATTGGTAATGTTCTCTGGGTTTATTCTTACGGGTTTTTTCACAGAGGAAAATTTACATTCACATCTCTGTCACCCCAGAGTTTGCTACACTCTAAGGTTCTTGTTTCATTAATGGGTTTTTCACAACCAGCTTTTATTGATACTTGTTTTTGATAGTTTGCAGAAAGCATTTCATGTCACTGGAGGTCCCAAGCTGTGATTATGTTGGATAACTGGAGGGTTATGACTCCAAGAATCAGTATTTACAGGTATGATGGCTAAGCTTAATGGAAAGCTGGAGGACAATAATGGGTAACTATAGGGGAATAATTACGCAAAGCAGGCATAGAAAAAATGGAACATATTCAGTGTAATCTGTATTTAGAAGTAGCTTCTGTTGAGTTATTCTTCCCTTATGTGTGCTGTTGTTTTTACTTTCTTATATCAATTCTAGATGTTTCTTAAGTTATTGATAAGGTAATTTTAAAATGTCCCTCTCATGCCTCCATGCCAGGTTATGCTCCCCCCTCCACACCCACATGGCTCCTATGCAAAGCTATAGCACTTCCATGTCCATTGAGCCACTGTACACTTTCTAGAACCAATGAACCCTGGAGTGTATAGTGGAATGTGTAAAGAAAGCTTTTAATAAAGTAATTCATTGATAACTTTCTCTCATGTTCCAAAAAAAGGGCAGAGCTTGGCATGGGGGCCACGGGGTGGGTGGAGCCATGAGGTGACATGGATGAAGCATAGGGAGTGTTTGGAGGATGAAGACAATATAAGGGTTGAGGGATCAAGGGCCTTTGTGTTTTATTTTAACTGGGATGAAGGCCCATGGCACCAAGACGGACCTTTTAAACAGCCCCTGTGTTTTCCTCTGCACTTCTTTCCAGGCCAGTTGGCCCAACTCCAGCCCACACCTGCCCCATAGGCACTTTCTTCTGAGGTGGGTGTGCTGAGCTGGGAATTTTCCTGACTCCCCCTGACTGCCTCGAGGTTGAAAACCCAGGCCACAAACTTATATGCACATACTCCCTGAGCCAGGGGTGGCACCTTCCTTAGCATCACAGGAGTAGAAGAGCAATGGGCAAGGCTGCCAAGGACAATTGGGTGGCCACTTTCCTAGAAGGAAGGCAGCAGCTGGCAATGGGGGCACGGCTCTCAGATTTTGAGCCCCTGACAATAACGGTCAGCACTCTCCACAACTCAAGCAGAAACCCAGGCATCAAGAGGGCACAGGAAATGCAAGAGGGACAGGAAGGCAATAGAGGCCAAACCTTCAACACAGGATCGACTGAAGGAAGAGTGACTTGCAGATCACTGAGAACTAGAACCAGTGCCGCATGAAACTGCACACTCCAGACAAATAGCCTTTGAGCCTGAAAACATTTCTCCTCACAGCACTAGTCGTACTGTGCCAGTGGCCAACAATTCACTGTGGCCTTGAACCTCTTCCCCTCTGGTTCCTGCCAAGGATTAGCTGTGGACCTTAGAGGCACCTCAAAAACAGCTGCAGACCATTACATCATACTGATGTCCTATTTGATAGAATCAGACAGCGCATTCATTTAACAACAAACACAGCATTGCTAAAAAAAAGACATTTTTTTGCTGAAGCTTTTCTTCTTGCTCTCATCAGGATAATTTGCAAGCTTACCAAATGTAAAGGGAATAACAATTTGTACAGCATGAGAAGAGAGTGCACAGTTACCATGACTCCTTCATCGTCTGCCAATCCAGGCTGCCTCAGATCCTCATTCCAAACCCCAAAGTATGTGGATGGATTGTAGGGGACAAGGAAAATCTCTTGATAAGATGGCTACTTGCCCCTTTGTAGGAGCCCCAGCCAGAGGGGAGATGGTTGTGTAGTGGTAATGTCAATAGACCAGCAATCCAGAAGCCCAGGCTTTTGTTCTGGGTATTGGGTTCACAGCAGCTGGTGGAATTTAAACTTAATTAATAAATCTGGAATATAAAGCCAGTCTCAGGGATGGGGACCATGAAAATGTCATTGTTTGTTGTAAAGACCCATCTGGTTCACTAATGTCCTTTAGGGAAGGAAAACTGCCATCCTTAACTGGTTGGGCCTACATGTGACTTCAAACCTATAGCAATGTGGCTGATTCTTAAATTCCCTCTGAAAACTCAGTTCAAAGGCAATTAGGGATGGGCAACAAATGATGGCATTGCCATCCCATGAAAGAATATAAACAAAAAAAGAGGCACAGAGGTGATACAAATAATGCCACTCGCTCAGTAGATCAACCATTGAACAGGATGTTGGGCTTCCGAAAATGCGTTTCTGGTGCTTGGACCTTTTGAGTGGTGCCCTCCTGCCCTCCAATACCCTCTTGGTTATTGTGGTGGGCTGCTGCACTCTCCATAACATTGTCCTTGAGAGAGGTGTGGACCTTGAGGACTCTGAGATGCTGGAAGGAGGCAACATCAGGGGAGGAAAAGGAGCAGGAGGGGAGGGAGAAGGAGGAATAGGAGGCAATGGGAGATAACACCAGACAAAGAGGTAGCCCTGCTGCAGGATAGGGTGACCTCCTCCTGCCACCTGCCACCTGCCAGGAAGAGGACTTCCCTCCTTTCGCTCATAGCCTCCAACATTAGATCCAGGCCAGCATCCATGAAGCAAGAGTCTGTCCTGCCTGGGTGCCAGGTCTCTGGCTCCCCTGTGATATATAGTTCCCCTCTGGTAAAGGCTTTGGCCCAATCAGCAGATTTTGCCCTCTGGGCAACCAGCAGCCTCGGTGATGGTTGCCATGGGATATATAAAAGAGTTCTGCACTTCACACGATCATCTTCATTTCTGCTCCCATTGGCTCTTAGTGGACAGGAAAACCATCTCCATAAAAAGTAAAGCTCACCCTCACGAAAATCTGAACTTTAATCAGTTTCCTACCGGAGGTGGACTTCTGACCTGCCGCCATGTGAAAATTCAGCCATGTTTAAATGAATGCTTTACCTTAGACAATTCATGAGGTAACTTCAATGAAATATTAATATTTCATAACAGGTAACAACATCAAATTATATTCTACTATTAAAACTTATTTTTCCTTTTAAAAATAGATTGAAAGCATGTATTGGGAATGAAATGTTTTGAAACTCATATCAGGATCAACAGACTAATTGCTACTGCTACAGTTGCACTGGGAAAAAATCAGAAAGGAATCATTTCCGTGATGCTATTGCACTGCTGGCACTTCTACCTGCTGCTTTAGCCTCCTGCTGATCCCATCCTAAATGCCTGGGACAGGGTTATTATAAAATTGGCGGGGGACTAAACCTATAGCATTGCATCAAGTAAGTCTTCCCCTCTAAGGCTTTTAAAATTGGATCCTATAGGGTCAAATGGGAGCAAAGGTAGGTGGCAGGGGACAAGTTTGGATCAGACCAAAGAAGAATGCCAGGAATTTTATTTTTTGCAGGAGCTGTGGATGGATTTCCGAGGGAAGTCCAGAATCATGCTGTATCAACATTAAGCATGAATCATACTTGCCTTCTTGGAACAGTTTCTTGGTGACTTTGAGGGACGAAGGCCTGGAAGATCCAATTCTGCCAAAGCCATTCTGCCAGAATTGTATGCTCTCTTTTCCACAGTCACCTGATTTTTGGACTATAGTTACTGTTAAACCCATCTCTGCCACATCTTTGGCACATGATTTACAGGTTAATGATTAAATTGTAGTGCAAGCTTGATGAAGTTTTTGGTCTATATTCCAGTCATACCATATAGTGTAATGCGTTTGCATCTTCCTCACACATGATTATCAGGTCAGCTTATGGATGAGTGGCATATGCAAATACTATAAAGTATCCTTTGTATGTCAGTGTGGTTAAGATGTGTATAAATAACTGCGACCAGATTGGCATCTCAGCTGTGCTGACAATTGTAAATAAACCAGGTTCGAGGAAGTGTTTGAATTTAAATTGCTGGATGTACTATTTATGGTGGAATTCTAAATTTAGTATTCCACTCACATTTCTGATATTCTTACTTTACGGGATATTCCAAGTTAAGTGCTAATTGCCTGCAATTGACATCTTCATCACAATTGGAAGGGATGCTTGAATTGTACTAACAAATGACATATGACTGGGAGGTGACACACTCTTCCATTTTATTCAGGTGGTTAGATAAGTGTTTTCAAATTCTTAAACCCTCTTAGTTTCAGCATGCAATGCTGCTAACCTCTGCAGATTTTGCAGAAATTGAGGTATCATTTTAATTGCATATTATGATACTAGTAATTTTATTGAAAGTCTCATTTACTTTTTAATTGACTTGTGAGGAGGAACTGTTGATTCTGATTACCTAGAGCATCTGTATTACCAGTTACAATTTCACTGGTTTAGAGTACTTTTGAGTGATTGGTAAGCTAAGGTTATGGTTGGTTATAAAGATAGAAACAAAATGAAGATTGTTAGATATATAGAGCAGAGCATTGTGGAGGTGATGTGGGTCTAGCCTGTCTGCTGGAGAGCCAGCAAGTGATCCTGGTTGCTTTCTTTGGGGAAGGCCTGCTGAACTATGAGTCAATCAGGCAGTTGAGAGGCCTTCCTCAGGATCAGGACCCCAGAGGTGGGAAGTGCCTCCCTCCAAAGGTTGCCTGCCAATCAGAGGCAGACAGCTCAGGGGAGGCAGTGGTTGCTGCTGGAACAGAAGGCACCGGAGGGCCAGGATCTTGGAGTGACTCAGGCCAGGGCTAAGTAATGGTGGGACGTGTTTCAGTAGGGGTGAATTAGGAGAGTTGGCAGCAAGGGTGGTGGCTGTCAGCATGCCTCCTTTTTGCAATGCTGGCTGCTGCAATAAAGTACTGAATGCCTTTGAAGAATAATGTGTTTAATTTTGAATGCTAATATACAGCAGAGTATATAAAAAAGACTTATTAATATGCTCGAGAAATGTAAACAACATCTGTAAAATAAATCTGTGATAAAGTGAGGTAACCTGTCCCTTTAAGAGGAGGTAAGTGTATTGATCATGTGACAGCACTGATGAATCACTGTAAAGCGTGGGCAGCTGAGACCTATAACTCCAGTTCTGGAGGTTTCTGAGTGAGCACATACAATCTGGTGCTCTGCCCTATGTCTCAATAAATCATCACTGTTTATTCTTACATCAGTCTCTCCCCATTATAGATTGCAAGCAGCAACTGAAGAGAACATAGGAAGGCGTGCAGTTAGAGTTTGGTTGGCCAACGAACTCATTTACTCAAGACATAAAAAAGTTACCTCTTTAGAGTCTAAATCTTAGCCTAGGTTACCTGGTGGAAAACGGACAGGATCAGGTCTGTAATCCATTTCTACACTGCTAGGTTTATAGTTTAAAAAAACGGCTGATCTGATCGTGTCAATTTTTCATCGGGCATGTAAGGTTGTGAAACATATCCTAACTATAAGTGAAATTACTTCTTATAGTTACAAAGTTACAGCCATTTCCCAATGCACTGGTGTTGTTTAAAGCGCAGTCTGTTCTTTTCCAGTTACGAGTTTTTCAGGAGCCATCATGAACATTGCTGTATCAAAGTTCCCTAAAGAACAGTTAAAGCAACAGCAGCAAACTTTGTGTTATCCAGCACTCTACCAACTGCAATTCTCTGCCAACCATATTTCTGATGTTCCCCGAATCTGAACCGTCACTTTACCAACTGGAAGCAATTATGAAGTTATCCAGAATTCTTGGTTGTATACTGTATTATTTTATAGTTCAATTTATATTTTAATGTACTGTTGAAGATTAGAAGTAAAAATAATGCTGTTCTTTACTTCCTGAGTACTTGCATATTAGTTCATGCTGCAAGGGTTGCGTGGTATCCCATTGGTAAGTAGAACTCTCCATTAACTGGCATTTTTGATTAACCGGCATCATCCTTCCCCATGCAAGTTGTGTTAGGCGGTCATCAGGTACTTATGGGTTGAAAGTTTGTTGCAATGTTTCATGAGTGAACAATTCCTGTAGGCAATGGCAGCTGCTAGGCAACAATGCAAAGTATACTTTCACCAATGGAGCCCCTGGGGTCTTTTGCAGCCTTGGTAGTGCAATAAAAAAAACAGACATTTATGGAATAACCACCACACAAAACAGGGATTGGAGGCCATCTCTGCTTTGCTGATGTTGGATTGAGATACCAGGGAGGAAAATATCTATCGACTTAAAAAAGCACCAACATAACTCTTTGTAATTGGTTTAAAGAGGCAAGGCACATTCATGACATACAGAATGCAGAACAAGTAATAGAGAGGCCTATCTGTTCATAGCATCAATGAGTGTGGTAAAGTAAGTGTGCAGGAGCAGACATGCTGGCACAGGCGCAATGAATGCCACTATACTGTGCATGTTCTAATATGCCTTTAAGGGACAGCAGCATGTCATCACTTGAAGGAAGCATGTCATGTGATCCAGTCTCAGTTTCCCTTTGGCGTGGAGCAAAACACAGCATACACAGCTCTGCTGCTTTCTATCCAAGTATATATGTTCTCATGTGCCTAGTTTAAATCAATGAACTTACAATGTGTTTACACAATCCCTTATGAGTGATTGGTGCCTATATGTCATAATAACACAGCATGGTGTTCAGCAGTGGTCATTCAGCATGGCAGCAAGATTAAGTACAACATAGTGAACAGCCTTAGATCATGCTACGTGGCATGAGCTGACCCTTGATGTTTTGGTCAGATCGCAATGAACCTGCGGTTGAAATCGCAGCGTGCTGACTGCGCAGTAAAGCTGGAAGACACAGTAAGATAATGCTCAAATAAAGGGCTGATAAGCAGACAGATTCCTCAGTGTGAGTAGGACAGAGTGTCGAGAGGACCAGCATGGGGTTCGCTGAGTTGGGAAAATCAGGGTGTTGGCCGGATAGATTGCGAGTGAGCAAGAGTCAAACAAAGCAAAACAACAACAAAAAAACGGTCCCAAAAAATCGAGCCAGTGAAGGCTGTGATTTTAAAGGAAACTTAAGTTTGGAAATGCACACAGAAGCAAGTACAGCAACACTCATCTCAGGTACTACAAGGTCAAAGGGGCATTGTCAGAATGCCCACAAAATTCCGCAGTTTGAATTGGAATGCAAATGACCTATTATCTCAAGTCAATTTTTTTTAAACAGCTTACAGAGCTATCATTCCTTGATTTAGGTGAATCTGAATCAGACAAGCAAGCCATAAAAATTCACAAGTTAATTGGGAATGAAGTTCAACACAGGCTGAATATGTCAGGATAAACAGCAGATGATCTAAAGGATCTCCAAAACTACATTGGAAGACTGATTCAGAATCAGGTTAAACATTGTATTAAAAACAAAAAAACTGCGGATGCTGGAAATCCAAAACAAAAACAGAATTACCTGGAAAAACTCAGCAGGTCTGGCAGCATCGGCGGAGAAGAAAAGAGTTGACGTTTCGAGTCCTCATGACCCTTCGACAGAACTTGAGTTCGAGTCCAGGAAAGAGCTGAAATATAAGCTGGTTTAAGGTGTGTGTGTGGGGGGCGGAGAGATAGAGAGACAGAGAGGTGGAGGGGGTTGGTGTGGTTGTAGCGACAAACAAGCAGTGATAGAAGCAGAATATCAAAAGATGTCAACAACAATAGTACAATAGAACACATAGGTGTTAAAGATAAAGTTGGTGATATTATCTAAACGAATGTGCTAATTAAGGTGCTTAATTAGCACATTCGTTTAGATAATATCACCAACTTTATCTTTAACACCTATGTGTTCTATTGTACTATTGTTGTTGACATCTTTTGATATTCTGCTTCTATCACTGCTTGTTTGTCGCTACAACCACACCAACCCCCTCCACCTCTCTGTCTCTCTATCTCTCCGCCCCCCACACACACACCTTAAACCAGCTTATATTTCAGCTCTTTCCTGGACTCGAACTCAAGTTCTGTCGAAGGGTCATGAGGACTCGAAACGTCAACTCTTTTCTTCTCCGCCGATGCTGCCAGACCTGCTGAGTTTTTCCAGGTAATTCTGTTTTTGTTTTAAACATTGTATTCATCGACTAGAGTTCATACCATTTTGACAACAGCCAACAGAATCCATAGACCACTTTATCAGCAGATGCAGAGCAAAGGATATGTACTGTGATTTTTCAAACAGAGCTAGCAGACAGAATTGTTGAGTTGGTGATCACATTCACTCCCATGGAAGAATTCCAGAAAGATCTGCTAGACAAGCCCAAAATGTATACCAGAGCCACTCAATGATGGACATAAGTACAAAGTGATCCTTGCAGGCTAACAAAGCTTACAGGTCCTAAGTACCACCCCAGCTGTTGACGCACACACTAGAACATCCAAACCTAGCATGATATGTGGAAAGTATGGCCTTTTGCATACACCAAGGAAATACCCAGATTTCCATCAATTCTGCAAAGCATGTGGCAGGAAGGGCCATTAGCAGTGGCAGTGCACTTGAACAAAGGCTGATGCAGCTATAAAGATCCATGCACTGATCCAAACAAACCGTACATGCTGCTGCCTTCAAGCAATAAGAATAACCATCCGGTATCCCATCAGATTCACATACATGAGTTGATTGACATACCAGAAAATGACGACAATGTGCATGACAAGATGAAGTGTGATAAATACATGTTTCACACCATCAATCTCATGGAAAATACAGATAGCGTCACACCATCCAAAGTGTTAGCCAAGATTTGAATTAACTGCCCTAAGAAAGTTGGTAACTATTCATTATTGGCCAAGATTGACATAGGGGCAAATGCCAACATACTAGCTCTGCAGATTTTAAATAGACATAGAAGGCCACAGCAAAATCTACCATTGCAAAACTTTAAGCGTACTATGGTTCATTTATTACATGTGCAGGATGCATAGTCCCGGATTACAATCAATCTTCCTGGGCATCATGGATTTTTTACATCGTGGAGAATAAAGGCCCAATGATAGTAGGTCTCTGGGCATGCCTTGACCTCACACTAATAACAATCCATGGAATTAGTCTGACATCACAACACAGATCAACCTCAGAAACTATCCCTATCAGCTCACAACCTAACATTGAAATAACCAGAATGTTTCCATAAAATTGGCATTTTCAAGAGATTAGCAACATTAAACTTGTGGGAGAATGCAAGCCCGTCAGTTGGTCCACCACGCAAGTGCAGCATTCACTTACAAGACAAATTAAAGGTCGAACTAAACAAAATGCAGAAAGACAGAATCACTAGAAGAGTACAAGATCATACAGATTGGCACAGCTCAATCACATGTGTCATAATCAGGACAGATCATTTGAGAGTCTGCCTTGATCAGCAACATTTAAACACAGCTTTGAAATGTTGTCCATACAAAATACTGACATTAGAAGAGTTAAATCTGAGCTTTGCAGGTTCAAAGTTCTACTCGAAGTTTGATGCCAAGCATGGTTACTGGTCAGTACATCGCGCGGAGAAGTCCCAAGAGCTTACTGCATTTCGAGCCTCAATTTGGGCAATACTGTTTTCAATGACTTCCTTTTGGGCTATCTGTTAGCCAGGTTTTCTTCAAGCTCACATGGACCACATATGCACTGTACCAGGAAGCATCTGTAGCACCAATGACATTGCTCTTATGGGAAGAACAAAGCAAGAGCATGATAACAATCAGCACTCATTGATCATTGATGCAAGTGGCACATAATGAAGGATTGGTATTCACCAGTCTGGAATATGGCATCAACATGCAGCAGATCAATTTCTTCAGTTCTATTTATTCCGGTGCTGGCATATGTCCCGATCCAAGCACAAGAGAGGATATTAAGGCCGTTTGAACTACTCAAGATAAGGATGATCTACAAGGATGTCTAGGTCTCTTTCATTTCTTGTCTCCATATATTCCCAATTTCACTCAAAAATTGTCATCCCTAAGGTAATTGTTGAGAAAGGATGCACCTTTTTTAATGGATTGGAGACCCCCAATATCTCTTTGAAGCACTGAAACAGTCATTAACAGAAGCATCAACATTTCAATTTTATGATCCTAGCTAGACAACTACCCTTGAGATAGATGCCTCACAGAAAGATTTGGGAGCTTGCATACTACGAAAAGGCTAAAAGATTGTATTTGCTTCAAAATTTCTGTCCATAACACAATCCAATTACTCTAACATCGACTGGGAAATATTAGCTTTAGTATTTGGAATCATGTTTTTTTGTCCTTATTTCTTTGGCAAAAGATTTGTGGTAAAGACCGAGCACAAGCCACTGGAGACGATTTAGCAAAAACCATTGACCAGTGCATCACCAAGATTGCAACATCTCATGATAAAGATCCAAGGTTACAACTGTGAGATTAGGTACAAGCCAGGTCACCTGCTGGACACATTGGATACACTTCGAAGATTTGCCTAACCCAGTGAAAACAGAAGATATATCCTTGGATCTGCAAGTTGACTTAATTGACATCAAACTTGAAGATGATCACCAAATTGATCTGGTATATTTTGTGCAATGTACATGCCAGAAGCTGCAACATGAAATGGTGAAAGATTCCACACAGCAGAAACTAAGGAAAACCATCATTGAAAGATGGGCTGATTCAATTCAACGTGTCCACGAACACGTTTAGACCATTTTGGCCTTACAAGGATGAGGTAGGCATCTCCTGGGGAGTCATTTTTAAAGGCAGTCAGATCATCATACTGCAATCTTTGCCACCTGATATTCTTCAACAACTTCATCACTCGCACATGGGCATATTTTAGATGAGAAGACTTGAAAGAGAGACAGCCTATTGGTTGGGTATGAACAATAACATTGAAGTCATCATTAAGAAGTGTGACGCATGTCAAGAACATATGTCAAGTCAGCACAAAGAACCACTGGATACACATGAAGTTCCTACCCATCCTGGGTCCAAAATCACATCTGACCTCTTTCACTTCCATGTTGCGCACACGCCAAGTGCTATTTTCAGTTTATTTGGTGTGCCTAGAGAGATCATTACAGATAACAGTCTACAATTTATTGATAAGCCATTTCAGGATATGTGTGATAAATGAAATATTAATCATACTATTTCTTCTCTTCATTACCCTAGATCTAAAGGCCTAGCTGAATGAATGATTTACACAGTGAAATCCTAAATGTCAAATGTAGACAGTCAATGCAAGATCTACACATTGCAATGTTACATCTGAGAGTGACACCTGTAACTATTCCATCACTGGCAGATGTCATGTTTGGCAGACCAGTGCATAGCAATCTACCTACTCTTACTCATTCTACTCTCTCAGAAACTGGACAGCAACTTTTAAAACTATAAGAGAAGATACATAACATGAGCAATAAAAATGCAGGTACAGAATTGCTAAGTTTATAGTTGGGATAACAAGTTCGCATCCAGGATCCCACAGAAGGTATATGGCAAACAGCTGAAGTGACATGAATTTGTTCGGAACCAAGATCCTATTAAGTCATTACACAAAGGCACGACAGTGAGACATAACTAAGGACAAATCAGATGCTTTCCAGCTCCTCAACCACAATACAGTCCAATTGCATCTAGGGCAAGATTCCAAATGCAACCCCAGGAACAACATCCAAGAATGACAACCTCACATATCACAGTGAGCAATTAAAGAAACCTCCAAACAAGATCTGGGCATACCAGCAGATTACTCTATACTTTAGGGACTCATTGATTTGCTAGTCCTATACACTTATGTAACGGTAATTAACATGAAGGGGGAAAATACCTTTGGAAAGAAAGGGGAATTTTGTATCATAACTTTAAGGGATAGCACCATGACATCACTCGAAGAGAAATGTGTCATGTGATCCAGTCTCATTTTCACTTTGGCCTGTGAGCAGTGCACAGCACATATAGTTCTACTACTGATGTCTTCAAGCTTTCTATCCATGTATATATGTTCTCATGTGCCTAGTTTAAATAAATGAACACACATGTTTACACAACCCCTTATGAGTGATTGGTGTCTTTATATCATCATAAAAGAACAACAGTTTATACAGAATAAATGCTGGTAATCAATAGGAAAAAGAAAAATAATGAATTGGCTGTGGCAAGGGGGAGCAACATCTACTAACACCCTAGGAGAAGTTGATAATGGAAAATATAAGCACTGGAGTTAAGGAAAGAATCAGTCAATTGTTTACACCATTTTGGGCACATAATTGAGAATGAAAACTCATCATGAACACACACACAGGCTGAGCATTGCAAGTATTGTTTAAGCTGCTGAAATTTCAATAAAGCTGGATTTATTTTGTATTTTGTACATTTGCCTATATCGAAAGCATTGCATTGCATATATTACAAACCTTACTTTCTGACTCACAGTCTTGAACCATACATTTCATGTTGTCATTCGACATTGAAAATCACAATTAAACATTTATGATGGGGAAAATCCTATCTAAAGATGTAAACATTTCCTATAATTTCTTGTCACAATTTGTAAATGAACAGTCAAATCTCTCAAAATACTACTTAAAGTAAAATTAGCCTGCCATTTTACTCAACTGAAATTTCTGGTGTGGAAAATAAGATCTTAATGTTTTAGAAAGATTAAAAATACATATTTCAGAGTAACATGGTCAAATCTATGCACTGAAATGTCTTTGACATCTATTAATGCAATCATAAAATGTTTTACTGTAAGACCTCTCTCAAAAGCCTGGGCTTAACATGGTTATCTTTGCCACACAGAAGTTGGAGACAGCATTCAACCATAGTTATGTACTATAAACATATGCAGTTTACATAATTTCCCATCATGCATCAGCATGGGTTGATTTCCGCTCATTCCAAAGCATCACATTGCCTAAGCTCATGTGTTTTTTTAAATTTTTTAGGAACATTTGAGGAATATTATGAATGTGCTCAGTTATAAGCCTGGCAGTTCCATGGCCACATTTATATCTGTACTGCTCAGACGTGGTGGGCTTGTGGAGGGGGAACATGAGCTATATATGTATGTCTCCCAACAACCATTCTGCCTTGTTTTTGCAAGGGTCAATTATAGTGTGAGGTAGGAGTGGGAAATTGTTGAGTAGAGCAGGTTAAAAACAGCATGACAGCTGCCTAGGAACCTTACAGAAACTTATATTATTGTGTTTCTGGGCTCAGAGATGAACTGCACATTAGTCAGGTGGTAGCCTTTATAATTTCCAATGGTTGCTGGCTGATGTCCTGATGTTCTGATGACAATATGTGTGAAGTCTATGATGCCCCTAGATGCAAGGAAATCCATCCACTGCTACAAATCTCCGAACCCTCTCCTGTTAACTATTAACAACCTTTGGAAACATGATGCTCTGATTTATATGGTATTGGTTACCTGGTAAATGCACTGTAGACTCGGACAAAGAGATTAAGGGCCATGTCAACAACTGACAAAGCAAAGTCACCTGATGCAAGTCCTGTTGTAGGAGGCTGCAAAGTCTACCTATGGGAAGCGCAGCCTCATACTGCTGTGCTCCTCTGATACATCCATGAAATGGACTCTTGGCCTGTACACTTTCTGTGCTGAATGTGAAATACTGCAGTCTTCCCCAGGTGCTCACTTCTAAGACACCCACCTACCTCTTGGTTGCTGAAGCTGCTGCTACTCTTGCTCCACTTCTTCCATTCAATTGGAACTATCAGTAACAGTGCCCATGATAACACATTCCTGAGGTAAAAGATAGCAGAAAGAAGCTGAAAATTCTGCTAGCAAGCCAAATAGCACCATGGCACATTTAATGGCTGGTAGAGCAAAGGAACATCAGGAATCAGTCCTTGTTGCACCTACTTTTAAGGAAGATGTTGTAGAATCATAAAATGGTTACAGCACAGAAGGAGGCCATTTGGCCTGTCATGTCTGTGCTGGCCCTCTGCAGGAACAATTCACCAAGTGCCACTTCTTAGCCTAGATTTTGAATGCCTAGGTTGAACCTGCCTCCACCACCCACTCAGGCAGTACTTTCCAGATCCGAACCACTCACTGTATTATAAAGTTTTTCTTCATGTTGCCATTGCTCCTTTTGCCAATTATATTAAATCTGTGCCCTTCAGTACTCGATCCTTCTGCCAGTGGGAACAGTTGCTCCCTATCTGCTCTGTCCAGGACCCTCATGACTTTGAATAACTCTAACACATTTCCTCTCAACGTTCTCTTTTCCAAGGAGAACATCCCAGCTTCCCCAATGTCTCTATGTAACTGAAGATGCACATCCCTGGAACCACTCTTGTGAATCTTTTCTGTACCCTCCCTAATGCCTTCACATTCTTCCTAAAGTGTGGTGCCCAAAACTGGATGCAATACTCCAGGTGACTATGAATCAGTATTTTATACAGGTTTAAAATAACTTCCTTACTTTTCTACCCCATGCCCCTATTTATAAAGCCCAGGATGGTGTACAGTTTATTAACATGCTCTCAACCTGCCCTGTCACTTTCAATGATTTGTGATACACAGCTAAATCATAAGAACATAAGAACATAAGAACCAAGAGCAGGAGTAGGCAATTCAGCCCCTCGAGCCTGCCCTGCCCTTCAATATGATCATGGCTGATCTCATTTCGGCCTCAACTCCAATTTCTCACCCTCTCCCCATAACCTTTCAACCCCATTACTAATTAAATATCTGTCTATCTCCTCCTTAAATTTATTCAGCATCCCGGCATCCACTGCACTCTGAGGTAGCAAATTGCACAGATTCACAACCCTTTGAGAAAAGTAATTCCTCCTCATCTCTGATTTAAATCTACCATCCCTTAGCCTAAAACTATGGCCTCTCATTCTAGAATGCCCCACAAGGGGAAACATTCGCTCCACGTCTACTTTTTCTATCCCCTTTAGCATCTTATATGCCTCAATTAGACCTCCTCTCAGCCTTCTAAACTCTAGCGAGTATAGGCCTAAACCGCTCAATCTCTCCTCATAAGACAAGCCCCGCATCTCTGGTATCAACCTAGTGAACCTCCTCTGAACCACCTCCAATGCAATCACATCCTTCCTCAAGTAAAGGGGCCAAACTGTGCACAGTACTCCAGGTGCGGTCTCACCAATGCCTTGTACAGTTGCAACAACACTTCCCTATTTTTATACTCTATTCCTTTAGCAATAAATGCCAATCACAGATTCACAGAATTTTAATGGCACAGAAGGAGGCCATTTGGCCCATCATGTCTACACCGACTCTCCAAATGAGCATTTTGACCTCATGCTATTGCCCTGCCTTTATCCAATCATCTAATGCCCTCTTGAATGCCTCGATTGAACCTGCCTCTACCACACTTCCAAGCAGTGCATTCCAGACTCAAATCACTGGTTGTGTGAAAAAATTTTCTCATGTAACATTTGCTTCTTTTACTACTCACTTTAAATCTGTGCACTCTGTTTTTGATCCTTTCATGAGCGGGAACAGCTTCTCCCTATCTATTCTGTCCAGCCCCTCATGATTTTGAACATCTCTATCAAATCCCCTCAGTCTTCTTCTCACCAAGGAGAACAGTCCCAACATCTCCAATCTATCCTTTTAGCTGATGTTTCTCATCCCTGGAACCATTCTTGTAAACCTCTTCTGCACTTTCTCTAATGTGTTCACATCCCTCCTATAGTATGGCACACAGAACTGTATACAATACTCCAGCTGACATCAAACGTCTTAAAGAAATTCAGCATAACCTCCCTGCTCTTGTACTCTATGTCCCTATTAATAAAGCCCAGGACACCATATGCTTTATTAATTGCTCTCTCCACCTGTCCTGCCACCTTCAATAACCTATGCACAAATACACCCAAGTCTTTCTGCCCCTGCACCCCCTTCAAAATTTCACCCCTTATTTTATATTGTCTGTCCATGTTCTTCTTACCAAAATGCATCACCTCACACTCCTCTGCATTGAACTTCATCTGGCACCTATCTGCCCACTCCACCAACTTGTCTATGTCCTCTTGAAGTTCCACACCATCATCCTTGCAGTTTACAACACTCCCAAGCTTCATATGATATGATATGAAACTTTGAAATTGTCCCCACCACCAAGATCATCAATATATATCAGAAAGAGCAAGAGTCCCAATACTCACCACTGAGGAACTCCACTGCAAACCTTCCTCCAGCCTGAAAATTACCCATTGACCATGCCTCTCTGCAGCCACAGGAATGCTTGTCTGCTCCCATAACCAATGAATTCCCTATCGCTATTGCTCTTCCATTCCTCTTCCTCTTCTCCTGTACAGCCAAGCCAACCGTGTGCCACAAATCTGGCTCTGACTGCACTCCTCTGAGGAACCAGCACACTCACCAGCTTCCGAAACGGAAAACCGATTTGTGAGCAGGATCCCAGAGGACTCCTGTGCTACCTGCCTATTTCTCTTGGACTGCCTGGTGGTCACCCATTTTCTCTTGGTCTCCAGGCCCTTAAGCTGTGCTCTCTGAACATGCTATCCATGAAGCTCTCAGCCTCGCGGATGTGCCACAGTGACTCCAGTCACCGCTCGAGCTCTGAAACCTAGAGCTCAAGTTTCTGCAGCTGGCAGCACTTCCTGCACAATTAGTCATCTAGGACACCAGTAACATCCATGATGTCGCACATATTATAGGTCGTGCTTTCCACTCGACTGAGTTGCCCTGCCATGTCTTAACTCTACTTCCCTTACATTAATTTTATTCTCTTTTGGATTATTTATATTACTCTATCATATTGGCCCTAAATTTCCCTTTTTCCTGGTGCTTCTCTGCTAAATCCAAATATAGCAACTTGTTTAAAAATATTACACTTTTCTAATTTACTCACCAGGTCCTACTTACCAAGGCTGCCCCTCTTCTTTCTGAGGAAAGGTATAAAAGGAAAGGAGCACCTCCTCACTGAACTCCCTCAGTCACCAGACTCCAACTGAAGCACTCTACTGTAGTCTAAAACAGCACAGCCTCTGCTCTTGCACCCCCTATAGAATTGTACCCTTTATTTCATATTGTCTCTCTACATTCCTCCTACCAAAACAAATCACTTCATATTTCTCTGCATTAAATTTCATCAGCCACTTGTCTGCCCATTCCACCAATCTATGTTCATTTCAAGTTTGACACTCTCCTTCCAGTTCATCAAATTTCCAAGCTTCGTGTTGTCTGCAAATTTTGAACTGGAGTATGAAGGGCTAACAGATGAGATATGCTAATATATGATGTAGATGATGATATACCACTGACACAAGTCAGCCATGTGTTAGATTCTCTTGAGGGAGGTTTTAATCATCCCTCGGAGCAATATGTTTTCTCTATAACCTGTTTAGATGTAGTGCTCATAAACATGTGTTAAGAAGATACCAGGGTACATCTACAGTCTGTCTAAGAACCAAATCCTATGCCTAGAGTCCAAGATAGAAGGACACATCTCACAGTATGGGCAGATGTGGAGACATCAATGTATGAAGGCATATTGGTGTTATAGAAGGAACCTTAGAGTAAAGAAACTTTTGAAAGCAGTTTGTAAACAATTCCAGTGAAGGAGGCACACTGCAGAAAGGTAATGATGACTGTACCAAGTGAGCAGTCCCTGCACTTGTCACACCAGTTTGACTGCCTTGAGGGCCCACAGAGAGGCCAGCAGCAGGAGTTATGAAAACACCATTTTCTCCGGTACCGAACAGCATCAGGTCTTAACGAGAAGAAGCCAAAGCTTCAAGTTAGCTCCTTTCTTTATGCAGTAGGTCCAGTAGCAGGTGATGTTTTCCTAAGGCAGTGTGCCCACTGCAGACTTTGACTCCATTTGTAAAGCCTTTGACACCTATTTTAGCCTGAAGCAAAATTTTGTAATTGAACGAGCATGTTGCAAAAGGACAAGCTATTCTGTGATGGACTACGCCCTAGGGGAAGTAGATAGTCTTAATGCAGGCTAACGGTCAGTAACAGTACAAGTTGAAAGCATTGGTACTACTTTTGAAATTGATACTGGAGTAGCTGTTAACTTATTCGCAGGTACCTCGACTAATTTCAGCCAATGACCCTTTATCCATCAGACATCAAGTTACAAGGCCCAGGTGGCAAAGACCTTCCGATTAAAGGCAGGATTATTGTTGCTTTCAGCTACAAGATGCAATCATTGATTCTCTCTGTGTTCTTCACAATCAATGTATATCCTTATTGAATGGCGATTTTGGCATACTTCTAGGAATCCTGGAAGAACCAGATGATGCTCATCATTTGGATGACCCATTGGGTGGGATTTTCCAGCCCTGCCCACAGCGGGCATCATGGCGGGCAGGGGCAGAAAATGTTGCGAGATCGGAAACATCGGTTTACCACCGCCATAAAAGCAGTCCGGGATCATTTGCTCTTGCCACAGCACGTGGGAGTGTCATTTTAATACATTTGCATCTCATTATAAGGGCTGCTCGCCAGAATCATCCCCCCACACTGGATCAAGAGGGCATGTCGGCATCCAAATAGGCCTAACCGTTTCACAGCAGCATATATGTGATGCGCACCTGGTGACCTGCACTTTGCTTGTGACTTTGAGGTTCATTTACCTACCTTGCATCACGCAGTGCTCGTGGCAACTCAGACTCAATACCAGGCTTTGCACCACATCATTTCTAGGGGGATAACCAGACCGGCAGTAAGGCGGTGGTATCTTTTAACGTATTGCAGGGTAGGGCCTCCACTGGGGAAGGGGGGAAACTGGCCTGAAGTAAGAGAGGGCCTACAGGGCAAGGTCTTCACTAGGTTGGGGGGGGGGGTGCAGGGGGGTGCGTGGGGGGGGGTGGGAGGGTGGGAGGTAAGAGTTGGGGAGGTTGCAAGTGTCCTCATGATGGAGAGGGGTGAGTTCTACATAGGAACATAGGAACAGGAGAAGGCCATTCAGCCCATCAAGCCTACTCTGCCATTCAATAAGATCATGGTTGATCGAACACTTCAATGCCTTTTACCCAGGCTATCCCCATAACCCTTTATTTTGTTGTTAATCAGAAGTCTATCAATCTCTACCTTAAACATACTCAATTACTGAACTTCCACAGCCCTCTGGGGTGGAGAATTCCAAAGAGTTACAAACCTCTGAGTAAAGAAATTCCTCCTCAGCTTGGTCCTAAGTGACTTCCCCCTTATTTTGAAATTGTGGACCCTGGTTCTAGACTGCCCAACCCGAGGAAACATCTTACCAGCTTTTACGCCGTCTATTTCTTTAAATATTTTGTAGGTTTCAATGAGGTCACCTCTCATTTTTCAAAACTCGAGAGAAAACAGTCCCAGTTTCCCCAATCTCTCTTCATAAGACAGTCCTGCCATCCCCGGAACAAGTCTGGTGAAACTTTGTTGCACTCCCATATGGCAAAAATATCTTTTCTGAAGTAAGGGGACTAAAACTGTACACATTATCTTGGTCTAACCAAGATTCAATACACATGGGGCAAAGGCACATTTATCTCGCCATGTTCTGGGGTAACAAAGGGATATCCATCAGAATCACGATGGGAGCAAGGAATACAGGGGGAGGATTGAGAGGATTTGGAGGGAGGGTAACCTGAACATTAGGTTCCTGCAGGACAGTCAGAGGGAATAAGGTGCAATTTGAAATGAACCCTGTGCCGACCTGGATTTTTGGGGCGACTAGTTTCCAACACTGGAACAAAGCCCTTGAACCCACATTCACTGATGTGTAACTGACAGAAATGGGACCTTTGCAGGCTGATGCTGATTCATGTCTCTTCCTCATTGCTACTGCAGAGGAGACCATCGGGAAGATGAAGGCGGGATTTATTGCTGACTGTATTATTGCATACAGGTAGGAGAGAAGGAGAGGATTGTGACAGAGGCACCAGGCTCGCCATAGGGAGGAGCTAAACCCTCAAGACCAAGGGGCAGCAGGGCCCCCTCCGGATGTAGTGATTGAGATTCACAGTGACGTCTTGCACAGGCACATCTCAAGACAGAGGGTGTATAGGACTCGCATGTCTTATCTGTAGGTGAGCGACTGTCACTGACGGCTCCGCATGTCCAGGGACCTGGTGACTCACGTTTGCCACATTCTCCAGGAATTGGCACCATCGTGATTGGGAGGGGATCCATTGCCTTTGGCTGTGAGTGTAATGGCCGCTCTGAAATTCTATGTCCGGGGGCTCCTTCCAGGGCTCTATTGGGGACCTCGCTGGGATTTCTCAAGCATCCAAGCATAAATAAGTTAATGAGATGACAGATGCCCTTTTTGCCAAGGCCCACAGTCATGTCAACATCGACAGAGATCAAGCAGGCCAGGACGCCCGAGCACTGGGCTTTGCTGAGGTTGCCGGATTCCCACAGGTGCAGGGTGCCATCGACTGCACTCAGGTGGATATAAAAGCTCCCTGGCAGCAGGCACTGCAATATGTAAACCCAAAAGGCTACCACTCACTCAATGTACAGCTGCTCTGCAACCACAAGAAACTGACCATGCAGATTTGTGCCAGGAAGTAGCCACAGCTTATACATCTTGAATAGATCACAGATCCTGGACGTTTCCAAGGGAGCAAACAGGATCCAGGGTTGGCTTCTTGGTGACAAGGGATACCTGCAAAGAACATGGCTGAAGACAACCATGTGCTGGCCACAGAGAGATGGTACAACGATGCTCATGCCACTACCTGAGCATTGGGGGAGCATACCATAGGCATCCTAAAGATGCTACTCCGATGCCTGGCCAGGTCTGGTGGAGCACTCCAGCATAGTCCCCAGAGGGTCTCAGGGATCATCGTGCTTCCTGCATGCTGCACAACCTGGCGCTGCAAATGGGGGAGGATTTGCCAGATACCGACATTGAGGAGCTGCACTTCTCCTCTGTTGAGCAGGACATCAAAGAGGAAGAGGGTGTTGAGTTTGAGGAAGCTGAGGATTCAGGGGAAGAGGCCATAGAATGGGCCAGGAGGAGCACGAGAGCGCATGAGGCTCTCATAGCTATCGGATTCCACCAAGAGGATGACAAGGTGTAGTGAGCACCCTATTGGATAAGAGCCCTCCATCATGGGCCAGCATGAGCACCAGTGTTGCAATTCCTCTCATTTCGTCCACATACTTCAAAATGAGAATGAATAGTTACACATCAGGCTTTGCAGGATGATGAAGCCTTGGGAACATGTGTCCTTGCTGAGATTAGGTGTTAACTGGAGGAGGGAGTCCTGGCATCAGATGTCAGAAGGTGCTGCCTCTTCAAGCATCTCTCGAGCATCCCCAGTCACAACAGCAGCCTACAAGAGGCGGGAGCTGTTTCACTATCATCATTGGGCTTGTAGCTGTGTGCCTTCAATGTGACAATGAGATCCATCTCCAGCAACGGGACAACGCATTCTGTGTAACCTCAATGGTGAAACTGATCAGTGACCCTTGGGGCAAGGGAGCTGAGGACATTCTGCAGGTGTATACCTGATCAGAGATGATTCAATCCTCTGTGTCACCTTCTTCTCTATCACACTGATATCTGGCACTCTCAATTAGGAATGCTGACCTGTTTTTAACCTTCCCTTACTGTGCATGTGGACCACCTGAAGATGACGACATTCATCCACTTGTGTGCCAGACATTAAAATGCCTCCTCTTTAAGACACACATTGTGCCCTCGTGGCCAGTCCTGGCCCTTGTGAACTCCAAAATATTCAGACACCATGAGGTGCACAAGATGATGATTTGCTGCTAATAAATAGCAGTCTACAGCTTCAGTATGTCCTCGCTCCTAACCCATTGCTCCCACACACATTGTCTAAAGCTACGATGTGCACTTCCAGGGCCAGCTCAAAGCCTCTACTGACCGTCAAAAATCACCACTTGCAAATAGCATCACATGTCTTGGTGAGTGTTTCAGTGATGGGATGCACAGCACTGCATCCTGGCATTGTGACAAGAGCCCTGTGGCTGCAATCCAGACAATTACAGGCTGAGAAACGATCAAAGTTGTAGGTTCGAACTCCAGGGAAATAATGTGGCTGAGAGGGGCAGAGCTTTGGCACCTTGAGTGGGCAAGGTGCTCCCGCTTATTGGTGAGCTTAGCAGATGTACACTCGGAAAGTAATAAACGTGGTTGGCAGACAGGAGCGCACACGAGCTCATTGCATGAAAACTCTGCGGGAAGACAGAGCACATGGAGTTGCACGATATATGACCCTCCTCCATGTTTTAACACATCTCCTTGTGCACTACACCTTCACCTTTCAAGAATGCAGAAGAGGCAGGAGAACACCTCTGCCTCAATCTTACACAGCCAAGGATAAACATGACATGGCCCTGTGAACGAGGTTCCTTCCACAAGCACACTTAACACTAAGGTTGAGGTATCACTGGTGTCAAGAATGATCCAAAAAAGGGGTGCACACTGTGGTGATTTGGAAGCACACTATATAGACGAGAGGCCCATGATAGCAAGGTCTGCAATAAGTGGAGGGAGGCACCACCATACCTAACCTGAATGACAGCTACACAGCTCATCATGAAAAGGAGGTATTCATAAGAGATGTGAAATTGGTGTGATTCTGTTTATATGTTGTGCACTCCCTTGCCACTATTGTGCTCCTAAATTTTTCTTACTTTCCTAACCCTAGCGCTATGTCTGGGTGCATCCCTCACCTCCACAGCGGAGGTGGAGGCAGCCCATTGACTGCTATGCCCTGTTGTCTGTGATGACTTTGGTGGTCCTCCGCTGAAGGGCTGAGACCTGGAGTGCCCCAGCCTGCTTTGGGTGTCTTGCTGCAGGGCAGGTGCACCCTCCTCATCCTGTGGAGCTGGAGGTGATGGGAAGACGGTATTGAGATCAGCTGGACACTCCTGAAGTCACCTGGGTGGATGGACCCAGGGCATTCACCTCCTAGTCCTCCTCCTTATGGGTGCCGAGGGCTGCTGGCTGACTCCTTGAGGAGAAGGGGCAACTGGAGTGAGATTGAGGTGCCTCACCCCTCTCTTGTATGACCACTGATGGATGCCACCAATGGCTAGAGCGATGGAATGCAGCTCCTGCACCAGTGCAAGACCTATACCCTGGACCAAGTCTCCATGGCAGCCGCCATTCTGTCAGTGTTGACCTCAGTAAGTTGGCATACTGGTGATATCACCTCAGACTGAACGCGGATGGACTCCTCCATCATCTGTTGCAATCTGAGGAATGCAGCTGAAGTCTCTTCCTGTTGTTCCTATGATTGTCACTGCAGCTCCACCCACTGATTTAGGACCAAGTCTGGAGGCTCATCATCTGACTCGGACTTAGCAGAATCATGGCCTCCAGCAGTCCTCCAAGTGTTGGCGGCCTCAGATGTCCCTGCCTCCACCTGCTGTGGACCAGATTATGTGCTATGCTTACCAAATTGTGTTCCCCGAGGCTGCTGTAGAACTAGGCCATTCTGAGATTTGTGTCTCTCCCCTTGTGGAGGGTGTGGGTGAGTGCTGTGACAGGTCTTCTGCCATCGTGTCCTCGGGATTCTCATCTGAGGCGTCGTTGAGTCTCGAGCTAAGGATTTGACTTGTTGAGGTCATCGGGCGCTTGGCTGAGGTTCCTATGAAAAAAAGTAGAGATAATTAGTGCATGGCAGGTGACTCTAAAACAGGACAATGCACTCATGGCATGGTTGTCTGAGGAATGAGGTGATGCAGGATCCTCACATGGGTGTTTGCCACCAATCCCACTGTTGCTGCAGGCACAGTGCACATCCTCTCTGGCCAGTTCAGCAGCTCGGTTTTTGGACTGGGAGAAGACCTTAAGCTCCAGGACTCCAGCTCTGGTCTGGGGCTTCTCCCTGTAATTGTGTGCAATCTTGTCCTGCATAAAGACAGATGGAGAGAGTGTGAGCAAGACGCATGCCAGGGCAGAGGATAACGATGCCTGGTATGTGTGGGTGGTGAGAGGAGCCACAGACAGGATGAGGGTGCAATGTCCACAGGAAATAAGCCCAGATGGAGATGTGAGGATGTGCATGAGAATAAGTGATGATATCCCTTGAGCTGGCAGTGAGTGAGATGTTAGTGAATGTGTGATGCACTTCTAAGTGTGTGAGTTGAGAATGAGATGGTGGACTTAGCCTGACAGCAAGGATGAGATTATTCATCCTCTTTCTGTCCTGGGTGCTTGACATCTTCTGTGCAGCGTTGGCACTGACCACCATTGTTACCATCTTCAAAGCGAATTGGTGAGCTAAGTGGACATTTTCCAGCCCGGGGGTAAAGTACATTGTGGCGGGTCTTGACGGCATTCAAAAAGTATTCTGGTGAGGCATCACTGAAGTTGGGGGTTGCCATCCTCTTGGGTTTCCAAGACATGTCTTCCAGTGCAACAGTCCTTGTGGGCCGACATTGAGAAGGCTGTGCATGGCTGCATTTTAAATATGGCGCTCTGAGTGAGGAAGTGGTGAGCTCACAGCGGGGCGAACAAATCAGAGGCAGTCCGCCAACAACCTAGCGTGTCTCCCGTGCATGCATATTTAATGAGGCGGGAAACAGACGATATGGTGCGAAAAACCAGCATTGCGGCCAGCGGGTAAAACGCTGATTTTGATGCCCGCCACCACACTTAGTGTAATGAGGAGAAAATCCTCCCCATTGTAGCTTGAAAGACAATCTTCACCCTTTTACCTAGAAGCAGTGAAAATTCAGCCTTCTGAAGCTGAGGAAGTTTACACACTCAGCAGTAAGTTTCTTTCTTTCACAGAGGCACCATCCACTCAGCCCAAGGCCGACATGGAAGCCATAAACCTTTCTATTACTCATGAAATAAGGCCAGAGGTGGAAGATACGGAAGACATTGTAGCAGACGGTGAGCATCCCCTTGAAAACCTGCTTGACTTGAATTGGCTTTTCTCAGAGTGTGATGAGGAAGAATCCCTTGCGGTACTGAGTGACCTCTTGGAGGGTGAGGTTCTAGAGAATGATTCAACTTTCCTGCTAACGGATGTACCTTATGACATCTCTGTTGTCTTTTTCGAAGAATCAGCTGTGATTTTAATGGCTGAGCAGCATTCAGAGCCTAGTTCCACTGAATCTACCCAATGTATTGTCTACATTATTTCCTGTCATTAATGAAGAGTCCTCCACATGGAATGCCTAGAATGAGTTCAAGTCAGGGTCCATAGAGGATCACACTGCTAAAGAGCTGGTATTTTGCCAGGGGTGGAAGTCAATTCTCACCGATACTTCAGTCCCAACTGAAAGTTTCCTTCTCTTCCGAGCAGCACAAAAGCTGTGCCAGAATCTTTAGCACTTCTGAAGCTGCAGAATCCTGTGCAGCAATCTTATCCCAGAGTTAATTTTCTCCAGAAAACTCCTCTCATTACAGAAGATGAGACAATCATGTCTCCATATTCTCAGCAATTCCTCCTATTGCTCATAGTGGAGCAACCTCATACAGAGAGAAGTGTGGCTCTCTTACCTCTGCCAACAGGAAAAAGATGGTTCTTCCAAAAAAATCATTGGAAAATCATCTCTTCTTCCTTTTCCTGACAGTCTTAAAGGGAATTAATTCTTTTTTCCTTTGTTATCCAAGTTCATTGAAATCTCAGATCTTCAATGCTGTTTTCAGACTTTGATCCAGTAGTGGAGCATACACCTGTGTTGGCCTTCCCTGAAGTAGAAGATCATTTCTCTTCTAAGGTTTCGTCCCAAAGTCCTTTGAGGGAACAACAAGTTCCTCAGAGTGTCCTGAGTTCTTCTCTTCGCATCCCAAAGTGTCAATAGGTCAATTCTCTTCAGTCTTCTCTTATAAATTAGTCTTTTCTTGAAACATCTTTGTTGCCCTGGCAGTTCAATCATCTTGAATCATAAACTCAGCTTCCCAGCAATTTTAACAGCAATGTTGCTAAAGAATTGTCCTATTCTGCAGATGCTGATGTCCTACCAAATGCAGAAGAAAGCTTTCATATCTCCAAGACATCTTCCCTATGGGCCGAGAATACTGAGGGAGGTTGAATTCACCTATACTGTAACTTGGGGAGGGGAAGAGTGGGAGTTGGAGTGAGTAGAATCTGTAGTCGTAAAAAGGGAGTTACAGAAATGCAATGCAAATAGTTAAAAACATGGTTTCATGTTGTTGTTAAAAAGTAGTATAGTATACTTGGGGGAAGATGTAGTATAAGAGCTAACAGGTGGCATATGCTAATATATGTAGTCGATGATGGTGTATCGCTGACACCAGTCAATCATGGGTTAGACTCTTTCTTGAGAGAGAGCAGTTGGAATTGTGCTTCCGAGCAATGTATCTTCTCCGTAACAAGTTTAGATGTTGTATGAATAAATGAGTGTTAAGCAGATACCAGAGTCTACAGTCTGTCTAAGAAACAAGTCCCACGCCTAGAGTCCAAGATAGAAGTACACATCTCAGAACATTAACCTCATCAACCCTCTCTACCAGCTTATCAAAAAACTCAAGCAAGTTAGTTAAACATGATTTTCCCTTAATAAATCTATGCTGGCATTCCTTAATTAACCTGCATTTTCCCAAGCAACTATTAATTTTGTCGAGGATTGTCATTTCTAAATCCTTCCCTACCACCAAAGTTAAACAGACTGACTCACTTTCAGATATTTAAATAGTGGTGAACATCAATTAAATTTGGAACACACATCTGCCAAGTTGAAAACATACGCTGGGATTTTCTCAGCCCGCCGACATCCGGAATTTTCGGCGATGTGAGTGGACACTGTGGCACAATCTGTTTCATCACGACGTGAAATCAGTTCGCGATCATCCGCTCAGCCCACCAATGGCAGACAAAATTTCCCACCATCGGACAACGGAAACCTCATCAGAATAAAGCTGAATATCATTATTAGGCCAACGCACATGTATCGTTCCCCCCACCCCGGATTGTCTGTCCACTTCGGCGGGAAAGCACACCAATGTGTTTCACAGCAGCATATAAAAGGCGTGCACTTGGCGGGCTACACTTTGAGGGGATCTCAGAGTTGCGTGCACAGCAACGATGTGCAGCGCTCACCAGGGTCGCGTGGTAGACTTCAATCTTGAGGAGCATTGTGGAGGGTCAAGGGCAGCACTGCCATTGAGGCAACTTGTGGGGGAAGGGCAAGGGCAGCCCTGCCGTTGAGGTGACATGTCGGGGGAGGGCAAGGGCAGCCCTGCTGTTGAATATACTGCACAAGCATTCAGGAGTGGAGGGTAGAGTGGGCGTGCATTAGGGAAACCTGTATAAAGTGACCATTCCTCTGAAACTGAGACAGTTTAGGTGCAGCCACTTGATATGATTGGAGTTGGGCTTCTAGCTTATCTGCCCACTGAAGCAACACAGAGGGATCAAAGTGCCACCAAGTGGTCCAGAGGTTTTCACTCCGCCGGCACAGACTGCAAACTAATGAGCATTTTAGTGGACTGTACAACAGTTGGACAACTGCACACATCATACCATCTCCTTGCTAAAGCTAGCCATGGAGCAGTCACTGCTGGAGGCACTCACAGCTCCTTGTAATGTCAGCATCCCTGTTTGGACCAGTCTCCTCCATGATTCAAGCTAACAGTGCAGCCTTACATTGCGGGGTAGGAGAATGCCTGTGCCTGAGCTGAGAGCACAGCATGCAGTCTAATGGGCAAAACTGCAGCCAATCAGTCAGGTGGAGTGGGGAGGAGGTGGGTGGGGTTTTGGGCAGCCACGCAGTGCACTAATCTCTGGCCATCCAAGTGGTGGCCAGCACTCTCTGGGAAGCATTTGGGGGCCTTCACACTTAACCACAAGGGCTTCCACTTGCTGAATGTGCAGCTCGTGTCCGATCACCAGAAACACATCCTGCAGGCGTGTGCACGGTTTCCAGGGATTGTCCACGACTCCTATATCCTCAGTTGGTCACAGATCCCTGAAGTCTTCCAGAGTCCACAGAAGCTGCAGAGATTGATCCTCAGGGACAAGGGCTACCTGCACAGGCCGTGGCTGATGACACCTGTGCGGTGGCCTCAGACTGCAGCAGAGCGATGGTATAATGACGCTCATGCTGCAACCCGCAACTTCGTGGAACAGACCATTGGGATGCTGAAGATGAGGTTCAGGTGCCTGGACCAGTCTGGTGAAGCCCTGTAATACAGTCCACAGAGGTTGTCACGCATCAGCACCGTCTGCTGCGCCCTTTAAAACCTGGCGCTTCAACGGGGGACAAGCTGGCTGAGGAGGAGTTGGAGGAGCTGGACGTCTCCTCTGAAGAGGAGGACACGGTTGGGAATGAGGGCTAGGAGGTCCTCAAAGGTGATGATGACGGGGATGAGCCCTCACACTGGCTAGACGAGGCAGGTGTGCTCCGGAGGCCCTCATAGCTGCTAGATTTGTGGAGGGTGATGACGACATGCAGTGAGGTGACCCCATAGATCCTCATATTGCATCTGTGAACACTTGATGCTTATGGCAGTGCAAATGCCCTCTGTGAGAATGCTCCTGTCATGAAGATGCAGTGGAAGCCTGTAGTAATTAAGGTTTTGTTAAATGTTGGACTGTACTTTAAGGATAGTCCTGTGATGTAAGATCACATGATCTGTGTAAACCAATGTTTTAGTAGCGAGGGCTACCTCCAGTGTTGAGATAGAGATGGAGTTGAAAGCACACATGTTGTTGCTGCTGGATGTATTGTAAATAAATCTAATGTTTCCACTTAGAAATTTGTCTGCAGATCAACTCTATTACAAATAGCTCGCAAGGCCACACTACAACAAACTGGCGATGAGCATAAATCAGAATAAATCAAGATAAATTGGAATCGGTACTGGACCTCACCCAGCGATTGTGAGTATCAATGTCCATTTAAAAAAGCAGAAGATATACTCATCCAAAATGCCACAATTTAGTAGGATCGATCATTTTGAGCCAGCCGCAGATGATTGGTCTCAGTATATAGAACACCTCGCGATTTTTTTTCAAGCAAACAAAATCACGGGGGAAGAGAAGGGGCAAGCGATCCTCTTGAATACTTCTGAGAGCAAAACCCATAGGTTGATTTGAAGTTTGATGGCACCCAGTGCCCCAGATTCAAAGAATTTTAGAGAATTGGTGGACCTCATGAAGGGACATTGTCAATTCAAGCCCTCAGCCACGATGCAGAGGTTCCAGTTCAATTAGCAGAATAGAGCCCCAGGTGAGATAATTGCTAGCTATGTGGTGAATTTGAAGCAACCAATGGAACATTGCAAGTTTAGTGAGACTGAACGACATGCTCAGAGATCATTTAGTGTGTGGTGTGAAAGAAGACATTATTCAGAGAAGATTGCTGACTGAAGTGAATCTAGGTTTTAAGAAGGCATTTGAAATAGCACTGGCCATGGAAAGTGCTATGACAGATTCACAAGCAATACAAGGGGCGCAAAATGGTGCCACACTCCAAAAAGGGTGGGAACATTCAGTCGAAAGTGGTGCGAAAAAGCAAGACCCCGTCACAAAGCTAACCGAAAAATATGGAGAAATAATTTAGCAGCAAAATTGAAGAACAACTATAACCGATGTGGAAACAATCAGTCTCTAGCGATTGGCGGTTTAAAGAAGTAGAATGTTACTTTTTTCACAGAAGTGGGCAAACAATGAGACAGTGCAAAGGGAGATTAGAACAGGCTTGCAACCAACAGAAGAAGTCCCATGAAATCTAACGCGTAGAAGAGCCTGAAACAACAAATTCTGAAATTTATTCATTGTTTAACATAAAAGTTGGGAAGACAGAGCCAACATTTGTTACAGTACAAGTGAATGGTAAACCAGTAAAAATGGAAGTAAGCACAGGAGCTTCCATTGCTGTAATTGGAGAACAGATATCCAAATAATGGTGAACATCAATTGAATTTAGAACAAACATCTGTCAAGCTGAAAATGTACACAGGCAAAGAAATCCAAGTAAACGGTATTAGCGGAGTAACTATCCATTATAGAAACCAATTGACAAAGCTACCCATGATGGTGGGAGTAGTAGGTGAAGGGTTTCTTGGGCAAGATTGGTTAAAGGAGATTAAATTAAACTGGTCCGAAGTCTTCCAGTTCAGAGCAAGTGGGCTACCAGAGCTGCTTAAAAAGTATGCCACAGTCTTCAAGGATGAACTGGGAAAAACCCAAGACCTACAGGCCAAGATTTACGTGGATTCAGAATTAACACCACACTTCATGAAAGGAAGACCGGTGCTATACCCCCTGAGAGAGAAGGTTGACACTGAGTTGAACCAGCTAGAGAGGCCGGGTGTCATAAAAGTGGCTCAGTTCTCAGAATGGGCAGCACCCATAGTCCCTGTCCTTAAGCCAGACCAAAGCATCCAAATTTGTGGGGACTATAAACTAATGGTTAACAGTGCAGCCAAACTGGACACATATCTATTCCAAAAATTGAAGACCTATATGCCAAGCTAGCAGGAGGGACAACGTATACAAAGTATACATGGGTCACGTATATCAGCAATTAGAGTTGGGTGATGCCCCCCAGGAATTCGTTACAATTAATACCCACAAAGGGTTGTACCAATATACACGTTTGCCTTTTGCCATTTCCTAAGCCTGTGCCACCTGAGAACAATGGAAAGCTTACTGCAGGGACTACCTCAGGTTGTAGCCTACTTGGGCGATGTGCCGAAAACTGGTTTCACTGAAAAGGAACATTTGGTTAACCTAGACGAAGTCCCAAAATGCTTTTTACAAGCATGAGTGTGACTGAGAAAGGAAAAAGTCACTTTTCAAGCAAAGGAAGTAACCATTTTGGGCCACCGGGTGGATTCTCAGGGGTTACACTTCGTTGAAGAGAAGGTTAAAGCAATAACAGAGGCACTTGCACCTAAGAATGCCTCTGAACTTAAATCATTTTTAGGAATGATAAATCATTATGGGCAATTTCTATGTAATTTATCTACAGTTCTGGCCCCTCTCCATTCACTGCTAAGAAAGAATGAAAGTTGGTCTTGGGAGGCGCTCCAAAAAGAAACTTCTATGGAAGTGAAACAGCTGTTACACTCATCCAAGCTGTTAGTGCATCATGACCAGATGAAAGACTTGGTTCTAACATGTGATGCATCTCCCTATGGAGTGGAAGTGGTACTACCTCATAGAATGGACAATGGCATAGAGTGGCCAATAGGCTATGTATCCAGGAGGCTTACCACAGCTGAAAAAGGATATTCTCAGATTGAAAAGAGAGGCCTGTCATTCATTTTTGATATTAAAAAAATTCACCAATACATGCACGGCTGGTATTTCACCAGTGAATCAGACCACAAACTACTACTGGGTTTGTTTAGTGAGGAAAAGGCTATACTACCCATACCCTCAGCGAGAATACAACAATGGCCCTTAATTTTAGTGGCTTATGAATACACCTTTGCGCATGGCCTGGCATTCACATTGTAAAGGCCAATGCCCTGAGTTGTCTGCCCTTACAAGAGAAGGACAAATATGTCCCAGTTCCACAGGAACTTGTTTTACTGTTAAATTTTCTAGATTCCTTGCCAGTATGTGCCAGGCAGATTGGAGACTGGATGAGTCGGGACCCAGTCCTATCTCGAGTGTGAGACCAAGTGTTACATGGTTGGTTCCAGGAGCCAGTCTCTGATGAAAAGAAACTGTTCTTCAACCAAAGACATGAGATGAGCAGTCAGGATGGCATTCTGTTGCGGGATGCATGGGTAATAGTTCCTTCCCAGGTAAGGGAGCCACTTTTAGTCGAACTACACAGTGCACATCCAGGGATCTCCCAAATGAAGACCATAACACACAGCTATCTATGGTGGCAGGGATGGATGGCAATATTGAAAATGTGGTAAAGCACTGTGTGCAATGACAGCAGCTGCACAAGTTGCCCGTGGCATCTCCATTGCACCCATTGGAGTGGCCTGGTAGACCGTGGGTGCGGTTACATATCCATTTTGTCAGCCCTCCTTGGAACCATGTTTCTACTGATTATAGATGCCCATTCCAAATGGGTAGGTGTTTATGAGGTGAATTTACCAACATCAGCCGGTACAATAGAGAAACTGCACCAGAGCTTCGCCATCCATGGACTACTGGAAGTAGTCGTATCTGATAACTGCACTGAGTTCCAACAACTTAACAGCCACAACGGTATCACCCATGTGAAGACTGCACTGTATCATCCATCATCAAAAGGACTGGTGGAGGACCGAAGCGGTTACCAGGTAAAGTAAGTTCAGTGACAGGGCCATTATCAGACCACATGGAAGTGGAAGACCGGATCACCCATAAGTATGTGGACCACTTAAGAAAAAAAGAGATACCACAAGATATGGTTCCACCTGTACCCATTACTGAATCAGTGTTTCCTGTTGAAGATGCTCAGTCAAGGACTGACATGTCTGATGTCTCTATCAAAGTGGGAGATACTGAACTGCAAGTGCCCACCGAGGTACTTGATGTTCATGCAGTTCCAGAGAATGTGATTCATGAGAAAAAATTTGAAGTCATGGAGCTGCAATGTTCCACACAAATCAGGAAACCACCTGAAAGACTAAACTTGTAAATTTTATGACCTGTGTAAATATTATAATGTCATGAGATGAGTATACTTATAAATACAATATGTACAGCAAAGCTAAAAAGGGAGGAATGTAGTAATTACAGTTTTGTTAAATGTTGGACTGTACCTTTAAGAATAGTCCTTTAAGATCACATGGTCTGTGTAGACAAATGTGTTAGCAGTGCGGGCTACCTCTGCATTAAGTGTTGAGATAGAAATGGAGTTGAAAGCACTTGTGTAGTTGCTGCTGGCTGTATTGTAAACAAGCCTAATGTTTCCAGTTATAAAGTTGTCTGCAGATCAACTCTATTACAAACAGGTGACAAGGCCACATGACAACAAGGCCCTAAAATTCACTCGATTGCAGGAGGAGGATGTTGACAACATGCAGTGAGGACACTCCATAGATTTTCACATGGCCTCTGAGAATGTCTGACTCCTGTCTGGCCAAGGGTAGCTCGCTTGTACTCTGTGATCAGGGTCATATCATAGAGAATCAGCCACGAAACTTTAGAAGCATCTGATCCTTTGTCCTCCTTCAGCACCTGAGCCCTTCAGGAGCACAGCATCACTGGTCACAGTGGTCAACACCTTAAAGGTGCTGAGAGCACACAGAGGGAATGAGAGAATTCTGTGGCACCTGCCCACTACATTCTGGCAGCAATGACCAGCACCACCAAGGTGCAGGCATCAGTAATGTGTCCAGCGAGCTTGAGGCCGGACCACAGAGCACAGGGAAGAGGCCCTGGACGGAGACACCTGCCTTTATCTTGAGCAGAAAGGTTTCACATCTGACTGACAAAAACACTGCTCATCAGAATAAAGGTTCATAGGCAGGGATGCATTCTTATGAGTTTGTTGACAATAGTGAACATTGTGTACAAATGATTAACACCCATGCCCAGGCTGTGCAACTAATTCTTCTTAACTTTCCTAACTCTGCCACTACAACTTGGTGCTCCCCAGACATCCACAGTGGAGATGGAGGCAGCCTGCTGACTCTGATGACTTTGGCAGTAGTCCTTTGGAGGGCTGAGATTTGGAGGGCCCTGGCCTGATTTTGGGTCCTGCTGTGTGGCAGTGGCACCTTTCTTGGCCTGTGGAGCTGGAATTGCTGAGGTCACAGGGAGAGGGGGTTTGGATGGGCCTGACACTCCCGGAGTCATCTGGATGGATGCCCCTGGGTGTGCACCTGCTGATCCTCCTCCCTATAAGTGCCCGAGGGCCCCATGCTCACTCCTTGAGGAGCAAGGATAGCTGTAGTGAGATCGAGCTCCCCAGCACCCCTCTTGCATGCACACTATTGGAGGCCAATTATGGCATCAGTGATGGAGTTGAGCCCACGCAGCAGTGCAGGAGCGAAGTCCTGGATCAAGGAATTCGTGGTGACCTCCATCCTACCAGTGTTGACCTTGGTGTGTTGGCATGCCGGCGTTGTCACCTCAGAGGGAAGATGGACAGACTCCTCCTTTGAGCCTTGCATTCTGAGGAGTGCAGTGGACATCCCTTCCTGATGTTCCAGACCTTGCCTTTGCAGCTCCAGCAACTGTGACATGACCAAGTCCTGAGGCTTGTCATCTGACTCAGACTCAGCAGATTTCTGGCCTCCAGTAGTGCTCCAAGTGGTGGACACCAGGGAAGCCCCTGCCGCCACCAGCTGTGGATCAGACAGTGCAATGTGCTCACCAGGTTGTGATCCTGAGGCTACTATAAAGCTAGGTCCCACAAAGGTGTGTGTCTCTGTGCTGGTGGAGGGTGAGGGTGAATGCTGTGATGGGACTTCAAGGAGGGTGCCTTCAGATTCCTCTTCGGAGGTTTCTTTGGGGCTTGTTTGGAGGCCTTGGGTTGTGGACTCTGTCGACTGTTTGGCAGATATTCCTGCGAAAGCAAGGGGAGATAATTAGTGTATGGCAGTGGCCTGTGAAAGAGGACACATCACTCACAGCATGGTTGTCCGATGAATATTGTACTGCTGGATCCTTACTTGATAGAGCGCCGCCAACCTCACCGGCAGCACAGGAGCGGTCCAGATCATTGCTAGCCAGCTGAATGGCTGTTTTCAAAGTCCATGAGGACTTTGATTTCAGGCGTTGCCCCACATGGCTGTGACCTGTCCCTGTTATTGTGTGCCAGCTTGTCCTGCATGAATAGAGATGGAGGAAGTGTAAGCAGGACGCCTGTCAGACCAGGTTTCCTGGCATGTGTGGGTGGTGAGTGGTCCCATGGATGGGATGAGGACAATGACTATGAGTGTGAGAGAGGGAATGGTGATGTCCCTTGAACTGGCAGTGAGTGAGGGCCCTGTGGATGTGTGATGGGTTTGTGAGTGTGTGTGTTGAGTAAACAGTAGAGTGACTTACCCTGGCAGAGTGGAGATCATTCATCTTCTTACGGCACTGGGTGGCAGTACTCTTTTGAAGGGCATTGAGGCTGTCTACCGCTGTCACTGCCTCCTAAGCCTGATCCTAACCTGCTTCACAGTGACCCCAACCTCCTTCACAGTGACCTCAAACTCCTTCACAGTGACCTCAACCTGCTTCACAGTGACCCCAACTGCTTCACAGTGACCCCAACCTCCTTCACAGTGACCGCAACCTCCTTCACAGTGACTGCAACCTGCTTCACAGTGACCCCAACCTCCTTCTCAGTGATCTCAACCTCCTTCACAGTGACCGCAACCTCTTTCACAGTGACCTCAACCTGCTTCACAGTGACCCCAACCTCCTTCACATTGACCCCAACCTGCTTCACAGTGACCTCAACCTGCTTCACAGTGACCCCAACCTCCTTCACATTGACCCCAACCTGCTTCACAGTGACACCAACCTCCTTCACAGTGACACCAACCTGCTTCACAGTGACCGCAACCTCCTTCACAGTGACTTCAACCTGCTTCACAGTGACCCCAACCTGCTTCACAGTGACTTCAACCTGCTTCACAGTGACTTAAAACTCCTTCACAATGGCCCCAACCTCCTTCATAGTGACCCCAACCTGCTTCACAGTGACCGCAACCTCCTTCACAGTGACCTCAACCTGCTTCACAGTGACCCCAACCTGCTTCACAGTGACTTCAAACTTCTTCACAGTGACCCCAACCTGCTTAATAGTGACCCCAACCTGCTTCACAGTGACTTCAACCTCCTTCACAGTGTCCCCAACCTGCTTCACAGTGACCCCAACCTCCTTCACAGTGTCCCCAACCTGCTTCACAGTGACCCCAACCTGCTTCACAGTGACCTCAACCTGCTTCACAGTGACCCAACCTGCTTCACAGTGACTTCAACCTCCTTCACAGTGACCCCAACCTGCTTCACAGTGACCTCAACCTGTTTTGCGGTGACCTCAACCTGTTTCACAGTGACCCCAACCTGCTTCACAGTGACCTCAATCTGTTTCACAGTGACCTCAACCTCTTTCACAGTGACCCCAACCTGCTTCACAGTGACCGCAACCTCCTTCACAGTGACCCCAACCTGCTTCACAGTGACCCCAACCTGCTTCACAGTGACTTAAAACTCCTTCACAGTGACTCCAACCTGCTTCACAGTGACCGCAACCTCGTTCACAGTGACCTCAACCTGCTTCACAGTGACCCCAACCTGCTTCACAGTGACTTCAAACTTCTTCACAGTGACCCCAACCTGCTTCACAGTGACCCCAACCTGTTTCACAGTGACTGCAACCTCCTTCACAGTGTCCCCAACCTGCTTCACAGTGACCCCAACCTCCTTCACAGTGTCCCCAACCTGCTTCACAGTGACCCCAACCTGCTTCACAGTGACTTCAAACTTCTTCACAGTGACCGCAACCTGCTTAACAGTGACCCCAACCTGCTTCACAGTGACCGCAACCTCCTTCACAGTGTCCCCAACCTGCTTCACAGTGACCCCAACCTCCTTCACAGTGTCCCCAACCTGCTTCACAGTGACCCCAACCTGCTTCACAGTGACCTCAAACTGCTTCACAGTGACCCAACATGCTTCACAGTGACTTCAACCTCCTTCACAGTGACCCCAACCTGCTTCACAGTGACTTCAACCTCTTTCACAGTGACCCCCAACCTGCTTAACAGTGATCCCAACCTGCTTCACGTTGACCCCAACCTGCTTCACAGTGACACCAACCTCCTTCACAGTGACCCCAACCTGCTTCACAGTGACCCCAACCTGCTTCACAGTGACCCCAACCTCCTTCACAGTGATCCCAACCTCCTTCACAGTGACCCCAACCTGCTTCACAGTGACATCAACCTGTTTCACAGTGACCCCAATCTGCTTCACAGTGACTTCAACCTCCTTCACAGTGACTCCAACCTGCTTCACAGTGACATCAATCTGTTTCACAGTGACCCCAATCTACTTCACAGTGACTTCAACCTCCTTCACAGTGACTCCAACCTGCTTCACAGTGACCTCAACCTGTTTCACAGTGACCCCAATCTGCTTCACAGTGACTTCAACCTCCTTCACAGTGACCCCAACCTGCTTCACAGTGACTTCAACCTCTTTCACAGTGACTCCAACCTGCTTAACAGTGATCCCAACCTGCTTCACAGTTTTTTTTTTGGCTGAAATCAGTATGGATTTCAAAAGGGGATATTTTGCTGGACCAACTTTGTTGAATTTTTTGAGCAGATAACAGAGAGAGTGGAGAATAGTCATCCAGTAAATGCCTTTAATTGGATTTTCAAAAGACCTTTGATAAGGTGCCTCATAAAAGACCAGCGAATAAGGCTAGGGAGTATGGGTCAGGGATGAGTAGCAGAATGGATTGCTAATTGGCTTCAAGCCAGATAACAAAGAGTGGGACTAAAGGTTGTTACTCAGAGTGACAGGAGGTAGAAAATGGTGTTCCACAATGGTCACTGCTGTTCACAATTTATATTAACAATTTAAACTTTGGAATCAAAAGCACCATTTCTAAGTTTGCAGATGACTTCAAATGGGGGTGGTTAGTCAATGCTGAGGAGTACTGCAACAAATTACAGGTCATTAATACATTTGCTGAATGGGCAAAAATTGTCCAATGAAGTTCAACAGATAAATGTGAGACAGTACATTTTGGTAGGAAGAATAGGGAGATAGTTTATTACTTGTGATGTGCAAGTATAGGAAGTCTAGGTAGAGAAACAAAAGGATTTCAGAGTACAAATACACCAATCACTAGAAGTTGTGCCACAGATTAGCAAGGCCAGGAGAAAAAAACAAACCAAGTACCAGGCTTTATAAATAGGGGGATAGAATTGAAAAGTAGGAAAGTCAGTCTAAACTGTGCAGAACTTTGGTTAGAGCACACTTAGTATTGCATACAATTTTGGTTGCCATATTATAGCAAGGATATAGAGGCACTGGAGAGGGTGCAACAAAGATTTACAAGGATGATATCAGTATCAGGAAAGGATTGACAAGCTGGGTAACTTTTCTCCTGATAAAAGAAGGTAGAAGTGTGACCTAATAGAGGTATTTAAAATTAATAAATGTTTTGATTGAGTGGATAGAGAGAGAGAATATTTTCTCTTTTGGGGAAGAGCATAACTACAGACCATTAATATAAGATAGTCACCAAGAAATCCAATAGGGAATTCAGAAGAGAATGTGGAACTTGCTATCACAGAGGGTGGTGGACGTGAATAATATCGATGTATATCAGGAGAAGCTAGACAAGCATTTGAAGGAGGAGGGAGTAGATGTTAGGAGATATAGATGAGAAAAGATGGGAGGAGGCTTGAGTAGAGCATGAACATCAGCATGAACTGGTTATGCCAAATGGTCTGTTTCTGTGCCCTATATCCTATGTAAGAAGGAACAATAAAAGACAACATCCTGCAAGAGGAATTCTCTCTCCTCCCTTTCTTGTTTTTAAAAAAATGGTTCTTGAGATGATTGGTGTCACTGGAAAGGTCATATTTATTACCATCCCTATTTTCTCTCAGTCGTCTCTGGTAAAACTGAAGCAGTGACTGTAACTTAAATTCATTATCCCTGCTGTTAAAGCCCACTCTTCCCTTCTCATTATTTCTTAGCTGTCTTATCTACACAGCTCCTCAGCTTGTCTGTAATATTTCTACCTCTCCTGAAAACTAATCTAGGTGAACCTTGCATTTGTTTTTTTTTTCCCCAGTCAGCTTCTGTTTTCCTAGCAACCTAAGGTCACAGGCTGATTTCCTAGAAGTCTGATGTCACTGCCAGGAATCCAGGGTTACATCTTCCCTTTCCCAGAAACCTGAATTTTTAGTTCCTCTTTCAGCTAGGTACTGTCTCAAAAATATAGGCTTTGAAACCATTCCATTAAAATTTATATCACATGGAATAGAAACAGAGGCAGCATTTGGACAAATGCATCCAATGATGGGTGGGTAATATTAACTTAACTCCACCAATGGAATGCTGATAGGATTGGATTAGCTGATACATTATACATTGCTTTTAGTTTCCATTGATTTCAATGGAAGTTAAAATTCAATCGGTGGAAATGAGTGCCTGATCTCATACTGTTTGTTTCCCACATGATGGGTTAGGTTCAAACAAAAAAAAACTCATCATATTTTATGGCTGAATAAGCCCTATGGAATTGTAGCCCTGAGTTTTATCTTTTCTCCTTACTGCTCATTGCCCTCTGGGTTAATAACAGCAAGAGAAACTAATCATATACATTGCTCGACATCTGACTAATGTTTATAAAAACCTGTTACTTTTTTAAAAAATGGCTCTGAAATTCCGCTCTGGGTTATAAGCATATGGAGGCTAACATAGTCTGAAATTCTTCTCAGGCATTTTGCACAGTTATTAATCTAGTTATTTTAAACTGATTAACATATCTGCTGAAACAGCAGAGGGAAGAATTGCCAATCAATGCATTACATATCTGCCTGTTCATTTCCCACAGCAAAATTTCAAGACTGGATTTATCAGATTGTAGTCAAAACTCAAAATATATTTCTAGCAATGTATACTGTGTAAGCAATAACTCATGTTTACTGTTCCTTCTGTAATGATTATTTGTCTTCAAATTAGGTACATTTTGGTTTGAATAAAATTCTTAAGTCCTCTTTTTTTTCTAATTAAGAAGATGCTATAAGGGTGTCTGCACATTATCTAGGTAGAAATAAAGAAGGAAAAGCATATTGAAGATAGCCAGTGACCAGCAGTTGGCTTGCATGGCAGTAAACCAATCAAATGACATGTGTTTAATGTCTTGATTGGAGCTGCCTACTTTGATTCCACAAGATATAGGAGAGCGGGATAGGATCTCACAGGATGTCAGATTATTTTGGTTGATGAGAATCAAAGGAATTTACCATCCTCTGTAACAGATTGTAGACCACTTGACTGATTAGAAACTCGTCAAGGTAAGGCATGCCAGTGTGGAATGCAGAATATCTCCTTCCATTTTTGTTCCACAATGTCAACATCGTGTTCTCGCAGATCAGATGTAACATGAGCTAATGCAGAATGAAATTACCTTAACCTAACCTCAAAAAGTAACATTTTCTCAGAAGGATTGCCTTCTGAATATTTCCACTTACAGAGTTCTTACAGGGAGTTCTTTACTTTTGCCTTGCAGTAACTCATGCCAACTCATCATGCATATCATTGTGACTACCCAAATGACCAACTTTAACCACAGTTAAAGAATTCTGTTTACAAATCTGGGAAGTATTTGTTATTTTGTACAAGAAGATGCCTCCCAGGGTAACGTGACCAATTTTAAAAGGAATAAAATATCTCACTATTTTTCTCCAAAACTGAACTGACCAAATTTGCAATGCAGAGACTGGGCAACATTCAATGAATGAGGAAGATCATTGACACAGTAAGATCATTGCAACACCAAGCATGCAGCCATTAAATATGAAATAGGCCTGAATATTTGATGCCCAAATTTACTATATTTAGATGTTTTTTGCATTGTTTTTCATTTGTCAGATTTTGGTTTGTGTTGAAAATGTTGATCTTAGAAATGGCTTGTTCCACTTCAAATACTGAATTATTGCCATAAATTAAACACTGCTTCATCAGATCTTCAACAAACCAGTATGTGGCACTAAATCATTAAATTCTGGTTGCTTTTGTCGGTGGACAGTAAAATGTGTGCTCTTCGTTTCTCACTGATATTTTACTTAAAGTAAGTTGTTGCATTCAATGATTCTAACGCAAAGTCCACTTTTCAAAGTGGATATATTCTCATAGCTTAGCAAAAAAGAAGCATAATTAGTTGCTGTTTTAATATGCAGGGAAAATACATTCCATTTCTTGTCTCGTACTTTCAGCAATTTACTTGACTTGCAGCTGGGTTTTGTTGAACTTTTGAGTACCATTTCAGTGGCTCGTTTTGCATTGGTGAGTTCACTGCTTCCAGAAACATTTTATAATATGACATGAATCATTGTGCCATTGAAAAACAAAAGATAGGACATTTGTTGGCTGCTCAGTCATCTATAAATTGCAACTTGAGAGAAGACAGGGGTGCTTCCGACTAAATTTTATACCAATAAGCTTTCAATTTATTGCGGTGTTTCCATCTAATTAAAATCTCAGCACAGCAGGGTTCTTCAAATCAGCTTACCAACCTTTCTATTAGCATAAAGCAGAATCTTCTGTTCGGCGAGCAGGGGGGCGGGGCCCGCTTGCTGACGCGTAAAATGATGCAGGTGACATCAGGCGTGCGTCCCGACGTCACCCCACGCCATTTAGATTTTCAGTTCGGCAAGCGCGCGGCCGAATCGGCCACGCGGCCGCCGAACTGTCAAAGGCCTATTCAGGCCATTAAAAAAGTAATTAACATGATTAATGGACCTGCCTGTCCAACTTTAATGTTGGCAGGCAGGCCAGGAGACCAGGTGAGCTTCAGAAAAAACATGAAACTTCATCCACGGGTGGGATGAGGTTCCATGAGGGTATTAAAATTTTTATAAAATGCTTAAATAAAAGAAATTGACATGTCCCAGCTCATGTGACAGTGGCACATGAGTGGGCAGGTCAGTAATTATTTTCCCCTTTTTACTGAATCTTTCAAACCTAAGTCGAACTCCCTGAGGCAGCACCTTGCCTCAAGGGGATTTGTGCGCTCTTTTGTGTGCATGTGCGAAAGAGCGCATTCCCACACAGGGAGCGCACAGCGCTTCCGAGCAGACGTCACACTGGGCGGGCCTTAATTAGCCCACCCACGTAAAATGGCGGCGTGCTCTGACCGGGGGCGCCGATCGGGAAACCACCCGCTCACGCCTGCTCCCGCACAACCCCCCCAATTTATCCTGCTCATTGAATTTGCTGATGGGAAAGTGGGAATAGAGGAAGGGCAGTTATTGTTTTTAATTTTCTAGTTGGTTTACAGGATTCCATATGAAAAACCACAGTTAAATATATCCTGTTCATGGAATTTTCTAGTAATAAACTTGATGGAATGCTATCACGAGATTCATGCATGCCAAACTAGAAAATCAGTAAAAGCCAGAGACAGCTTCGAATAATCTGCAACTCAAAAGCAATCCTCAAAAATAGGCCAATAGCATGTGATCACATAAAGAACAGAGGAGCACAGGTGTGCCCAATTTTTTTTATTCTTCCATGTGTAAGGAACATATATCTTTATTTCCGTTGGAATGTTGTAAAGAACATATCTTTTTAAAGGGCATTTGTAAACCAGTTGGGCTTTTAATGACAATCAACAATGATTTAATGGTCACTACTAACAAGACTAACATTTCTTTAATTCCAGTTTTATTAAAGAAATTTAAATTTCGCCAGTTACCGTGGTGGGATTCAAATCCATGTCCCCAGAACATTAGCCTGGGCCTCTGGATAACTAGCCTGGTGACATCACCACTACACCACCACTCCCACCACTTTCATTCCCCTCCTCTCAGCAAACCCCCCACCCCCAAACCCGCATTGTACCAGCACTTGTGTTGTAGAAGATTAAGACACAATTATAGGCATCATTCCTCATTTCCTGTGAGGAAATTTCAGTCTGCTCTTAACCAATTCACACTGGCACTCTTCAGAGGTAATTTTAGCTTTTGAGTTTATCGGACATATGACTCTCCCAATTTTCTGTTCCAATAACATCAACAGATCATCATTAAACTTTCTAATAATTTATATAGATTTTTCTTTTCCCACCTTTTTCCATTATTTTTAAATGTATTTCCATCCATTGTTTTATCTCTACCTTTTCGCCTATTTTGATTCCTTCACCCCACCCCACCCCCACTAGGACTATCTGTACTTTGCTTGTCCTGCTTTCTACCCTTAATTAGCACATTCCTTAGATAATATCACCACCTTCAACACCTCTTTGTCCTTTTGTCTGTTACATCTTTTGGTTATCTCCACCTATCACTGGCCCTCGATCCAGCTCTACTTATCCCCTCCCCCCCCACCCCCTTAAACCAGCTTATATTTCACCTCTTTTCTATTTTTACCTAGCTCTGTTGAAGGGTCATTCGGACTCGGAACGTTAACTGTGCTCCTCTCCACAGATGCTGCCAGACCTGCTGAGTTTTTCCAGCTATTTTTGTTTTTGTTCATCATCAAACCTCTTGGGCTGAATATTACGTCCCGTGGGCGGGTGAGACCCTGACCCGATCGAGTGTAAAATAGCGCGTGATGCCCTCGGGCAGGCATCCCGATGTCATCGTGCATTGGCATGATATTTTGCTCAGCAGACGCAAGCGGATGCCAGAGCCACACCCGCCATCAATTAACAGGCCACTTAAGGCCATTAAAAAGCCAATTATGGCGATTTTTTGTTACCTGTGCGATTTCGCACACATCACATGGGCAAAACGGGCAGACGGGCAGCCAACAATTTCAAAAACCTCATCCAAGGGTGGGATAAAAAGGGTCAGCAGCATTGCCAGTGTGAGTAGTGAGGGGTTTTGGGGATAGTTTGTTGCTGGTTGCTTATTGGTGCTTGGCAGCCTCATCACTGTTCAGGGTTTCATCCTTAGCATTTCCAGGCCTCATTTCAGGACTCATTGGTAGCTGAGGATTCAGACTGTGTGGACCCTTCCAGGTATCAGACAGCCTTCTGTTACTCTGGTAATCGGAATTGTGGTCTCCACTGGAGGCACCTCCTCTGAAGAGGAAGAGAGGAGCAGAAGGGAGAGGAGGCCAGGTGTCCCATTGCAGGGGAGTGGCCTGTGGGAGGAGAGGCGCAGGCACAAGGGACGCAGGGTCAGCAGGAAGTACAAGGCGGAAGGGTCCACAGAAGATGCCAGTATCCTGCTGCCAGGGTTTACAGGTGGCGATGCACCTATTTCAATATGTCTGAGGTGCAGTGCCGAAGGAGGTTCCACCTCTCCAGGAAGACAGTGACCTCCATTGGTCAGATGATTGGCCCTGAGATCAGCTCCGACTATGTGAGTGGACACCCCATGCCAGTAGCTCTGAAGGTCACTGTGGCCCTCAACTTCTATGCTTCTGGCTCTTTCCAGGGGGCAGTGGGTGATCTCTGTGGAGTCTCCCAATCAGCTGTCCACAGTTGCATCAAACTGGTATCAGAAGCTCTGTTCAGATGGGTACTGACCTTTATTCCTTACCATACGGATGAGGCCAGACTGGCTGAGCGAGCCAGGGACTTTGCAGTAATTACTGGGTTCCCCCGTATCCAGGATGCCATTGACTGCACACATGTGGCTATCAAGGCACCAGCGGGTCAGCTGGGTGCCTTCATCAACAGGAAGAGATTCCACTCTATGAACGTGCAGATAGTGTGTTACCACCGGCTGCAGTTTTTGCAAGTCTGTGCAAGGTACCCTGGCAGCTCCCATGACACTCATATTCTGAGACGATTCCAAGTGCCGAAGCTCTTCAGTGCTCCAGCCCGACTGGATGGATGGCTGCTGGGTGACAAGGGCTATACGTTGAAGAAGTGGGCCATGTTGCCTTTCCGCCATCCAAGAGCAGAGGCAGAAAAGTGTTACAATACTAGTCATGCCTTCAAAGGGCTGGTGGTAGAGAGGACCATAGCTCATCTCAAGATGTGCTTCCGATGCCTGGACAGTTCAGGGGGAGCACCACAGTACCCCCTAGACTAGGTGTCACTGATCATGGTTGCATGCTGTGCTCTCCACAATCTGGCACAGGCAAGGGGCGACCCACTGGAGGAAGAGGGTCTTGATGTGGCTGCACAGGCCACAGAGGATGAGTCCAGTAGTGAGTCAGGAGATGAGCACGGTGAGGGGAACGCTGAGAGCGTGGAGCCAGACCTCGGTAACCTGCAGGGACACCAGGGAGGCCTTGATCCTATGCTCCTTCAGCTAGGCTACCAAAGATCAACTTCAAAAGCATGGCAGGGCTGCCGCCTCCATCTCAGATGTCTGAAATGACACTTTCATTCGAACACAAAGAACACTCAGTCACTGTGCAATAAAGTTCAGAGCCACTTACGTCCAGCATTACATACTGGCATTCCCTGTACCAATGAAATAAAAAGGTGAAGCAACTCAGGCTATGATGACAAAAACACAATTTATCTCATTCTGACATTTCAATAATATTTACATAAATGTTTCTGGTCTTCAACTCCACGCCAGTATACATCAAGTAATAATAAATGAACATACAATCACCCATGACCTGTCCCTTTTATGCTCATGGTGCCTTTAACTTATGTTTGTGAGTGCTCACCCCTTGTGGGCACTGGCATTGGAGCTGATTCTGCTGTCTTGTTGGCCTTGATGATCTTCGTGGTCGTCCTCTGGCCAGTGGAGCTTGTGCTGGTCCCACCTGGGAGGGAGTGGCCAGTGCAATGGCTGGCATCTCCCCAGTCATCGCAGCCTTATCAGATGCCAAGGTCATTGGTGGAGGGGCAGAGGAGGTGCTGCTGTCATTTGAAGCGCCCTGAGAGGTGCCTGCAGTGACAACAGGCAGCTCATGCGCCAGCATGAGGTCGCTCTGGACCTCCCTGCTCACCATTGATGGACGGGCACCTTGCTGGGATACTGAGTGCTTCATCCATCTCCCACACTGCCAACTTTGAGGTCAATGCCTGTGTGAGGGCTTGCAGATCTGAGCAGAACCCCAGGAACCACTGATTCTGTCCCTAGAGCTGACTCTCCATGAGGGTCGCCACTCTCTCAATGGGGGAGGCAGTGGACTTGGCCATGATGGTCAATGCAGTGCTGATGTTTGGCATGGGCTTCTCCATAACAGACGCCATGGCATGCATACCCTTATGGATTTCCACCAGATCCTCCCGCACATCCTGCTGGACATCCAGCATCTGCCACCTAATGGACGACTCCAGAGGCTCATGATCAGCCTTTGATTGAGCCTCGTCTTGGTCCACAGCAGTGCTCCGACTGCCGGCACCCTGGGAACTCTCTGCCTCTGCCTGCACCTCATGCGAGTGTGAAGTGTCCTCACTGCTGTGCATCAAGATACTAGCCGCTGAACTTATGCCTACCGAGGTGCTGTTACCTGCGCTGGTGCCTGTTTCAGAGAGCGGGTGTGATGCAGGTGCAGCTGAAGCCTGGTGGTCCTCCGGCATCAAGGGTTGCTCTTCCGGGTCCAGCGAGCACACACCTACTGGGAAGCCTGAACGGGAGAACAAGGACATGACATTAGTTAAAGTCACGACACTCACTGTGCATGCCAGGCACCCTGGTGAGACCATGGAGTTCTGCATCATGGTGCCATCGTCTTTCAATGATAAATGGGAACTTCAGGTTTGAAGCTCACATCAATGAAGAGACCACATTAGGATGGTTGCACAAACCAAAAGTCTCACCTCTGTGCACTGCAATCTTACCTTCATCTGGCACCCCAGCCTCTCCATGCTCAGTTGCACATGGCACATGCCAGCTCTCAAGCTCTGGGGCACCTTGCTCTTTTCTGGAAATGATTAGGGGGCTAGCGGGGCCTCTACCAGTCCACGACCTTTCAATTTTGTTTTGGGCCATCTTCTCTTGAAACAACAGAGGAGCATTGATTAGCCCACTCTGTACCTGCAGCGCCATTGCAGACTGGCCAACCCCAGCTGAGGAGCACCTGGCAGGGCACATCCGATTCATGAGCCTCGAGCTACAAAGCACTCAGCCCAAGCAGCCAGAGCTCACCCCTTGGCAGCTCCAGCGTCATTAGAAACTTAGGGCAGAATTTTGTAGTGGGGGCGTTCGGCTGGGGCAGTCAGGAAGCCGACCACCGTGGTTTTACACAGGCAGATCAATCAAAGCCTGCCAAGCATGGAGCGCGAGCGGCAGTGCTCAGTGTTGCCAGTGTGGGCAGGGGGAGGAGGGCGAGCAGACCTAGCGTGAACTTTGCGCATGTGCATGAGAGAGCGCTTCAATCTCCGAGGCACAAAGCTGCCTCAGGGAGATGAAGCACTGTTTAAAAAAAACTAACTAAGAAATAAAAATGTCATAAAACACGTCCCCTCATGTGACTGTGCCCCATGAGCAGGGACATATTTTTAATTCAAGTGTAAAATTTTTATTTTATTTTTATTTGCTTTAGGAAACCTCATCCCGCCTGTGGATGAGGTTTCCTAAAAAGTGCAAAGGCCGCTTGGCGTTTTCACCTTCCCGCCAACCGTAAGGTTGGATGGGCAGTGTAAATTTGAATTTAATTACCTTTTTAATGGCCTTAATGGGCCTTTTAATTGTTGGAGGGCACACTGCCAACTCCGGCTCGCACCCACAGAACGAAATATCACGGGACTGCATGATGACGTCGGGACGCTCGCCTGACATCATCGCGTGTCATTTTACGCTTGGCCGGGTTGGGCGCGCACCTGCTGAATTCAATATTCTGCCCCTAGAAACATAGAAACTAGGAGCAGGAGTGGGCCATTAGGTCATTCGCGCCTGCTCCACCATTCAATATGATCATGGCTGATCCTCTATCTCAACGCCATATTCCTGCTTTCTCTTCAGAACCCTTGATTCCCCCAATATCCAAAGATTTATCGATTTCTTTCTTGAATATAAGGCTCTCTCCTTATGATTATCCCATCCAATATCTCACAATGTTCCTCCTGGACTACTATATCTACATCCTCCCTTTCCATTGTAAACACGGAGAATTCCATAGGTTGACCACCCTCTGAGTAAATAAATTTTTCCTCATCTAAGTTCTAAATGGCCTGCCCCATATCCTGAGACTATGACCCCTGGTTCTAGACTCCCCAACCAGGGAAAACTTCCTCCCTGCATCCAGTCTGTCTAGCCCTGTTAGAATTTTATATGTTTCAAGTTGACAGTTGGCAGTTGGCACTCAGCTGGCCACACCTTAACACTTTTGCACACTGACCCATGCCAACATGGTACTCACCCTTCCTGAGTGCAGCAGGTCATAGAAGTGTTTCTGGCACTGGACCCAGGTGCATTGCTGCTCACATTGCTGCAACCTCCTCCCATGCTTTCCTGGTGAGGTATGGTGCCCTCCTCCTCCCATCCCTGGGGACAAGGGTGTCCCTCCCGGCAGCCACCTCCTCTAAGTGGACAGCGAGGCACTCAACAGAAAAGTGGAGGCCAAGTGCTCGACTCCATCATAAAGGTTCAGCTGAGTGCCAACTGCCTCCAGGGCAGCCTTCCAGGGGTTGCCTGGGCCTCTTTTAAACCGGCCACCGGGTCACCATTGGACCCGGCGGCCGACAGGCCCCCACCAACCACTCGGACCTTTCTGGCCAGTGCGGAGCTGCATTTTACACAGGGCAGGCCTTAGTTGGCCTGCCAGCATGAAGTCATGGTCAGAGCCCGATTGCAGGCGGTGGTCCATTTCATGGCCGCTCCCAGGCCCGCCCACTGCGCCGCCCCGACGACCTCAAAATTCAGCTCCTTGAAACACTGGTGAGCAGTTACTTGACTAATGCAACAATGGTCACCAAATGCTGCCTGTAGGATGCAGGGTTAAAGAAATAAAAGTGGGCTTAAGCCCACAGTTGGGATATTCTTTGGGAAAAGTAGAATTCTGAATCTTTCTTGGCCCTAGTTCCTTTTCCCCTTAAGTTGATCTGGCGAGGAAGCAACAATGGCCTCCTGGTGGAGGCCTTTGAGTAGCTTTGCAGTCTGGCCCTGCTGAGCCCAATATACATATTTAAAGAAGGAAACTGCGGGCTTTAGGCAAGTGCTCACCTTGCCAAATCAGAAGAGCAAGTTAAAATACAAACCTTTGGGAACCTCCTCGGCATGTAAGCCCAACCAATAATTTTAAGTGGTTTCTGTTGTGTGGGCAGGGTTAAAATTGTTACTGGGCTGGACATGAATTACAGACAAGAGGGCAGGGATATGGTGACCAGCTGCCAAGTCTGTGACAGTCATTGTTTGAATCGACCATCAGGAGATGCACCAGAGTGTCCTGATAATGTATCATCCGATTTCTCCTCGCACTTTTTGTTTCCCTATAGTGCGTCAAACCTTAGGAGGAAGCAATATGCAGGACTGCTAATATGGATCCATGTCCAGTAATGTTTGAATATACTCTGCCAGCATGGTGCCTTCTAATTAAAGTTATAGAACCATAGAACCATAGAAAAGTTATAACGCAGAAGGAGGCCATTCGGCCCATCTTGTCCATGTCAGCCCGTGGACACCCAGGTGCCCTTTCTAATCCCACCTTCCTGCACTCGGCCCATAGCCCTGCAGCTTACAGCACTTAAGGTGCAGATCCAGGTACTTTTTAAAATAGTTTAGAGTTTCTGCCTCTACCACCAACCTGGGCAGCGAATTCCAGACACCTGCTACCCTCTGTGTAAAAAAGTTCTTCCTCATGTCCCCCCTACACCTTCTGCCACTTATCTGGAATTTATGTCCCTTTGTTCTAGAATTCTCCACCAAGGGAAACAATTTTATCCTGTCCACTCTATCTATTCCTCTCATAATTTTGTACACCTCAATCAAGTCACCTCTCAGCCTTCTTTGTTCTAAGGAAAATAACCCCAGCCTATCCAATCTCTCTTCATAGCTACATTTTTCTAACCCTGGCAACATTCTTGTAAACCTCCTCTGCACTCTCTCTATTACGTCCTTCCTATAATGTGGTGACCAGAACAGTACACAATACTCCAGTGTTTTATACAATTCCAACATTATATCCTTACTTTTATATTCTATTCCTCTGCCAATGAAGGAGAGCATTCCATATGCCTTCTTTACAACCTTGTCTACTTGAACTGCTGCCTTTAGGGACCTGTGTACTTGTACGCCAAGATCTCTCACTTCACCTACCCCTCTTAGTATATTCCCATTTATTGTGTAATCCTTATAACTGTTTGACCTCCCTAAATGTATGAACTCACACTTCCCTATGTTAAAATCCATCTGCCACTTTACCACCCACTCCACCAACACATCTATATCATTTTGGAGATTATGGCTATCCTCTACACTATCCACTACTTGGCCAATCTTTCTGTCATCTGCAAATTTCCCAATCATGCCCCCCACGTTCACATCCAAATCGGTAATATATAACACAAACAGCAAGGGCCCCAATGCTGAGCCCTACAGAACATCACTTGAGACAACTTTCCATTCACAAGTGCATCCATCGACCATTACCCTTGGTTTCCTGTTACAAAGCCAACCTTTTATCCAGTTTGCCACATTACCCTGTATCCCATGGGTTTTTTACTTTCCTGACCAATCTGCCTTGTGGGACCTTGTCAAATGCCTTGCTAAAATCCATGTACACAACATCCACTGCACTATCTTCATCAACCCTTTTTGTCACTTCCTCAAAGAATTCAATCAAATTTGTGAGGTAAGATCTTCCTTTAACGAATCCATGCTGACCATCCTTGACTAGTGCATATCTTTCCACTAGACAGTTAATCCTATCTCTCAGGATTGATTCTACTAATTTGCTCACCACTGATGTAAGACTAAGTGGCCGATAATTGTTTGGCATTGCCTTTGATCCCTTTTTAAACAATGGAACTACATTTGCATTTCTCCAGTCCTCCGGTACCTCCCCTGTACCTCCCCAATCTCGTCCAGATTGGAAAATCATCCTCAGAGCATCTGCTGTCTCCTCCCTGACTTCCTTCAGCAGCCTCGGAAACAATCAATTTTCAAGGATTTCAACTCTTCGAGTACTTCCTCTCTCCTTATGATTATCCCATCCAATATCTCACAATGTTCCTCCTGGACTACTATATCTACATCCTCCCTTTCCATTGTAAACACGGAGACAAAATATTCATTCAAAACTCTTCCCACAGCCTCTGCAACTACACACAAGTTTCCATCTTCATCTCTGATAGGTCCCACTTTTTCCTTAACTAATCTTTTAGCATTAATGTATTGGTAAAACATCTTTGGATTATCTTTAACTTTACTTGCTAATCTTTTTTCATGCCCTCTCTTTGATTTCCTTATTTCCTTTTTTACTTCGTCCCTGCACTTCCTATATTCGTCTAGGCTATCTGCAGTGCTTAGTCCTTTGTGCCTATCGTGCGCTTGATTTTTCTGTTTCATCTTCCCCTGTATTCCTCTAGACAACCAGCGGGGTCTAGATCTGGCAGTACCACTCTTATTTTTGTAGGGGACATGTCTACTTTGTACAATTAGGGTCTCGATTTTTAGTGCTTCCCACTAGTTTTCCACTGTTTTATCCTCCAGCAGTGTTGTCCAGTCCACCTCAGCCAAGTCCCTTCTCATTTCTGCATAATTTGCCTTCCCCCAGTTCAAGACTTTTACTCCTGCCTTATCCCTGTCCTTTTCCAAAATTATTCAGAATTTGGCTCTTCCCAAAAAACTTTGAAATGATTGCATTTATAATTTTGCAGTTTGAGCATTGTGTGGAAGTTACAGCTTTCAGGCTAAAAATAAAGATGAAATTACTCAGTGTAACATTCAGTGCTAAGTAGGAATAGTGCAGTGAAATCAGTGCAGCAAGGTAAAACATACTGCTTTAATTCCAGACAGCACTTTTAAGATTTCTTGGCTTTTTACAAGTATTTATTGTTTGTTAATGCATTCATAGGTAAAATTGTTTGTGTATCTTTAAATAAAGTTGTTATGTTAAAGGATTTCACATTATAATAATAACCTAGCAAGAAGCAGATTAATTTGGTGGCTTGCAGTGTGATAGAGGGCAATCTTATACTCTGCTATATTCTGACGACGTCCAAAAATGTGGGAGAAAATTGGTTTATGAGCATTCTTGGAAACGCTAGATCCAATTACTGCTAGACATTTTTTTTGTATTATTTATAATGTCTGCTTGTTCCTATTTACATGCAGCCTTAGCAGTTGTTTACTGGTCTGTATTGAGATCTACATTTACAGTGTGACTTGAATAAGTATGCTGAGCTATGGGAGGAGAAATGCTTCATTTTTCCAAGTGACATGGGCGACAGGGTAATACCGGTCAGAGTTATGGTAGACTTGAAGGAACGTAATATCATATGGCTGCTACTGTAATAAAAGCAGGGCTTTTTGGTGCCAGAATTTAGTTTAAAAAAAAAGGCAAAATTACCAATTGCTGAAGGCTTGACACAAATATCAAATCTCCTTATGATTTCTTCCCTTCAGTATCTCCCTGGTCAACTGATCGGGTATTGTACACAAAAAGATGGGTGGGGGAGTGAAAGTGTTGGTGTGAAACTCTCTTCATTAAATCTGTCATTTTACCATCAAAACCTAGCGACCTTAAATTTCAATGGGCTGATCTTCACATCCACCATAACTTCAGTGAAAGATCAGTGGAACTCCCAGAATAAAAAGACATGAACAGTGTTTATGTAGCTCTCCTGGGTTTTTTTTGTGGCTATTCTACTGAAATCTAGACGTGTGAGTGGAAGGTATCCTGCAAAAGTTCATGCCTAGTGTCTTTAGCACGTAAAAGGTGACCATGGGATGTGAATTACCCTGGTTTCTACGAGTACAGAACCATGAAAGTATTTGTAAAAATTTCCTCCAATCAACATTATAAACAATGGCCTGGAGTTCCAATAGGTTGGACTGGATTTTGGTCACAATTCACCCAAAACCAGACAAACCAACACATAGATCTAGGAATTTCAAGCACAAATTAATTCCAGAGCAAATCAAGTTTCCACAACCTTTTGCAGTGGTTTTAAAGAACGTCACATCTGGCTGCATCCAAAAAAAAACTTACCCTGGCCTCAGGTTGAATCAATCTCCAGGGTGAGTTTCTACCAAATGCGCCCATTTACGGGTCCTCAAGAAGATTCTGAAATTAAGGCCTGAATTTTTACCTTTTTGGGCGCACACGGTCAGCCAGCTCTGGAGCAGACGGGAAACGGGTCCCCAACTGCGATCGGTCCCCAACCGTGATTTCACACTGGCGCTAGTACGAAACACACGCTGAAAAGCTCAGCACTGCTGGGATGGGGGGGGCAAGAAGAGGGTGGGTGGCGACATCACTGCAGGCGCGGGTGAGCAGTTCCAGTGAATTCCCTGAAGGTAGACAGCTGCCTCAGGGAGCTGCAAACCTCCACAGAATAAATGAAAGCACAAAAATGCTGCAAAAGGATGTCCATGCAGTACAATCAAGCACCTGAAAGCATACCTCATAAAAATGCTGTCCCCAGATATTTTGTTTCATTTTATTTGCTTACGGAGATTTCATTCTGCCCTTGGATGAGGTTTCATTGAAAATGTAAAGGCTGCCTGGATGATTGGCCCATCCGCTCAGCCGACGTCATCTCGTGCGATTTTACACCCACTCAGGTCAGGCACATGCCCGTCCATGGAAAGTAAAATTCTGCCCTAAGCATTTTTTAGCTGCAAGGACATTAACAGGCACCTTAAAAAAATGCATCTTTCTAAAATTTGCTAAGGAACCAAGTACTGTGCACTAAAGCAACTAGTAAATGGTTCAGCGTAGTTTGTTAAAGTCATTTTCGGTTATTTAAAACTGGGTTAATCAAAGGTGATAGACTAGACACCAGTAATGACAGTGAAACTATCAATATTCACCATCATTAGCCTTCACTGAAACTGACAGCTACTTCTGGAGTCTGCTCATGCATAGTAAAATGCAAAAATCTGCTGTCAATGATTCTGAGCTCCTCCATAGGGTCGACTGTTGAATCCCCTGCAATCAATTAGAAATCACTAAACTGATAACTTTAATTTGTTAATCTCACTGTAAAAAAAATCCTTGACAAAGCTATCTCTTGGTGAACAAGGTGCAACTTAGTTTTCAACACCATTCCAAGTTTGTAATTACTGTTGAACAGCTTCTCTCGTTCCCAAAATCTCATGTTATATTTGTGAAATGTCTAACTTCTCCATTATAATAAAATTCATATATTTTAAAAAGTTCAAAAAAAATTGTTTATGATATTTCAGTTTCTACCTTAATCGCATATGTATGTCCCAATCACTTATTTATCCCTCTGTAACATAACATTTGGGGAGCTTGTTAGCTCAGTTGATTAGGCAGTTGGCATATAAATCAGATTAATGCCAACAGCACATAGATTCAATTCCCATTCGAACAAGGTAGACTTGAGGCCTTCCAACAGTATAAAAAAACTCAGCACTTTGTCATGGTTCAGTCAATACAGCCTTCAAAGACCTGCCTTCAGGGAAATAATTCAAGAAGAAGGAAATTATTTTATAATGTGAAGGATAATCAGTATTTTTAACTTCCTGGTTTGCTGTCTGTGAGCATGTTTCAGTATGATTGGCTAATTATCCTGGTTTTTGACATCAGTGTTGCTGTAAGCCTGGAGACCCCTTTGGCTTGAAATCAGATTGAAACTTACATTGGGGAAGGGGAAATCCAGAGCAGAGATTTTTGTGAGTATCTTTTCTTTGAGGTCACAGCAAACTTTGTTATTCTGCCATTGACCACAAAACATGGGTCTCTGATTAAAAATGTTTATTATTTGTGATAAGCCCATTTTCATTTGTATTAATACAAATGTACTCTTAATTATATCAAAGAATATTTTTATTACGATTTTTAAAAAATTATATTTTAAAGCGCTATCTGATTGAGTTCATGGATGATTTTCATGAGAAGAATTTTCTGGCCAGTGGGGCGGGCAGAGCGTGAGCGGGCACAGGTGGGCGCAGACTCGATCGCCGCCCGAGATTGGGTCCATGCCGCCATTTTATGCGGGCGGGCCAACTAAGGACAGCAGGAGTGGGCGGGCAGCAGCAGGACTGCAATGGCCGCTGGGTCCAATGGCAACCCAGAAGCCTGTTTTAAAAAGCTGCTGCAGCCCTTCAAAGGCTGTCAAACATGGCTACTCAAAGGGCTGTGGTGAGCAGGCCAGGCAAGAGTGTAGGGCGTGGGTCACCGTGCCCCTCGTTTTTTGGATGATTGCCTTGTTGTTCTCCTCGAGGAGGTGTCAGCACGGTGGGAGAGGAGGAGGAAACCCCCCCACATGACCAAATGTGCCTGGGAGGAGGTGGCGGAGATAGTGAGCTCCCACGACCTGGTGTGACACACGTGGATCCAGTGCCACAAGTGCTTCAATGACCTCTTGCGCTCGGGAAGGGTGTGTTAGCTTTGGTCACTTAACCCAGCAGGTAGACTTCCCCCCCCTGGTAACAATCCCCCACCCCCTGACCCCACCAAGTCTGAGTGTATTGACTGCATTGAATCATTGACGGCATGTGTCCTTCGCTGGGTGGGCCAGCAGATATTGCCCATGCCTAGGTCACCCTGAGAGGGTGGTGATGAGATGCATTCTGCACCGCAGCATGTGGTACACTGAAACCCACATGACTGTTTTGGGGCCAACCTGGAGGAGCTGCACCTAGGCGCAGTGCTGGAACTCCAGGACGTGTCAAAGTCAGGATGACGACATGCTGGGAGGGGAGCTTCGTGGTGGCTTGGCACCAATCGATCTGCTGTCCTCTGTGCTCCACGTGCTTGAGCCTCCTTGGTATGGAAGGTTAGGCCGTGTGGTGCCAAATGTGATGTAGACAGCATTTGACTGGGGGTGTTGGGGGGGGGGAGAGGGTGGGAACAGGTCGGGCATCTTTATGTGAGTGTTCAGCAACTACGGGGTGAGGAGGCACTGGAGACCTACAATGTCCCACTCTGGTTGGTGTGGACCGGCCATGAAGAGAATCCAGGTACAAGTAACACTAATCAATCCTCTTCTTTCCTTTTCAGGACAAGAATGCACATAATGCAGCCGAGTTGGTGAGGACTGGCGGAGGGCCGGCCCTGGTGGTGATGTTTAGCCACTTCGAGCAGGAAGCCCTGGATCTGGAGAGGTGCCATGTGCCCAGGTCCAACGATGTTGGTGAGGCTGTGGTGCCACAGGCAGGTATGTTGGCCCAGCACTGAGGTCATCATTGTTCTCCCAGCAGCCAAGGCAGTGCTGAATGTTCAGTGATTGAAGTTTGCAACGTGGCTTGACCATTGCTTATGGAAAGATGAGCGCATAATGATCTGGGGGACAGGGATGCACATTGACATTGTCTCCACATTAACTGATCCACTGTCCTTGTTCTTCCTTTCAGCATCAGCGGAGCAGAGCCGGGAGGAGGACGCAGAGGGGCCCCCCCTCACACCTGAGGGCCTTGAAGTCATGGGCTCACCAGCGTCACACCATCTCTGCCAGGCAGGCACCAGCGCAGATACTAGCACCTCGAGGGGAATTAGATCATTGGCTAGTGTCCCGGGGCACTGCAGTGAGAGCACTTCACAGTCGCTGGAGCAGCTGGCGGAGACAGAGAGTGCCCATGGTGCCAGCACTCAGAGGACTGTGGGGGACCAGGCATATGCTCAGTCGGTGAACGATGGTGTACCTCTGGAGTTGTGCGTGACACAGCAAATGCTAGAAATGTGGCAGAATGTTGACATGCTGGGAGGGGAACTTCAAGGTGGCGTGGCACCGATCGATCTGCTGCACTCTGCGCTCCACGTGCTTGCGCCTCCTTGCTATGGAAGGTTAGACCATGCGGGAGCATCTGGTGGAGATGCATGAAAGAATGCATAGCTTGGTGTCCGTGGTGGAGGTGTCTATGCAAACCATTACTGATGCAATGCGCCTCATATCCGAGCGCATGCATCCTCCATGGAGAGAGTGGCGACTCTCTTGGAGAGACTCCTCCAGGAGACCAATCAGGGCTTCCTGGAGATGCGCTTGGTCCAGCAAGCTCTCACATCGGCACTGACCTCCGCTGGTCAGTGCCAGTGTGGGAGGTGGTCTGGACACCAAACTTCCCAGCTCAGTGCCCATCCATCCATGTTGAGCAGGGAGGTCCGAACTGACTTCACGTTGGCGCGGCACCTGCCTGTCGTCTCTGTGGGCTCCTCTCAGGGCGCTCCAGATGAGGGCAGCAGGTCCTTTGCCCCTCTGCCTGTGACTATTGCATCCGATTAGGCTGAGTCGACTGGAGAGATGCCAGCTGTGGAACTGGCAGCTCCCTCCCAGGCGGGGTCAGCACAGGCTCCATAGGCCAGAGGATGGCCACCAAGGTCATCGAGGCCAACAGGACAGCAGAGTGAGCAGGCTGTCTCAGGTGCCACTCCCAGCAAGGGGGCAGCACCAAGACATAGCATCCGAAAACGTAAACAGAAGGCACCTTAGGCACACCATGGGTTTATCACTGGTGCTTTTGTGTTGGCCCACAATGAGGTCTTTATGGGTTGGTATAATGTTGAACACCTTTGTCATTTTGTTCCCTTAAGTTCCTTTTGTTAAACCATTAAATTCAGGCATGCCACCCTGACTGAGCGTGCCTCTTTTCTTCTGCCGGTGGATGGTTACCAATAATGTTATGAGTGATTTGTGAGACATTCAGCTTTATTGACAAGGGCCTTAGTTAATGTTCCTAAACAGGCAGATTTTGCACTCAAGTATTGCGTGTGGAGCCTGCAGCCCAGGCTTGTCCTGGTGGTCCATATGTGGTGTGCTAGCTGGAAATTCGTTGGATTAAAGCCTTCCGGGTGTCCCTGCCTTCCTGGAGTATGCCCAGGTCAGCATCTACCCCCTCAGCATTTCCCTGTGTGTGTTCATCCTCAGACACCCTGCTGGACTCATCATGCGCAGCCTCAGCCACTATGTCTACATCTTCTTCATCTACTGCATCCCCCCTTTCCAGCGCAAGATTGTGGAGAGTGCAGCATGCAACCACGATCAGTGATACCTGGAGGGCACTGGACTGTGCCCCCTGAACGGTGCAGGCATTGGAAGCGCATTTTGAGAAGGCCAATGGCTCTCTCCGCCACCCTTGTGGAGGCGTGGCTCCTATTGTACCGCTGCTCAGCTTCTGTTCTTGGATGGCAGAGAGGCGTCATGAGCCACCTTCACAAGGTATAGGCCTTGTCACCCATCAGCCATCCATCAAGCCGAGCCGGAGCACTGAAGAGCCCCAGCACCTGGGAGCGTCTGAGGGTGTAGGCGTCATGGGAGCTGCCTGGGTACCTTGCACAGACTTGTAGAATCAGCATCCTGTGATCACACATTATCTGCACGTTCATGGAGTGGAAGCCCTTTCTGTTGATGAAGGCACCGAGCTCACCTGCTGGTGCCTTGATGGCCACATGTGTGTAGTTTATAGCACCCCGGATGCGAGGGAAGCCAGCAATGACCGGGAAGCCTTTGGCTCGCTATGTCTGGCTTGCCTGGCCCCAACGGTAGTGGATGAAGGTCAATGCATGCCTGAATAGAGCGTTTGTAACCTGCTTGACAAAAGTGTTTGGGAGACACCGCAAAGATCACCCACTGACCCCTGGAAGGAGCCAGAGGCATAGAAGTTGAGGGCAGTTGTGACCTTTAGAGCCACTGGCATGGGGTGTCCATGCACACAGTTAGCAGAGATCTCAGGGCCCTTGAAAGATGGAGCTTCCTTCGGCACTGCATCTAGGACATATTGAGGTAGCTGCTTCACTGCCTGTATACCCTGGCAGCAGGATAGTGGCATCTTCTGCGACCCCTTCCGCCTTGGACTACATCTTGGCCTTGCACTCCTTGTGGCTGTGCCTGTTCTCCCATAAGTGCCTCCCCTGGAGGTTGAATGTGCACTCCTGGCCTCCTCCTCCTTCTAGCCCTCCCTTCCTCCTCAGAGGAGGTGCCTCCAGTGGAGAGTTCAACTCCCATTCCCAGGCTAAGGGAAGGCTTCCTGAAACCTGCAGGCCCAAAAATGATTCTTCACTGCAAAGCACTGACCTGAAGGTTGTGAGTCCAGACCAAGCAGCTGGTATGTGTTTTGAAGTATTGCAGATCACACAGGCAAGTATCAGTAACTTTGCAAATTAAATATTTAGCAGAGCACACTCATGACCCCACTGAGCCCTCTTATCCTGCCCGTGGATAAGGTTAACACAAATGTCTCTGACCCACCTGCCCGTTGCGCTTGTGCGATGACTTGAAGATCGCATGGGCTCTGAAAAATCACCATCAATTGGTGCCTTCAGGGCCTTAATGGCTTGTTAATTAATGATGGGCGCGCATCCGAGAAAATCGCACACCCGCCCACTGAAATATCGCGATGGTGCACGGTGACATCAGGACGCTCACCCGATGTCATCCTTTCATGTGTTGGTGCGCTGGTCCCGCCCCTGCACACCAACAGGAAAATTCTGTCCCATGTTTGGTGATATGCAAATAAGTTTGAACAGAAATTTGAGTAAAAACAAAACTTCCAAAAACTAGCAGAATTTTGATTACGATTTTTGTCTGGGTCACTCACTGATTGTGCCCAAAATAGAAACTTTTTGCGCAAGCGCTTTAACAATGTATTTATAGTGCCATTGAAATTATTTTGTAGAGGGAATTTGCATAAACACTTGATGTCAGTATGCATAGCCGGAGGAATTTCTGCCCCCATAATCTGTATCTTCTCTTATGCCCTCACCATTAAGTATGTCAGGCAAAACAAAACACATTGGAAGCTCTGCAAGGTGAAAGTTCTAGTTTTAGTATGGTAGTTTGCACTTGTTTTTGGCCACAGTAGAGGAAACTAATATCTGTCCCACCTCCCTTCCCCCTTTCCCAATCTTTCCGGCCAGCTGAGGGTGCTGGAAATCATCACCAAATGTGTTAGGGGGCATTGCAGACTCTGTTCCATCCTACAGTCAATGGGTATGCTGGACGCCAAAGTGGCAATTTTAACCTAACATGATGAGTGGGAAAGACATGGGATTGGGTGGAACAACAGTTTTACAGCCTGCCCAATATTACTTGCTTTTAATTTTAATAGAGAGGAAAATCTGGCTACATGTCAAACCAGAACTCCACCCAATATTGTCAGTTTATATTAAAACCAACCCCCAAGTCCTCACAATGCTCAGGAAATCTGGTGAGAAGGTATCTTAGAATGAAACTGTTGGTTAGGAGAGCACTTAAAGGGAATGATAGCTCAGATATTTTCTTTTAGGTGCTTTCTGAGCTTTTTGTGTATGTTTTTAATTTTCTGATGGTGTTTAGATTTTTAGTATCCTTTGTGCCATTTGTGCCTGGCATCATTTACTGTACCTGGCACCAATAGATTTTCCAGTGGGAAGACTTTGCACTGACTTGTACAGGAGAGGACCACTTATTTCAAGTGCATCAAATTGAACAGTATTGAGTTTCCATTTCACGCACCTGTATCTGCAGAGAGAGTTGAAATGTCCTCATTTTGTCAGACATGCTGCCCATGGATGCTTTTATATTCGGGGGAAGCTGCACCAGGATACATCCACGACTGCCACCTACACTCCTCCCCCACACCTCCCCCAATGCCGCTGCCGCCCCCCACTGATGGATTCACTATAATACTCCAATGACTGTCTGGCCTCTTCTGCCAGAATGCCACCTAACATTTATGTAAAACCTGGCACACTTGAGCTGCCACAGACCACTGGAAATTCTCCAACGTGAAAGGTTTTTTAGTCTTTTTTAGGATCTGGTTCAATGAAGGGACAGATGCCAAGCTCTTCCATCTGTTCCAATGATGGTTGTGGTTGCCACATTACAGTGGGGTGGTACAGGTAAAGACAGTAATATCTAACCATGGGCTGAAAACTGATTCTGCCTGCTACAATGTTGACTTATATGACAATGATACTGTGAGGTCATACAGAGAGCAAACCTGCCCCACTGGCCCACTTCTGGTTTCAAAGGTAGTTGAGCTTGGTAGCAGGTCTGACCGTAGCAAAGGTAAATAATTGGCATTTTGGTAAGCAAATTAAACAATTGCACTAATGGTACAATCTGTGTAGCTGTGGGACTAGATAAACTGCGCACTCCTCACATCCTGGTCATAAGAAACAAGTATGGAATTTTGCACCACTGCTCGTAAGCAGCAAGAGCAGCAACTGCTTCTCCCCAGTCCACCATGCAAAACTGTTAATCTTACCACAATCATATTCCTGTTAGCAGACAACCCAATTCACCCCCCCTTCACCCACCCACCTTCCGCCACCACCCATGAACGCTCTGACACCTGAAAACTGACTTAAGCACCATATCTGCTATCTTATAGTCACATTTTGTGATTTTGCTGTTTATACAGATGCTTCAGTCAACCGCTGAGAAAGGTCTGTACAACTTATTAGTAGGAAAACCACTCAGCTATCTTGGTGTAAATGTGAGGCAGAAGTCCCACCTGCCCAGAGCTCCCGGCCAGTCCGAGGCACTTTTCAAAATCAAGAAGCACTTTTTCACACAAAGGGTAGTAGAAATCTGGAACTCTGTTCCCCCAAAAAATGTGGATTGTGGGGCAATTGGAGCTTTCAAAACAAAGCTAGTTAACTATTTGTTAGGTACAGGTATCAATGGGTAGAGAACAAAGGGAAGAAAAAGGTGTTGAGGTGCAGATCTTCAATTATCTAATTGGGTGGCAGAACAGGGCTGAGCGGCTGAATGGCATACTCCTGTTTCTTGTGTTGCTATGATATCTTTGGCTGCAACAGCACCCTTACATTTCCATTAGAAACTTGTCACAAACAGTAGCAAAGTCATCAGCAGCAAACTACAAATGTAAATTGAATATAAGCGTACTGTACTGCTCTGGATAACTCAAATCTAATGCCTTCCATTTAATAGAGACTGGCAGCTATATTATGGACAACAGTAATCTACCAATAAGCTAGTTTGAGAGGTTTTATCGATTTTGTTGCAAAGTGATTTTTTTTTTGTTGTTGTTTTGACCAGAATGGTGTTGCCAACGGATCAGAGCAGTTATCCAGATAATTACTGTCTAAATGGTTTGGCTGCAGTAATGGCTTTTCATATGAATCAGCTATAAGCAGTGGTTGATTAAAAATTAATGAAAGAGCTGCTGCCAGCATAAATAAGTAAAATAAACTCAAAAGCATCTGCAGTCCTTATTGAGATTTCTTCCCTCGTCCAAAAGGGAATATCCAGGACTGAGAGTCATTAGCTGTAAACACCGTGACATAAACAGCAAGCTTTGTTGATTGTTCCATTGGCAGTTCCGTTTCTTCCCCCAATTGAGAGTTAATGCTGATCTTTCCTCAAAGGCACAGAGACATGTTTCACTTAATTTTTCCACAAGTAGAATCACCCGATGTGTTCCAATCCTGTTCCTGCTGATTGATGTGGTGTTACTTGTAACTCTTTAGCATGTGATTCTCTTCAATTTAGGTTAGTTGATGACAGTTATATTTTTGTAGAGGGGTGTCCACAAAGGCACTAATCATAATTGAGAGAGTTAGGTGACATTACAGTACAGTGTTTTTCATAATATATATTGTGAAGTTGTTAGACTCATTTTTATTCTATTTTGAACTCATTTTATGCATGCTAAGTATTGTCAATGCCTGATGGTGTTTACATTGATGAATTAATGATTGTGCTGTTACTGGTGGAAGTTCCTTAAGAAATAATATACAGTTGATTACTGGGTATTGTGGTGTTGCAAATGCTGCATTTAATATTGAAGCTGTTTTTAACTATATAAATAATTATTTAAGAAAAACTACCGTAGGAAGCTTTAACTTCCAAATTTTAATTTATTTGTCTTTGACCTTTGACCTCAATATTGGTTGAATTTGTACTGATTCTGAGTTAAATACAGAAGAGAAGCCTCTGTGCAAAATACCCAAATCTTTCCCCAGTTCAGTTGTGCCACCTTTCACATATCACCTAGCAATGGAGCAGTTCTGTATTGGGTTTACTTTTGCAGCTGGAGCCTGAGCAATGTTGCACAATTCAATGCACATCATAACATCACATTACATATTGAAACCGCCCTGAATCTTCTCAGGCGTCCACTCCCTCCAGTTAGTAGACTTGTGCAGGTAAGCAGGCTTAATGTATGGGGCATCAGGTTATATGGATTGCTCACCAGCCATTCCAGTTGATTTGTTCTGAGCCCTTCAATGCCACTGAGCACCCGTGACTCAAAATTTATGCGTTTATACATGCACAATGGTACTTTGAGATTCAAAGGAATCTGCAGGAGCTTTTGAACATCAGCAATGCAAATGAGACAATGGCCCAGCATTTGCTAGAGTAGTTACCCTTTTAGTTTACTCTTTTAGTTGGATGTTTCTCTTTAGCTAAAAAAAAAGTTGTGTTGCAAATTACAGGATGTACGACATGACAATGGGCCATCTGGAACATTGGGACTGACAGGACAAATACTCGGCATTCTCTTTAACCAATGGGAATTAAGGATCAAGAAAAAAAAGAGGAGTGGCAGAAAAGGAAATAGGATAAATTGATGTTCAATCAGGTACAAAAAGAGAAAGAAGGAAAGAAAGATTGGATTAAAGGAGAGGGAAAAATAGACACAACAAGAAATAGTAAGAGTTATTAAAAATTCTTTGAAAAATCTCAAACAATTTATTGCCTACAGGAATGAGACTTCACAATTTCGATTGTTCTCATTCTGGACTGGCGAGCTAGAATGGTATGGCAGGAACTAGATCACATCATTAAAAGGGTCTTTACACTACTGAGTAGCCGCCCAACGTTCTGCATCCAGTTTAATTCACAGCTACCAGGCAAGAGCAGCAATTTATTGAAACTCTCAGGGACGTTGATGGTGAACTGTCATTTTTGCAACACTTTTTAAAAATTCATTTACGGAATGTGGGCATCGTTGGCTGGGCCAGCATTTATTGCCCATCCCCAATTGCCCTTGAGAAGGTGGTGGTGAGCTGCCTTCTTGAACCGCTGCAGTCCCTGTGGTGTAGGTACACCCACAGTACTGTTAGGGAGGGAACTTCAGGATTTTGACCCAGCGACAGTGAAGGAACAGTGATATATTTCCAAGTCAGGATAGTGAGTGACTTGGAGTTGAACTTCCAGGGGGTTGTGTTCCCATCTATCTGCTGCCCTTGTCCTTCTAGATGGTAGTGGTTGTGGGTTTGGAAGGTGCTGTCTAAGGAACTTTGGTGAATTCCCGCAGTGCATTTTGAAGATGGTACACACTGCTGCAACTGTGCGTTGGTGGTGAAGGGAGTGAATATCTGTGGATGGGGTGCCAATCAAGTGAGCTACTTTGTCCTGAATGGTGTCAAGCTTCTTGAGTATTGTTGGAGCTGCACTCATCCAGATAAGTGGAGAGTATTCCATCACACTCCTGACTTGTGCCTTGTAGATGGTGGACAGGCTTTGGGGAGTCAGGAGGTGAATTACTCGCAGCAGGGTTCCGATTAGTGAGGTGGTGCAAATTATCCAGCAATTTGTAGAGATTCACAGCTCACAAGGTTTTTTGTCCTCGCTATAAATTGCTGGACAATTTACATAATAACCATGGTGTGCATATTAGCTCATTAATGTTTGCCAGCAAATTCTGGCCCAATGTTTTTAATGCACCCAACTTGCACCAGACAGTTTAGTATAACAATGCTGAAAGATACACTAGCATTCTGAGAGTAGAGAAGTGTCCTAAATAATTAATTGCTGCAATTATTACTGAATACTTTTGTCTTAGTTCTATGGTACTTCCTGCCAAAACAATGGCCCAAGTCTTCCTATAGCCAGAGCGACAAACTGCAGACTAACCACTAGGGTTATCTGTACCTTGCTTGTCCTGCTTTCTACCCTTAATTAGCACATTCCTAAGATAATATCACCACCTTCAACACCTCTTTGTCCTTTTGTCTATGACATCTTTTGTCTATCTCCACCTATCACTGGCCCTCTATCCAGTGCTACCTGTCCCTCCCACCCACCCCCACCCCCTTAAACCAGCTTATATTTCACCTCTTTTCTACTTTTACTTACTTCTGTTGAAGAGTCATATGGACTCGAAACGTTAACTGTGTTCCTCTCCGCAGATGCTGCCAGACCTGCTGAGTTTTTCCAGGTATTTTTATTTTTGTTTTGGACCTAAGTTAGTGTTGCGTGTCAGGACCCCACAAAAATCCCTTTGCACAGACATGAGTTGTGGATTCATGACAAGTTTAAAGTTCCAGTAGCTGGTTTTATGCTGTGATATTTCTCCCGACAGTTTCAGGCTTCTAATTGAAACTTGCATTAGCATGGAGACTTGGGGTAGATAACCCAGAAAATTGCACTGATCCGCCTAGCTGATATCATTGCTGGTGTAACAGATTTTGAAAGTCACAGTGCTAGCAACAGCTGCATCATCAAATTCCTAAAGGTTTGTTAAAACCATTTTAACGTTTAATAAGATGTTCAAATCATCTGTAACTCTCCAGGATGTTTAATAAAGATAGGTCTGTGGATTTTTTTTAACTTTTCCATGAAATTTGGCTGTCTAGCATGTTTTATGAAAGGCAATGTGGATTTTTTCAGAATTTTTTTTCAAAAGTACTATGTGGTATTTGTGATATAGGCCTGCAGCATGGTAAAATTCACTGTTACAAGTCTCTTCATGTAATTTTGTTTATTAGAACATGTTATACAAGTACAACATGTTATATTTGACATATGACAAGGCATCTGTAAGCTGATTTAAAAATAGTGAGAAATCACTTTAACAGATATTGTAGCATCTTTTGTTGATTCAAACGTTGAGATGGAGACATGTTTATTATTTGGTGCTTCAGGAATCTTGGAGGAGGATTTTCCCCTCATCCGGTGGGCAGGTGTAGTGGGCGAGCCCAGGAACAGCCGCGAGACCAGTTGCCGCCCACAATCGGGCTCCGACCGCGATTTCACGCTGGCTGGCCAATTAACGGCCAGCCAGTGTGAAGTGCTTGCTAAGAACCTCAGCACTGCCGGGGTGGGAGGTGGGAGAAGTGCGAGCACTGAAGTGTGCGCATGTGTGGTGGACCACACACTGACAGCCCCTGAAGGCACAGAGCTGCCTCAGGGAGCTAAAGGATTTTAAAATGAAAAATAAACTTTTTGCATATGATATAAATATGCCCCCACATGTGACTCAGTCACATGAAGAGGGACTCGTAAAAAAAGGATGTTAAAATTAAAAATAGAATTTTTAGTAACCGTTGGAAACATCATCCCACCCGTGAATGAGGTTCCGTTAATAATGCAAAGGCCGCTTGGCCTATTCACCTGCCCACCAACCGAACAGTTGAGCGGGCATCGAAAAATGTAACTTATTTAATTACTTAAGGGCCTTAATAGGCCTCCTAATTGATGGCGGGTGCCCACTGACAAAGATCGCGAGTGCACGATGATGTCAGGGCGCACACCCACCTGCAGGACGAAAAATTCTGTCCTTGCTTTCTGTCATGCAACTTTGTTAGTTAGAGCGAAGGCACAACGCAGGCGCAGGGGCCATGAAAGTAGAATCAGGCGCTATATCAACGTGCTGACCAGAAAGATAAAGTACCCAGCCCTGAGAGTGAACAGGAAGAGGATGTCATACAATATGATGTTGGAGAAGCTGTGGTTCAGGTGACTACACTTTAGTAAGGAGGCAGTCAGCCATCTTTGTGATGTCTTGCAGGATGTCCTGAAGCCTAGCTCCAAATGCTGCGCTTAAATGCTTATCAGTGGAATTGAAAGTAACCAAGGCACTGAATTTTTATGCATGTGGGTCATTTCAGTCAGGTACTAGTAAAGTGCAACATCTCCCAGAGTTCTGTGAGTGTCTCCATTCACCAGGTTATTGAGGCATTCTACCATAGGGCTTCTGATTCATTAATATTGACATGTCCCCATGTTGGAGTGGTCCATTGCATTCCCCAGGATTGCTGATTCCCAAAAGTGCTTGGAACTGCTGATGGAATACACATTCCACTGAAGGCACCCAACGATGACCCTGTTTCATACAACAGGAAAGGTTTCCATTCCTTGACTGTCATGATTGTTTGTGATGTCCAATTGAAGATCCTCATTGTAAATGCAGATAACTGGGGAACTGCTTATGTCTCATTTGTCCTGGCGAATTCAAGGTTGCATCAGACCATGAGCGAAGACCTTGAAGTTCAGGAGGGCTACTCGGTGACAAGGAATATCCATTGAGAATGTGGCTGATGATACTGTACTGCAGGACTAGCAATGCAGCACAGGAAAGATACAACCATTCACATCTAAACACATCAGGTGGTGGAGGAGACAACAGCATGCTGAAGTCACATTTCTGTTGCCTGGACAGGTCAGGGGGCACTTTACAGTGCTCTCCTGTGAAATTGTCAAAGATTGTGTTAGCAGGTTGTGTTAGCAGATTGTGTTAGCAGGTTGTGCATTACACAACCTTGCCCTCCAGGGAGAACTGAACCTTCACTCCAAGGACAGGGTAATGCCGGAAATGGATGAGATGGAGGAGTGCAACGTGCATCTGGATGCAGACATGTGTCCTGGAGCACATGAGGAGACCAGAGTGGCTAGAGATAACCTGGTTGCTACTGCTTTTCAACACTGACAAATTGCGAATTCTCTCTCTCTCCTACCAGTAATAAGACAACGGAACCGTAATTTGAAAGTGAAGTAAGTGGCTTTATTTCAATGCAAAAGCTTGGAAGACTTTTGAGGTAGTTACTGCTGAAGAAGGTAAACTTCAACTGTTCAGGTAAAAGGTTTTACAAATTAAAATTGTGTTATTTCTCCATGGCCTGAATTTTTTGCTTGTTGGGCGTGCGTGATCAGCGGGCCGGGGAGTGGATGGGATACGGGCCCCCGACTGCAATTGTTCCCCCACCGCAAGTTAATGCTGGCTGGCTGGCTGGTGAAACACGCCCTGAGAAAGGCTCAGCACTGCCATTGGGGGCAGGAATAGGGCGGGCACTGATGTCACCGCAGGTGCTGGTGAGCGCTTCCACTGAGCACTCTGAAGGCAGACAGATGTGTCAGGGAGCTCCAGACCTCCACTGAATAAACAAAACAACAAAAATGCTGCAAAATATGTCCATGCAGCACAATCAAGCACCTGAAAACATACCTCATAATAAAGCAGTCCCCAGATATCTCTTCTTATTTTATTTCGCCACGGAGATTTCACCTCGCTCTGGATCGAGGTCTCAGCAAAAATGTAAAGTTTGCCTGGCCAATTGGCCCATTTGCCAACCGTAGAAGTGGACAGGCCATGAAAAGTCGCTTACAATTGCCTCCTTAATTGGCTTAATTGTCGGCAGGCGCACTTCTGACTGCTGCACATGCCTGCCGAGCGAGATATTGCGCGACTGCACGATGATGTTGGGATGCTCATCTGACCTCATCTCGCGCTATTTCATGGCCAGGCGCATTGGGCATGGTCTTGCCCGCAGGACGTAAACTTCTGGCCCACATCTTCAAATCTTTTGCATTTTGTAACACTTTTGATTAGTGTCATGTGAATAAAATTTTGCACAACACTTAACAAAAACTACCGCTAATGTGTGACAAGAGCATCAGAAACAGTATGAATACTTAAGTATAATTCTAAGAAGAACTATTAATAAATAACAACTCTCTAATAAGCAACAAATCTAAACTGGAATGGTACACATTTAAATAAAGACATAAATATATCAAAATAACAGAAAACAAGAAGTGAAATGGCACAGTATGTGGTCAAGTATAGTGATAAATATAACAGTAAATAAGGAACATAACACAGGCAACTGAAAATCAGAAAATACAACCTCATGTTACAAGGGTAATGAGATAGAGGAGGGACTGATGGAGGGAGGGACCCTAATTCCTTCTACATCTCCCCCATAGCCACAGCCTGACCTCTCCTGTGCCAGAGACATGCCCAGCAGCAGATGTCTCTGCATTGGGCTGCTGAGAGCCAGAAGGTGCAGTCCCTGCAGGTTGAGCCAAGATCTGCCTGATCTCAGTCAGGGTTTCATTGGTTCTTTGCAGACACTGGCAAAGACCCACCTCAAAATTACACACACTTTGCATCAAATCAATCAATGTCTGTTGTAGCAAGTCGGCACTGGCTAGATGCCTCTCACTATCAGAATGCTGGTCACGATTTAACCACTCAAAGGATTGCCAGTTTATTTGCATCATCCTTATTTTTGATACCATCAGCATGGGCCTGACATTGTCCTTATGCTGATGGGGACAGCGGAACTGCTGCTTCCAAAACCGCAGGCTCCTCGCCATAAAAGTGGACATTTCTGAATGCCTTCCTACCAGAGCAGTCATACCATTATAGGCCTCCCCTTCCTCAACAACCAACGGGTTTAGCAGAAAGACAGAAGTCCCAGAACCACTATGGCAACCTCCCATACTCAGAAATGTCAACCTACTGCTCCATTGTTTGACACTCCTCTTACTGCTCTGGTGCAGCTGCCAAACGACCTTTATGTGAAACATTTGCCTCCGTCCCTACAACATCTCCCCTTTCAGGAGCCTTGGTTGCTGCTAACAACTCACTTCTTCACCATCAGATGTGTCCACAGACACCCATGGATCTGCCAGAGGAAAAAACTCTCAATTATTTTTGTCACATGAATTAACTTTCCTCCTGATAACATGGTTTAAGCATTCAGCTGATGACATCACCTTTGCCATCCCCACATCTGATCCACCACAGATTATTGTGGGGTTGTTAAAACCAGAAATCTGGCTAGCAAACTCTCCATGTTCTGTCAATTCCTTGATGAACCCCACACCACCCCGTAGTGAAACACTACTTCTGGGCATTATGGGTCAGCTTTCCATAAAGGAATAAATGAAAACTTAAAAGAATTATGTTGCAAACCTTATTGTGCCATGTTGTGCATTTAAACAGCACAAACTTTAATCCGCCTCACCTGCAGGGGTCTAAACGTAAGCTGGGGAGAGGGTCTGCAGCAATCATGGAAACTATGGAGTTGAGAGCACTAAAAAACTCACATTTAGTTGTTGGCCACTAATTATAGACCATTAAAGCATCTGGTCTGCCCTGTTCTTCACAATCATATTTCTGCATCTAGCCTTGGTCCAAACATAGAAAAAGAGCTGAACTCCAGAGGTGAGGTGAGAATGACTGCCCTTGACATCAAGGCAGCATTTGACCAAGTGCGGCATCAAGGAGCCCAGCAAAACTGGAGTCAATGGGAACGCTGTTAGCTAACTCCGCTGCTCAGGGTCATATCAAGCACAAAGGAGAACGGTCATGGTTGTACAATGCCAATCTTCTCAGTTCCTAGACACCACTGAAAGAATTCCTTGGCGTGGTGTCTAGGCCCAACCATCTTCAGCTGCTTCATCAGTGATCTTCCCTCCATCATAAGGTCAGAAGTGGGAATGTTCATTGATGATTGCACAGGGTTCAGTACCATTCACAACTCCTCAGATACTGAAGCAGTCTGTGCCCATTTGCAGCTAGACTTGGGCATAATTCAGGCTTGGGTTGATAAGTGACATGTGACATCCGCACCACACAAGTGTCAGGTGATGACCATGTCCAACAAGAGTGAATCTCGGCATTACCATTGTTGAATTCCCCACTATCAACTTCCTTGGGCTCAACATCGATCAAAAACTAGACTGGACCAGCCATATAAATACTAAGGCTACAAGAACAGATCAGAGGCTGTGAATTCTGGGGTGAGTAACTCATTTCCTGACTCCTCAAAGCCTGTTCATCATCTACAAGGCACTGGTCAGGAGTGCAGTGGGATACTTTCCACGTACTTGCATGACTGTGGCTCCAACAACACTTAAGAAGTTTGATACCATAGGGAAAAGCAGCCCGCTTGATCGTTACCCTGTCTACCAACCTAAACATTTACTCCCTCCACCACTGACCCACAGTGGCAGCAACATGTACCACCTACAAGATGCAGCAACTCACCAAGGTTCCTTCAGACTTGTGGCATCTACCACCCAGAAGGGTAAGGGCAGCAGACATATGTGAATACCACCACCAGCAAGTTCCCCTAAAGCCATACACCATCCTGACTAGGAAACATATTGCTGTTCCTTTGTAGTCATTGGGTCAAAATCCTGGAGCTCCCTTCCTAACAGCACTGTGGGTGTACCTACATCGCATGGGCTGCAACGATTCAAGAAGGCAGCTCACCCCCACCATCTCAAGGGCAGTTAGGAATTGGCAAAAATGCTGGCTTTGCCAGTGTTGCCCAAGTCCCATGAAGGGATAAAAAAGATTACATACATACATGAGTTTAACTCCTGTTTTAAGTGGTGACCAGCAATGTTTAAAAGATGGTCCACTCCAATTTCAGGTTGGACGTCTTTGAGATGCAGGGCATTAGTTTCCAAAAATGGAGCTTATTGCACTGCTTTTTTTGACTACAAAAGGGGTGCAATTTGGTCCAATTTCTACCTCCTACATTCCTAAAATGCCGTCCCCTAGATGAAACAGTAAGACATAAGACTTAGGTGAAGAAAGAGACTTTTCTGAAAAAAAAACTAAGGAAGTCTCTGTATATTAATGAGTTAATATTTCTTCTCTGTTTTTAGGCCATTCGCTGGCTGAGAAAATGGCATGAGCTGGCCTTCTCCCAGTTCTTCCTGGGGCTACTTAGTAACCACCAACCAGGAAATGTACGACAGCAAACAAAGGTTGACTTATCAATTTGTTTTCCCTACCGCCCTGAAGAAATGCACCCAAACTCAGCTTGACAACTCCTACAGATTAATTATTTAGACTGAGAAGACTGGGATACTAGACTAGGGGATAGATCAATAGAGAAGCAGTGGCAGGCACTTAAGGGGATACTTCAGAATATTCAGAATAAGTATATTCCAACTGTAAAGAAAAATTCTAAAGGGAGGACCCACCATCTGTGGTTAACTAAAAGTTAGGGAAAACATCAAACTTAAAGAAAAAGCATATAACTGCGCAAAGATGAGTGCCAGGTGAGATGATGGGTCAGAATATAAAGAACAGCAGAGAATGACTAAATGGTTAATCAGGAGAAAGAAAGGGTATGAGAGAAAGCTAGCTAAAAATATAAAAACGGATAGCAAGAGTTTCTACAGTTATTTAAATAGGGAAAGAGTAAATAAAGTAGGTGTTGGTCCTCTAGAAAGTGAGAATGGGGAGTTAATAGTAGATAATAAGGAAATGACAGATGAAATGAACAAATATTTTGCATCTGTCTTCACTACAGAGAATATAAAAACATTCTAGTAATAACTGTAAATCGGGAGGTGGAGGGGAGAGAGGAACTTGGTGAAATTACAATCACTAGGGAAGTGGTACTGAGCAAACTGATTAAGCTGTGGACTAACACATCTCTGGGTCCTGATGGACTTCATCCTAGGGTCTTAAAAGAGTTGGCTGATGAGGTAGTAGATACGTTGGTGTTAATTTTCCAAAATTCCCTAGATTCTGGAAAGGTTCCATCAGGCTGGAAAGTAGCAAACATAACCTCTCTATTCAAGAAAGGACGGAGACAGAAAACAGGAAAGCAAAGGCCTTGACATCTATCGTGGGAAAGGTGGTAGAGTCGATCATTAAACTAGTTATAGCTGGGCACTTAGAAAAGCTCAAGGTAATCAGAAAGAATCAGCATGGTTTTATGAAAGGGAAATCATGTTTAACCCATTTTTTGCAGTTCTATGAAGGAATAATATGTGTGGTGGATAGAGGGGAGCCTGTAGATGTACTGTACTTGGATTTCCAGAAAGCATTTGATAAGGTGCCATGTCAAAGGTTATTGCAGAATATAAAAGCTCATATTGTAATGGGTAACATATTAGCATGGATACAAGATTGGTTGGCTGGCAGAAAACAGAGAATTTGCATTCATGGGTCTTTGCCTTATTGGCAGGATATGACAAGTGAAGTCTTGCAGGGGTCTGTGTTGGAACCTCAAATTTTTACAACTTACAACAATAACTTAGAAGAGGGGAGTGAAGGCATGGTAGCAAGATGTGCAGATGACACAAAGATAGGTAGGAAAGTATATTGTGAAGAAGACATAAGGAGTTTGCAGACGGATATAGATAAGTTAAGTGAGTGGGCAAAAATCTGGCGGATGGGAGTATAATGTGGGAAAATGTGAAGTTGTTCACTTTGGCAGGAAGAATACAGAAGCAGAGTATCACTTAAATAGAGGACATCTGTGGAACTCCAAAGTGCAGAAGGATCTAGGTATTCTCGTGCATGAGTCACAAAAAGTTAGTATGCAGGTACAGCATGTAATCAAGAAGGCTAATGGAATGATATCCTTTATTATGAGAGGAATTGAAAAGTAAGGATGTTATGCTTCGGTTTTACAAGGCATTTGTGAGACTGCATCTTGAATATTGTGTGCAGTTTTGGTCTCCTTATTTAAGGAAAGTTGTAAATGCATTGGAGGCTGTTCAGAGGAGGTTTACTAGATTGATACCTGGAATGAGCAGATTGTCTTAAAAGGAAAGATTGGACAGGCTGGGTATGTCTCCACTGGAGTTTAGAAGAGTGAAGGGTAACCTAATTGAAGTATACAAGATCCTGAATGGTCTTAACAAGGTTGATGTGGAAAGGATGTTTCCTCTTGTGGGTGAGTCCAGATCTAGGGGGCACTGCTTTAAAATTAGGGGCCACCCTTAAAGGACAGAGATGAGGGCATTTTTTTTCTTTCATAGGGTTTTGAAGCTTTGGAATTCTCTGCCTCCAAAGGCAGTGGAGGCGGGGTCACCTGAATATTTTTATATTCAGAGCAGAGATAGATAGATTCTTGTTAGGCAAGGGAATCAAAGATTATCAGGGGGTTGATGGAAACTTAGAAATTGAAAATTAAACAGATCAGCCATGATCTAATTGAATAATGGAGCAGGCTAGAGGGGCTGAATGGCTTACTTCTGCACCTATTTCATATATTCGTATTGCAGAGGCACGCGGCTCAAACTTGTTTTTATTCAATTGTGAGTATGAAACTGGACCAAAGACATAACACATTGATATCTGCTGGGTTCAGCCGAGTTGAGTAAAAAACAAGTCTTGATAAGACTTAACAAGAGCAATTTTAACCTAACACACCCAACAGGAAACTCTGGATTGGGTGCAACACTGATTTACAACTCATCTGCTTTTGCTCCCCATTGTAAAGCTAGCATTCTATCCAATCCTGTGTGTTTCCATCTCAATTTCACAGGTTGGGTTAAAATGCTCCCCAGTTGTTAAGAATATAGAGTAAAACACAATTGTATGTTCACCATTTTTGTACTTGAGATTTGGGAAAATATTTTGCCATGATATTCCCAGGGAGGTGGGGAGGGTATGAATGAGGTGAAAAATGGCTGGAGGGCCTGGAAAGGCAGGAATGTGAAGTTCCTGCTGATCCTAACTGCAGGGTCTCATTCATATATTGCAGCTCTGTCCCCTCCCTGGCAGCCAGCCAAAAGAACAATCTGGCTGGTGGATGAGAAGGAGCAGCAGGAGGCCAAACCAGAGACCCTTGGGCATAGTCCTCAGCAATCAGGAGGGGAGGGGACGGGGGGGGAATCTGCAATCAAGAGCAATAGAGAGGCCTGTGATTGACAGGGCTGGGGAGGGATTGGCAATCAGGACTGGAGGAATATGCAAGATTCCTTGAGACAGGAAGAAAGAAAATATATATATACATATATTATGTATGTGTATATACATATCTATACATATCTCCAAGTCAGTCTGGCTACTTTATAACATTTTTTTTCTTTTATTCAAAATGGACAATTACTGGGCTGATAAAAAAAGCTGCAGCTGATCACATGCTTATAGTTCTAGAAAATACTAAGCTGTTCCAATGAGCAAAGGCTGCCTCATCATACTCCTGAAATGTGATTTATATTGTATGAACATTCCAGCCAAGCCAACACAAAGGATTCATGGATGAAAAGTCTGCACCAGCCAACTATGGACAGAGATAGAGTTATTTATGACTCTTAATCTCCAATGTTGACTAATGGACACACCGTTACCTGTTCCAAAACACAATGGGTTTCAACCAGGTGCCTTGTTAGCTGAATAGCTTGACCTGAAATCACCCTGAAACATGACCGAGACTCGAGATGTTTGAACTTCTTTAATTGTACAGCTCTTGAATTTTATCTTCAGTTGCAGTTTAACCTCTGAAAAGAACTGGACCTGCCTTTGACCTCCATCTCTCTCAGATTTTTATCTCCAGGAGGAATCCTGCATTTCACCTACAGCATGAACTAATACCCAGGATACAAGGATACATTGCTGCATCTTCAACGGACTCATCCTGCAACCGAGCTACTAGTATCAAGACCAGAAATTCTACCAGACAAAACCACCTGCAAGACCCTTCATTGGACATTGACTTACTGGGCTCAGGTGAAACCGAAATTCTTATTTTTATTGTGGTCTTTGTCCTGAGCCCCTTTCTTTCCCTTATCCCTATTTTATTGTATGAATACAAAAGTGGCGGATGTTGTGAACTCCCTTCCCACGTTTTGCATGTGCATGTGTGCAAAATAAACTACTCCTCTTCGTTTACCTTATCTCAAGTTTGCTGTGGGGTTATTAATAGAGGATTAGATAACTGCAAAACTGAAGAGTTGGGGAAAATACGCCACTTCTTAGAAAGGGAGAAATTAAGTCAAAAACACCTTTCTGTTTACGGACAGGTAGTGAGAAGAGGAATCGGGGCTGTTAAATTAATCCCCCTCTGGTCCATGACAAGGAGCTGAGGGGATATACCTCGACTCCTACTGGCCCACTCAGAATGCTGATAAAGGTACTTGCAATGTGGAAATCACAGCTCCTGTCTCCATTTTACTGCTGAGTTTACTGGCCCTTTGGAAACATTATGCAGTACCAGTTAACTTCATGTCGGGTTCCAAATTGTATTGTGGGAGTCTGATTTTCAACACGCTAATTAAGCATCCTGCCTCTCCTCAGCAGGACTCTTGGATGTCCCAATATCTGCTGTCATGAAAATGCTAGTGCATGTGTGCTTGGTGGATTGGGGTCAGATTTCACTTGGGAACCATCATGGGGTAGGGGGGGTTTTAATATTGATGCCTTGATTTTTCTAGTTCAAACAATAATGTCACTATGTATGCAATGTCACAGTCCCATTGGATTCTGAAGGTACAGTAAACCCCATGAACCCACTCCTCCACCAAATTGCAGTTGACAGGGAGCTGCTGAAATATCCAAGAGTCACGTATTAAGAGAGAGAAAGAGATTGAAAATTGTGAAAATGGAATGGTTTGTCTGCATCAGTGGAGCTTAGGACATATACCTGGGGACAATGAGAGTGCAGCTACAGCCTGGGAGTAATCAGAGGTAACTTGTGCTGACAGCAGACAATGCAACAATTGGGAGGTTGAAGCAAACTGCAAAGGCATGTAAGCCAATTTAAGTGCCTTGGGATATTGAGAGCAAAACTGCCTTGGGACTCGACTGTGAAACTGATTTGAAAAAGAAAATAGTCAATAAAGATGGGACACCATGTCAGAAAAATTCTAAATTTGTTCAGGATTGGAGCTGTGCACACAGGCGACTCTCACAAGGTTTCACTTTTAGGCTTAAACAAGAATAAATGCAACTTGCTTGGATTGGTTTGGAAAACTCTACACCACATGCTCTTAAATGGAATTGAATATTTAAATTCAAGGTAGTTAATTTGCTGTTCATGATACTGTTAAATAGATTTCAAGGAATTTACAACATGGAAACAGATTTTCAATCCCTTCCAGTTTGTGTTGGTGTTTATTCTCCAGATAAGCGGTAATCCAAATCCCATGCACACAGCCTGTTCCAATATATTTTATCCGTTTTTTCTTCAACCATCTATATAACCTATTATTAAAAGTTGCCATGCCCTTTGCCTCAATCACTAACTCTGGCAGTGTATTCCAAACCCTCATAATGCTTTCCATAAAAAGGTTCTCTGCACCCTAGCTGTCTCAAATACCTTACATTTTGATTTATATCCACATGGCCACATTTGAGACCCCTCAATTTCTAGAAGTTTTTATCTATGTTAATAACGCCATTGCTAATTCTTCAAAATCAAAATTGGTAGTGGTGGGGTGGAGTGCTTCAAATCCTACCAGAGATCCACAAAAACAATCCTGTTCCTCCTGGCACAAAAGAATCCTTGAAAAATGAAAAAGAAACAAATTTGCCTCCTGTGTCCTGACTCCTTGCTGCCCCATCTTTCATGGACAGACTGCAGACTATGAGGAACATAGTCTGGCCCATGGTTAAAATGCCGTCTGGGTCTTAATGATGTTATCTGAAAGTGACACTGTCATTGAAAATAGTCCCCCACTTCTCTGGGGTGATCAGTCTTCACATGCCTGAAATCAGGCAATTTAAAAAGGCAAGGATGGGAGTTTGTTTGGAGTGCCCATCCCTCACCCATGCTGGGCATTCCCCCATTCCATCCCACTCCCACCAAGTGAGTAGATTAAAATATGTCTTCTGTTTCTTCCCTTTTACCTTGTTTTTAAACCTGTTGTAGAATCAAAAAGTAGAACTTTGCTGACAGGCAAAATAATGAGATACGAACATACAAACATACAAATTAGCAGCAAGAGTTGCCTGCTCCGGTATTCAATGATTGTAGCTGATCTGATTTTAACATCAACTCCACATTTCCGCCTACCCGGATAACTTTTCTCTCCCTCATTTATCAAGAATTTATCTAGCTCTGCCTTAAAAGTATTCAAAGACTCTGCTTCCACCACCTTTTGAGAAGAGAGTTCCAAAGACTCACAACCCGCTGAGATAAAATTTCTCCTCATCTCTGTCTTAAAGGGGCAATCCCTTATTTTTAAACAGTGACCCCTAGTTATAGGTTCTCCCACAAGATGAAACATCCTTTCCACATTCACCCTGTCAAGTCCTCTCAGGTTTTTATGTTTCAATCAAGTCACCTCATACTCTTCTAAACTGCAGCAGATACAAGCTTAGCCTGTCCAGCCTTTTTCCTCAAAAGACAACCCGCCCATTCCAGGTATTAGACAAGTAAACCTTTTCTGAACTGTTTCCAATGCAGTTACATCCTTCCTTTAATAAGGAAACCAATACTGTACACAGTATGCCAGATGTGGTCTCACCAATGCCCTGTATAACTGAAGAATAACATCGCTATTCTTGTATTCAATTCCCCTCACCATAAATGATAACATTCTATTAGCTTTCCTAATTACTTGCTGTACCTGCATTCTAACTTTTTGTGATTCATGCACTAGGACACCCAGATCTCTCTGCAGCTCAGAGCTCTGCAATCGTTCACTATTTAGATAAAATGCTTCTTTTTTATTTTTCCTGCCAAAATGGACAATTTCACATTTTCCACATTGTACTTCATTTGCCAGGTCTTTGCCCACTCAACTAATCTATCTATATCCTTTTGTAGCCTCCTTATGTCCTCTTCACAACTTACTTTCCTACCTATCTTTGTGTCAACAGCAAATTTAGCAACCATACATTCGGTCCCTTCATCTAAATCATTTATATAAATTGTAAAGAGTTGAGGCCCTAACACTGAAACCTGTGATACACCACTCATTACATCTTACCAACCAAGGAGTTACCCATTTATGCCTACTCCGTTTCCTGTTAGTTAGCCAATCTTCTATCCATGCCAAGATGCTACCCTTATACCATGAGTGTTTCTTCTTTGCAATAACCTTTGATGTGATCTTATCAAATGCCTTCTGAAAATCTAAGTACAGTACACCCGCTGATTCCCCTTTATCCACAGCACATGTTACTTCTTCAAAGAACACCAATAAATTGGTTAAACATGATTCCTTTTAATGAAACCATGTTGACTCTGCCTGATAACCTTGAGTTTATCTAAGTGCTCTGCTATATCATTTTTAATAATAGCTTCTAATTTTTATATATGACAGATGCTAAGCTAACTGGCCAATAGTTTCCTGCTTTCTGTCTCCCTTACTTTTTGAATAAAGGAGTTACATTTGTTATTTCCAATCTAATAGAACCTTCCCTGAATCTAGTGAATTTTGGAAAATTAAAATCAACACGTCAACTGTCTCACTAGCCACTTCCTTTAAGGTCCTAGGATGAAGTCCATCAGGACCCAGGGACTTGTCAACCTGCAGCTCCAACAATTTGCTAAGCACCACTTACCCGGTGATTGTTATATTCTTGAGTTCCTCCCTCCCTTCCAATTCCTGATTTACAGCTATTTCTGGGACGTTACGTATATCCTCTATATTGAAGACCAACACAAAATACCAGTTCACTTCATCTGCTATCTCCTTATTTTCCATTATTAGTTCCCCTACTCACTTTCTGTAGGACAAACACTCACTTGTTAATGCTTTTCTTTTTTAATTATCTATAGAAACTCTTACTTTCTGTCTTTATATTTCTAGCTAGCTTTCTCTTGTGTTCTAATTTTTCCCTCCTTATTAATCTTTTGGTTATTCTTTGCTGTTTTTATATCCTGTCCAATCTTCTGACTTGCTGCCTATCTTTGTGCAATTATATGTTTTTTCTTTAATTTTGATGCTATCTTTAACTTTTTTAGTTAACCATGGATGATGGGTCCTCCCCTTGGAATTTTCCTTCCTTGTTGGAATGTATCTATTCTGTGCATTCTGATATATCCCCTTAAATGTCCACCACTTCATCTCTATTGACCTATCCCTTAACCTAAATGCCAGTCATTTTCACTAGCTCTGCTTTCATGCTCTCATAATTGTCCTTACTTATATTTAAAATATTAGTCTTAGACACACTCTTCTCTCCCTCTAACTGAATGCAAAATTCAATCATATTATGATTACCTAGGGGCACCTTCACTATGAAGTCATTAATTACTCCTGTCTCATTGGCCAATACCAGGTCTAATATAGCCTGTTCTCTGGTTGGTGCCAGAACATGCTGTTCTAAGAAACTATCCCAAAAACATTCCATGAATTCCTCATCTAGGCTACTTTTTTCCCATCTGATTTTTCCAGCCTATCTATAGATTAACATTCTCCATGATAATTGCCCTGACCTTTCGAAAAGCTCCCATTATTTCTTCTTAGATACCTCGTTCAACTGTGTGGTTACTGTTAGGTAGCCTGACAAGTGACTTCTTGCCTTTATCGTTCTTTATCTCTAACCAAACCGCAACTATAACCTAGTTTCCTGAACTTAGGTCATCCCTCTCTATTGTGCTAATACCCTCTTTAATTAACAGAGCCATCCCTCCACCTTTTCCTAGCTTCCTGCCCTTCCTAAATGACATGTGCCCTTCAATATTTAGGTCCCAATCTATGTCATCCTGCAGTCATGCTTTGTAATGGCTATCAGATTGTACTTATTTATCTCAATTTGCACTATCAGTTCATCTGTTTTGTTTTGAATGCTATGTGCGTTCAGACACAGAGAATTAAATTTTGCCCTTTTATTATTTTTGCAACCTCTACCCTTATCTGCTGATTTACTCTCAGATTTGTACTTTCTGTGCCTTGCTATCATGGTCTAATATTTTATGATTCAAGCTACAGTAGGTTGGTACCGTGACATGGCTTAGGACTTGGGCAAACTATTGTAAAGTCTCTAACATTAAAGAAAACTGCTTTAGAACAGTTGATTTTTGAATACTAGTCATGTGCAATAATGAGCTTTAAAACAGATTTTTCAACCAACAAAACTGACAGTAAAGAGTTGATTTTCTAAATCCTCACCTATAGTGAGGTTTTTCACAGACTCAAGAAAATCATGGGGAAAATCAACTGCATGCTAGAGGACTTTGAGGTATCTAGCAACAGTAGATCTTAGAAAATCTACTCTTATGAGTATAATCCTAATTTTCTGATCTCTTCCATCTGTCCAGGTTGTTTTCCCAATGGAAAAATCAGTGATTGAATAAACCCATATCACTCTAGCACACCACCTGCCAGCTGCTTAAGAGTAGAAGTCTTGGATTAAGTTGCCAATCCTGTCAGTGTAGGGGATCTAGAGGAGGGTGAACATAAAAGATGGTGGATCACATATAAAAAATATACATTCAGGGCAGCACAAAATCAACTGGCTGGAGAACAGTAGAAATGTGTAAAATAATCTGGGCTGCTAATAAAAAGGGGAACGTGAACTCTCAGGTAAGGCAGCTAATACTGTGTTAGGAATACCTTAAAAATGAGCTGCATAATATCTGATTAGGAAAGGAATTGAGGGTTGGAAGAATGGTATGCTTGTCACCTTGTTACTTTGTTTTACTTGTCTAGTCATCTTTTTCAAGTTGCTACCAGTTTGTAATCCCAGTGCACTAGAAAGATTTGCATTTACATAGTGGCTTTCATGCCCCCAAATGTCCCAAAGCGTTTTACAGCCAATAAAGTATTTTTGACATGTAGTTACTGTTGAGGGAAATACGGCTGTCAATTTGCGCATAGCGAGCTTTCATAAATTGCAACAGAATAATAAGCAGATGATCTGTTTTTTGAGATGTTGATTGAGGGATAAAAATTGGTCAGGATAGCAGGGGATGAACTGCCCTGCTATCTGACAAGGCAGACTGTTTCATATCTATTCTGAAAGATGGCTCAATCAAGCAGCACTCCCTCAATACTGAACTGGAGTGTCAACCTTAATCTTTTTGCTCAAGTCCCGGAGTAGAACTTGAACCCACAACCTTCTGATTGAGAGGGAAGAGATACATCCCACTTTGGTGGTGGTCTACATGTGTTGATGGTTGATCTTTATATTTGTATTCACAATCATTCATGTGCAGTGCCCTGAACCCTGGCTGTCATGACCTACTGCATTTGCTGGGCCCTGCTGGCCCTCCGTTCTTCAGAACACACCATTTCTTTCCTTACTTGTTGTAAGGATAGCAGATTTGGGCCAACAAAAATCACCTGGAAACTCTGTGGTCCATGACTTCGGAGCTCTGAGGGGTTGTACCTGGGGAGAACCCCAAAGATGCGCAAGAGGATTCCCCCCCTCCACCCCAGATGTCCCCACCCCAGATGTCTTATGGCGATAGTTACCAGAAAAAGTTAGAAGAATTAGAACCATTTCTAACTTCTGGGTAACAATAGCGCTGACCTGTCCAACACCCCCACAGACTCTCCGGCTACCCCTCACATTTCCCTAACTACCTTGTTGATTACCTCACGCCCTTACTAGTCTTCCAGCTCCCCAAGGGACCCTCCGACAATTCTTCTCACAATCGCTGACTGCACCCCTACCCCTGCTGACTGTCCTCCCCACCCTTCAACTGCACCGCGCCTCTCTGACAAGTCCCAAACCTTGACTGCCTCTGCATCCCTTGACTGCCGCCTTCCTTCCCCTAAGCCCCCTCCCCTGACTACCCTCCCCACTACCCAACTGCAAACCCACTCCCTGACTACCACCACAACTCCCGACAACACTCATCACCCACTACACTGATCACCCGAACCCCCACACTGACCACCTCCTGACTACTTGGCACCCTCCCACTGACCAACCCTTCACTGACCCCCCGACCCCCACCTGACCATCCCCACCCCCTGACAGCCCTTCTCCCCACCCACCCTAGTGCCCAACCCCCTCAAACCTGCCCACTTACTTCATCCACTTGCCTTATCCCTGGCTTCTCAAACTGGCTAGACCTTTAAACCCACCTGCTTTACAGCAACTAGTGCTGTAAAAGGGGGGCATATCTTCCTTATCTTTGACTCAGCTGACCTCAACATAAGGCCTAGGGAACCTGCTGCCCTGCACCTTTCTCACCTAGCCTGACTTGGAAGGTCGGGTGAAAAAAATGCGGCTGCATTTCAGGGTAAGTAACTAGGAGAGGAGTGGTGACTGTGATTGTAACTCCGAGGAGGTTATGCCCCTGTGAGTCTTAGAAAGCATCAAAAATTGGGGTAGGATGGAGCGAGAAATCAACCAGGGAAGAGAGGTAGAGAAAAACAAACTGAATGAGAAAGGGAAGGAGCAAGAGAAAAACTGATAAGGGAAAAAGAGAGAAACAAATTGGGAAGGAAAGAGTTCGTATTGGTCTACGGTGTGCTCTGTTGCATAATGGCCCAAATCCTCTGATCAGCATTGGAACTGTTGCACCGGACACTGATTACACAGATTCTTACCTGCCCACGTTTTTAAGGCCTCACATCTGAGTCTAGCCTCCCTTAGAAGCCTCAGTCACAGGAACCTGGGCAGCATTCCATCAGAACTCCGAAGGTGTGAGGCCCCCCTCCCTATGACACTGGAAGAGGAACGCAAGGGCTTCCAGCAGATTGCTTGAGGTTTAATGGAGTCAGGAAGGGATTTATACTTCTCCAGCGTTTTTTATGCATTATAATAAATTTTCTGTTATCCACCACCCCACCAGATGGAATTCTCTACTAGCTGGAACTTCTGATGTCTCCTAATATGAATCCATACCTTACCAACCGGAAGCAAACACAAAGTCATCCGGAACCGATAGTTGTATACCGTATTATTTTATACTTTAATTTATGTTTTAATGCACTGTTGAAGATTAGAAGCAAAAAGGAAGGAAAAGTTTCTTCCTGAATACTTGCAGATTAGCTCATGCTACATGTATTGCGCTGTATTCCATTGGTAAATGGAATGCTATGTTAACCCACATTTTTGATTAACCAGCACCACCCCTTATTTGGATGCTGGATAATGAACATTTCACTGTACTTTTTTTTAAAGTTTTGTTTAAACATTTAATGTTATTTAATAATTCTAAGTGTAGCCAACTGAAGTTTGCTCATGTTCTTTGCCTGTAGAAGATGTCAGGGCAGAGTGTCCAGGAGAAAAGGAGTCAACATTTCACTGATGAAGAAATTAATATCCTTCTAGGTGAGGTGGAAGTTAAACATAACTGCATCCTAGGAGGTGGAAAAGTGAAACCGCCCAGGAAAGTGATGTCATTAGCCTGGAAAGAACAGTGTAAACAGTCGGTACAAATAGCAGTGTGCTACATACAGTGGATCAATGTAGGGAGAAACTTAATAATTTGATACACTCTGCCAGGGTATGTATTAAAAATATGTTATTTTCTGAAACTTAAAAGCTGACTTTTTGAGTTAAAAATACAATAAATCATGAGATGTTGTTATAATTTATTAATTTTATGAGGTGTAGTAAAATGCTATTTCCTTGGAGATGGCTCTAACTTTGATTGGTTTTATCACTAATCACAAACCCCCCTCCTAAGTATAACAAGCAAGATGTCTCCAGCAGTCATAATTTGTGCCACAAGACAGCACAAAAAAGTCTGGAGCATGATTATTTTTAAAAATTTTCAATTCTTCCTTTAGCTATTGCTGACCCTTAACACCCCGGAGTGCTCATTGACCGGGTATGGAGCTGACGGAGAAGTTGGCAAGGCAGCTATTTGGCATTTCCAACCTCACATTAACCAGTGGTGGATCATAAGTGAAGGTGATGTCATCAGCTGAGTGTTTAAACCATGAGGAGATGAATAATTTATGTGACAAAAGATAACTGTAATTTTCTTTTCCCCTTGCAGATAGACAGGCGGTCCATGGTTTTATGAACACTACACTTACCTGCTTGTCAGGAACAGAGGTCAGGGTGTCCAAGTCCTGACAGTCCTCGGACTTCCCACACACGGACAGGCCCGGGAGCGGGCTGCATATGTGCAGTTCTTCACCGAGGACAGGTCCTGCGTACCTGCACATAGAGAAAAAAGGAAATGAAAACCCAGGTGCAGAGTGCCAGAATCAGCAGGTGTCCCAGAGAGAGGGACAAGGGAAGGGGATAGGGAGAGAAGTGTCCCAAGTAAGGATCAAGGGAGAGGGGACAGGGAGAGATCCCAAGAAGTGTCCCAAAAGCAGGGACAAAGACAAGGGGCAGAAACAGGTCCCAGTTAAGGAGAGGAGCACAAAAACAGGCTCCAATTAGAGATAAGGGCTGCAGGCAGCAGACCTTAACTGAAGTGGGCTTGGGAGAAGCCTTGGTAATCGATGAGGGCTCAGAAGAGGCCCTGAAGATCTGAGAAGACAGCCAAAGGTTGGTGACTCCATCCTGCAGGCCACTGGGGCAAAGGTACCCCTTTGGAGCAGTTCTGCTTGGCGCTGCTGAAAAGCTGAACTTGTGCTTGTAAGTTGATGCTTCAGTGTATTTGGGAATCCAGGGGAATGGAATCTTGGAAGGTGGGATTGAAACCCTACGAGGTTGGCCATCGTTGAAGCTGTCCAATTTGGAGCAACCTATGGAGAGAATTCTAAGGCGGATCTTCAAAGGTGAAGATTGGAAACCCTCATGAAAGAGACGAAGTTTCAGTGAGTTTGGTTGACGCACAATTTTAATGACCCCTGGGCGGGTTGTTGAGAAATCCATGGAATCTGTTTTGGTCACATTTGGCATTTTTTGTGTAGTGCAGTGTGTTCAACCATAGTGGGCTTGAAAATTCATCTCATATTCACCCTGAATATTAGAGTATAAGATAAATATTATAAATTGTTTTCTCTTTCTGACCTTGTAAAGTTTATTTTTGTTTCTTCAAAACCTGTGGAATTTTGTGGCCTTCTTCACTTAGTAAGTGTCTTGAATCTCAAACTTTGTCTGCTAGAAATAAAATGTTATTTGCCCCTAGCTGGACTGCACCAACAACTTGGCCAAGGATCATAAGAGTGGACACATCAGCTAGTGATGGACGTAAAAACAAAAAACTGTGGATGCTGGAAATCCAAAACAAAAACAGAATTACCTGGAAAAACTCAGCAGGTCTGGCAGCATCGGCAGAGAAGATGGAGGTGAGTTGGCAGCAGCATCTAAGATTCCCGTAAGGGGTCATTAGTCGGAGCAGAGGTGAAGGCTTCACTCCAAGGTGGTATGGCAATTGCACCAGAGGAGGGAGAGGAGTGTCAAGAGGGTGAGATCTCTGATTTGGCCAGTAGTCATAGTGTTGCTGAGACTTCAGTCGTAATGTTAAACTTATAGCTTGTGAGGAGGGGGAGGGCTGTTTTGCTATGGCTGTTGTGGAAGGAAGGACAGACAGCAGTACAGACCCACAAGAGCTGGTGACACAATTGTATACAGTCAGGAGGGAGTTGCCCTGGGAGTCTTCAACATTGACTCTGGACCCTATGAAGTCTCATGGTATCGGGTCAAACATGACAAGGACACCTTCTGCAGATTATCATGTACCACCTCTCCTTAGCTGATGAATCAGTACTCTTCCATGTTGAACACCACTTGGAGGAAGCACTGAGAGTGGCAAGAGCATGAAAGGTACTCTGGGTTAGTACTTCATTATCTACCATCAAGAGTGGCTCGGTAACACCACTATTGACCGAACTGGCCAAGTCCTAAAGGGCTTAGCTGTTAGGCTGGGTCTGTTGAGGGAACCAAAAAGAGTGAAAAACATACTTAACCTCATTCTCACCGATCCACCTTTCACAGATGCATCTGTCCATGACAGTATTGGTAGGAGCGACCACCATACAAAGTTCCATCTTCACATTGAGGATGCCCTCAATCGTGTTGCGTGGCACTACGCTGTGCTAAAGGGGATAGATTTTGAACAGATCTAGCAACTCAAGACTGGGCATCCATGAGGCTCTCTGGACCATTAGCAGCAGCAGAATTTTACTCAACCACAATCTGTAACCTCATGGCCCAGCATTTCCCCACTCTACCATTACCATCAAGCTGAGGGATCAACCCTAGTTCAATAAATAGTGCAGGAGGGCATGCCAAGAGCAGCACCAGGCATACCTAAAAATGAGATGTCAACCTGGTGAAGCTACAACACAGGACTACTTGCATACCAAACAGCATAAGCAGCATGCAATAGACAGAGCCAAGCGACCCCACAACCAATTGATCAGATCTAAGCTCTGCAGTCCTGCCACATCTAGTTGGGAATGGTGGTGGTCAATTAAACAACTAACCAGAGGAGGAGGCTCCACAAATATCTCCATCCTCAATGCAAAAGTCAAGGCTGAATCATTTACAACCATCTTCAGCCAGAAGTGCTGAGCGGATAATCTATCTCAGCCTCCTCCGGAGGTCCGCAGCATCAGGGATTCCAGTCTTCAGCCAATTAAATTCACTCCACGTGATATCAAGAAACAGCTAAAGGCACTGGATACAGCAAAGGCTATGGGCTCTGACAACATCCTAGCAACAGTCCTGAAGGCTTGTGCTCCAGAACTAGCCACAGCCCTAGCCAAGCTGTTCAACAGCTACAGCACTGGCATCTACCCAGCATTGTGGAAAATTGCCCAGGTGTGTCTTGTCCACGAAAAGCAAAAGAAATCCAATCTGGCCTATTACAGCCCCATCAGTCTACTTTCAATCATCAGCAAAGTGATGGCTGGAATGGGTTTTTGGCAGTGCTGTCAAACAGCACTTGCTCAGCAATAACCTGCTCACCGATGCTTAGCTTGGGTTCCACCAGGACCACTCAGCTCCTGACATCATTAGAGGCCTTGGACAAACATGGAAAAATGAGCTGAACTCCTGAGGTGAGGTGAGAGTGGCTACCCTTGACATCAAAGCAGCATTTGACCAAATGCGGCATAAGGAGCCCTAGCAAAACTGGAATCAAATGGGAATCGGAGAAAACTCTCCACTGGTTGGAGTCATACCTAACATCAAGGAAGATCGTTGTGGTTGTTGGAGGTGAATCATCTTAGTCCTAGGACATCACTGCAGGAGTTCCTCAGGATAGAGTCCTAGGCCCAACCATCTTCAGTTGTTTCATCAATGACCTTCCTTCCATCATAAGGTCAGAAGTAGGGATGTTTGCTAAAGATCGTGCAATGCTCAGCACCATTCGCAACTCTTAAAGTACCGAAGCAGTTTGTGCCTTTATGCAATAAGACCTGGACAATATCCAGACTTGGGCTGATAAGTGCGAGGTTACATTTGCACCACACAAATGCCAGGCAATGACCATCTCCAACAAGAGAGAATCTAATCATCTCCCCTTGACATTCAATGGCATTAACTTCGCTGAATCGACCACTATAAACAACCTGGGGTTACCATTGACAAGAAATTGAACTGGACTAGCCAAATGAATACTGTGGCTACAGAAGCAGATAAGTGGCTGGGAATTCTGAGGCGAGTAACTCACCTCCTGACTCCCCAAACCCTGTCCATCAGCAAAACCAGGAATGTGATGGAATAGTTCCAACTTACCCGGATGAGCGCAGTTCTGCCAGCCCTCAAGAATCTTGACACTGTTAGGAAATAGACATAGTTTAAATAAGTTAAGTTGGTGTTTGTGGGTATTAAGAATGAGCTTTAGCTTTAAAGTTTAAGTCTGATTTGTATTTCGGTATCTCTGTATTAGAAAGGTCAAATGGAGTTTTAGTTTCACTTTAAAAAGCTGCTTGCATTTCTAATGAGAAGTTTACGACCCCTTTAAATTAAAAGTAAACACACAAGAGTAGAAAAATAGTGCTGTTGCCAAGCAACAGGGGGCTGGTGGGGGGTGCAGATAGGCAGGTTCCTCCCACAGGCATACACACAGAACTAATGAAACAGCAGTTTTAAGTTCAGTTGAAACAGGACCCCAAAGAGAACTGGACACTGGAGAGGGAACCGCAGATTTCCCAAAAGAACAAAAAGGTCCCGTGCGAAGAAAAAAACCCAAAAAATCTAGGAGAGTGAAAGAGGGGAAAGTCCAAAGGAGACCTTGTAGTCAAAGGAAGGGCAGGAATGTGGGAAAAGGTCCTGATAAGTGAAGTTAAGAGTGAGGGGCAGAGAGAAGGGCTCCAAGCTTCAGATTTAAAGTGAGAACAGCTTATAAGAAGCAAGAAAGTTCAAAGAGACAACTGAAGGTCTGTAGCTGACTCCTGTGACTCTGTTCAGTTGCTCCTCTCCACATATTTAAACAAACAAATAAAAGTTAGGATCTATCAGGCTGAGTTCCACCCTGGGATCAGACGTGTCCAGGGGTAATCTCAGCTGGGGATTGTAACAACACCATCCAGCACAAAGAAACCCACTTGATTGGCACCTCATCCACTACCTTCAACATTCACTCTCTCTACCCGATGCACAGTGGCAGCAGTGTGTACCATCTACAAGATGTACTGCAACAACTCACCAAGGCTCCTTAGACAGCACCTTCCAAGCCCACAACTTCAACCACCTTGAAAAACAAGGACGGCAAACACATGGGAACACCACCATCTGCAAGTTTCCCTTCAAGCCAATCACAATCCTGACTCGTAACTATATTGCCGTTACTTCACTGTCACTATCTCAAAATCCTGGTATTCCCTTCCTAACAGCACTGTGGGTGTACCTATACAACATGGACTGTAACAGTTCAAGAAGGCAGCTTAGCACCACCTTTTCAAGGGCAATTAGGGGTGGGCAATAAATGCTGGCTTAGCCAGTGATGCCCATCCCCCGCGAAAGGAATTTAAAAACTGTGCGTGCTGCTGCATGGGGCTCACCATGACGTTGGCCATTCTCTCATGGCTGCTCAATATGCACTCCCCATCCCGACACATGGCCAAGGTCATGACCAGAACGGATTCCTCCATTTGTAGTGCATGAGCTTGCAATGCCTCAGGGAACTCAGCTACATGGCCATTTATCTGCCAGTGCAGTTCCAAATACTCTGTCCCAAAGGGAAACTCCAGAGGCTCTGCCCTGCGGAGCATCCCTACAATTGCCCTCCCCTCTCCAGGGTGAACTGTGCACAGATTCCTCTGCCTGACACCTCTTCCTGCACATTGATGCTGCGCTCATCACTCAGTGCCCCCATTTTAATTCTGCGCTTAATCCCGCCGGTGTGTGTGACTCTCGTCTGCTGCTTGTTGCCTCTGAAGGTGTTGACGGTTCACCCTGGGACACATGCGCCTCCTTGTCGTGTCTGAGTCCTGACTCCTCTCTGGAGGAGAGGGGCTGTAGCTCCAGGCTCTGTTAGGAAAACACACAATGGTCATGAGATGAAATTATGCACCTCCATTCTTTACGTTCTTCCAAAGCCACCCTTAAACTGTGTTTGCTGTCAATCGATGCCTCCCAAGTTGAACACCTTCAAAGCTTGGAGTCACCCATCACCATTCGTGCCTGAGATGCCATCCCCAAGGCCCATCCCTCCCTGTGTCAGCTCTTACTGCCAGCTGTGCAGATCCATCAATCCCACGGACTGTGCATCTGGGACGGGAGACTCGCCATTACCCACACATTCTGATGGCAGAATTTGTGCTATGGCCATTGCCTTCTCCTCCACAGTTCTGACCTCGATCAGATGTGGGGTCCCAACCCCTGGTCTTGGCCAGCTCCCTGGTATTATGTGCCCTCTTCCCCTGAAAGGAAAACAGGGATAGGGTGATGTGCAGGTTCTTCGGGACATGGAGCTTGGAGATGCCTGTCTCAATGTCCTCCATTAACATGTCCATGGCCTTGGCCATGGGTATATGCTACTGCAGCATTGCTGAGCATCATGTGCTTTGTGTTCACCCAAGGCCAGCCATGCTGAATACAGCAAGACCAGGCTGCACATATAGTAGGAACTTCTCACTCACCTTACCAGAGAGCAGAAGGTCAGTGAAGTGCTTACTGGATCCAGCTTTGCTGGTGCTGGCCCAAGGTACTGACCACCTCAGCCATCTTGAGCCAAGTTGCCCTGGTCGTCCTGTGAGGCAGCCTGGATCCTAGCAGGAACAGAAACATCCCTGTGGCTCTCCAGGTCACGCTTGGAGAACCTGAGTGCTGCTTCACCCCGGGAATCCTGGATATTATGGGCCTCGATCGTCCTGAAATAGGGGAAAAGGAGACACATGAGTCTGGTTGTCATGTCTTTCCTAATCATGATCTTCAGTAGAATTAATAACCATGAGGGGAAGGTGCTGATCTGTGTGTGGCATGGGAGGAAAAGGTTTGCCTGACACAGGCTTGGTGGCCTAAGCATGCATTGCAAGTGACAGGGTGGCAAGCTATGTGCCAGGTCACAAGTGCAGTAAGGACCCAAGGGGTTCAAGCAGCATTCGTGGCCTGCTCTACGGTGCTTCTGGGAGCAAGCATGGGGAACTTAGTGTGCTGCGTCTCCTGAAGGGGAATGCCTCAAGATGGATGTTATGGGTGTGAGAGGGTCCGAGCTGGAGTGAGGGATGCAGCAGATGAACAGTGCTGCTGTGGCGACTCCAGAGCTGTGTGAGCTGCCTCATTACATTTCTTTAAAAGTCAGAGACTTTCAGTAGTGGCGAGTGAACACATCAATATTTGTAAGGGCATGCAGTCAACGGGGAAGCTAAGTTTCAGCCAACATCTATATACAGATTTGCAGTAGAAGGGTTACATGACAGGGCTATCTCCGGACAGATTTCTGATCCTGAGCCCATTACTGCCTTTTTATTGGGCAGAGGACGGGAAGTACCCACCTCCGCACTCGACCTTCCAGAACCCTATCGTGGCTCGTAAATCGCACATAGAGCCCGTCCCTTAGTTGAAAATATAAAAATCCCAGGAGAATAAGTACTCAGTCTAGAGTGTGATTCGGGAAGTGTTACAACTGGCGTATTCACGAACCCAAACGAAAATCCGGGTCTTAGTGTCATCCGTACCAATGATGTTTTTGTTGAATCAGTGCAATTTGCTTGGAGTTTCTTACTGAGATCAATATTTTAGAAAAAAATCATAGAGGTTGCTTTTATTTTAACATACTAATCCTTAAGTTTTTCTATTATTTTGTGTTTTTTGATTTCTAAATGGTGTTATTCATCTCAGTACAAAATGAAAAATCATTTTATTTGGGGGCTTCGTGTTACTTCGACACTCAACTAAGATAAATGCAGTAACATTTGCAAACAGGAGGCTAATGTCACATGATCACATCGCAGAGAATACATTAAACCAGAGGCTACAATCCTAATATGGGAGTATTTGGAAGATTAAAATAACTCTCGTTGATATTTGCTACTCTATTTCCAATTTACGCTTTGAGTGAAAGTGGTGTAGAGAATCTGAGGTACACTATTTTCTCTCCTTTGTATTCCAGGCTCGTGCATTCGACAGCATATGCTTTTTCATTAAGGGCGAACAGAAAAAGGGTGACATTTGATTTCAGTGCGAGTGAACTGGCAACCTCCTTTACACAATTGCTTCATTTTCTCATCAATTGGTTTTAGTGAAAAGAGGATCAGGTAAAACCGCTGCCGATTCATTGTCACCCATTTTACGCTACCGCCAAATTTCACCCGCTAAAATCTGAGTCTAGTTGTTCATTAAAAGCATTTAGTCAATGCAAAGCCCTTATTAATCAGGTAAATGAGATTAACCAAGCAAACAAAATTAGTGGATTCGGCTCTAGTTTGACATTTGATTGCAAACCGGAAGAGGTGACTGAACTCGGGCTCCTTGGTGAGGTGACCAAGATGGAGTATTGTGCTCAGGTTCTGGTCACCTTATCGTCAAAAGAAATGTGGGTGCATTCGAGAGTATGCAGAGAATGATAGACTCCTGAGATAAGGTAGACTGCGAAAAGAGAATGAAGGTGAAATTGAGCTTCGCCCATCCTGCGGAATGGGTTTATAGGTGAATCAGTAACATGCTTTTTGCTGAATTTCATTCTTAAGGACTACAATCGGGCGTGGTGTAGACAGGGCTGCCCATTTCGCACAACTGATGATGATTGATTTCACGCCCAATTACTTTTCACTAGGGTACAGAGAATTGAGAGGGGGAATGATTCCAAGTTTTAACTGGTGAAAGGAATGGATGATATACAGTCCTCCAGCATATATAGCAGCAACACCTTGGTGTTAACGTGATTTACCTGGTAGACGGTATATCCGATCTGCATTGCTGCGGCCCTGGGGGCTTTACTGGTCACTGAAATAACAATCGCTGTCACATGCAGCTTCTTGTACAGTACTGACTGAGAGAATCAGCAACAGGACGCCAGTCTACCAGTAAAGAGGCAATCGTGGGAGAGCCACATGGCAGCACCCTCGCTCCCTGGAGTCTTGAAAACCTGAACATCGCACATCTGTAAATACTGTGCGGGCAATGAAATAAGTGTGAAGAACTTCCCAAAATAGTCAAAGCGCTTAGTGAGTTACCACGGTGCTATTTAATGGTAATGGCAAGTCGCAGGCAGCTCCATTTACCCAATATTGGTGTCTTCCCATGATAAGTGCAGATGGCAGTAGCGGTGGGGACTTTTAGTTGCCGGACTAAGCATTGGAACAGAAATATGTCATTCCGCCCTTAATTGGACATAAACTGCTTTTAAGTGTGAGTAAGGAAAAACCCACTGATACTGGGTCTTCCCAGCTGCCTCAGGGTATTTCAGCAGGTTGACTTTTGGGTTGAACCGGCCGCCTGTGAGAGACCAGCCCATTGGAAGCCAGAGCCCCGAGAATGAATTGTGCATAATATGAAAAGAGTGATAGATTCGAGATGCATGCGGAAGACTGCCAGGATATTTTTCTTCTGTGATTGATGGGCCATCCTTCAAAGTTAAATAGTGCTATTTCGCTGAGCTTTTTAGAATAAAATACATGATTATCTGGTCGGAATTTGAATTAGAAATTAGTGTTAGATTTAGGAAAATGAGATAAGATGGAATATTTGTAACATGTTTTAAGTGCCTTGAAACATTTTGCCAAGTTGAAGGTGCTCTATAAATGCAAGTTGTAATTTTACTGAATACAGAAATTTTGGGTTGGGTTAATGGAGGGCTATGAAAGTACACCAAAAGCACATGCATGTTTTTGAGGAGAGTGGAGCTCAAATATTTGCAAGGACATTGGACTGGAGAATGTCTTAGCTACCAGAAAAATTAATGGCAAAATCTCTTAATTTTTTTGGTTCTAATTCTCGGCTATGGGTAGGGGTGTGGGCACAAGGCCATTGAGCAGAGAGGAGGAAGGGAGTGATGAGGCAGGATGGGGAGACACTGTGGAGGGCTGGAGAAGGCATCGGGGGCCTTGAGGAGATCAGGAGGTCTGTTTGTGGGGTTTTGATCATGGGGAGGAAAGCAGGTGAGCTTGGAAGGCCAAAGGGGAAATCACTCCTACTCCCTCCCCCTGGCCCAGGACCAGTGCTACAAAGGCACTTAACTGATGGATCCAACTCCTCTCATCTGCTTTCAGGTGCCTGGTTTCCCGAACCCTGGGAAACTCATTCAGCCTGTAAATGTAAAAAACAAAAATCTGTTTAAACTTTAGGTATACCGCCTCATTAAAATATTTTAATGTATGATGCACCTTTGGTGAACAGGCTAGTCATTACCCCCACAATCCATTAAAACCACGAGTGGAGGCGGGTTGCGGTTGGGTTTAACACTTTTGAATTGTCAATCCTCTCCACCTTCGCTTTAAATCCTGCACTGCCCATCTTGGGGGTTAAGAATACTTCCAATGAATGAAATGGGCTTGATGGGCCAACTAGCCTTCACTGTTTCATGTTTTTCATGCTTTTCTTTTAGTTTCAGCACCAAACAATCACAGGTCAAGCATGCTACACATTAGATACATGATAAAACTACATTGCCTGAGGAGCAACTCTATCCTCATAGGAACAGCTTCTTTTGCAGCAGTGCCATTTTAGATTCCCTTTTTTTCCTAACCAATCAAGCTTGCAGAGACTCAAAATCATAATCAGGTCTTAGTGCTAGGAAATGTTGCTGCCACAGTTTTGGATATCTCAGACACGCTCAATTGAGCTCTTTCACAGAAAGCTCAGAGTGCTTCATATTCTGTCCTCATGCAATCCAAACCTGCCAAATGTCACTCATTAAGAGTAATAATGCTTAATTTTAATTTAATTTTTTTTGATGCATGTCAGTCTCAAAAATAATCACAGCTCCATATGTTTCAATGGGATCTTGCTAATAGCAAATTTTACTCCTAAAATTTCCCTGATGTGGAGATTTGGCGTACTTACAAATACTGCATGTGTCCACATAATGGCAATTATTGTTTTAACTTTAAAGTAACAATGGGAACACACCAGATGGCAAGTGGAATATGGCAGCTGTGGAATGGGTACAAGGAGGGATGTGACAGTCACAGTGGGAGAAAGGCAATTGGAAGGTGGCATTATATATTAATAAAGAAACATGATGTTACCTGCTAATTACAAGAGTACTTTTTCATATTACTAAATTTTGTATAAGCTAGTCTATAATGTTTATTTTGCAGCTATACAGTTTAATTTTCTAACTTGATTTAAAGGAAACATCTATGTATTTTTGTAATGCTTTGTAGTGTTACCAAGTACATTTGCATCAACCCTTAGAATGCAATACGAATGAGAAACATTTACATTGTATTAATTGAAATGAGAATTCTGAATCTGTACTTTTTTAAACAGCGAGGAAGGAATACTGCATTCCTTAAAAAGTTACATTTAAGCAGAAGTAATGAGAGTAGTATTGTACAAATCAGCTGCTGCTTTATTATGAAGCAAAATCACGTTGGACACATTATCTGCAAAGGATATTCATTTTTAATGGAAGCTCTGAAAAATGAACAAATTTAGTGATATTTGACAAGGTGCAAGAATGCTGCTGGAGCTGTCAAAGACTTAATAGAAAAAAATGGTGCTGTAGCTGTAATAGTTTATTAACTACCAGCAATTTGTAGGTCAAATTGATCGCAATTGAATTCTTACTTTTCTTAGAGAAAAATCCTGCAGTCCCAATAGCTCATCCAACAAGCTATGCAGGAGTGAACTATTGCTGTGTTCATGTGGAACTCAGAAGATGGATAATGGAACAGCGAGATTTCAGATTGATCTGAACAGTAGTTAGTGGAGCATGGAGGAAAATTTACGACCCATTCGAGAAAGAGATGGCTAGTCCTCAGCATCAAGTATATCTCTGCCAACACTGAATTGGGTTTCATGTAATCATTTTGCTATTGCCTAGTTTCAGTTGTTGGTTACAGTAAAACAATTTTTACTTTCTCTGACTATTTGTGTCTTATATGATTTTTAAGTCACCAGAAGATTGTTTCATGTTATTTGTACCAATTAGTTAATGGTCAGATAGTGCAGTGCATCCAGCAGCAACCTCAGAATATACAGATAGACATGAAAGTTATTCTTCTGCAACAAAGGAGCACCAGCACATACATGCGATTCTGAAATTAAGGCAAACAGAACCCAAGTTCAGCTTGGACTCATACCTGACAACTTTGTCAGGCATCAAGCAGGTGGTAAACATTTTTGAGAATGTGTTGGGGCAGGGCTAATTTTGACTGACAGCTGATTAGACCTTATGTTACCTACATTAACAGTAAAGCCTTCGGGAACATTTGCACTATGGCAACGTTTTCACTAATTCGACATGCAATAGGAAAAATTGCACTTAAGCCAATATATGTTGAGTTGCTATTTTTTGTGATATTCTGAATTAACTACCTCAAATTGCATTGCCAGTGACAGACTTGTACCTGCAAGCATTGGCCCCAGTGTTGTACAGTGACAGATCCACACCCACCAATGTTAAATCCCAGTGTTTTATAGTGACACACTCACACCCACTAGTACTGTAGTCCAGACACAGTTATTCATGCCTTTCCTAAATCCTGACTTGACTATCCCATTGCTTTCTTGGCCAGCCTCACATCTTATATCCTCTGTAAGCTTCAACCAATCAAAAATTCTGTGCCCGAATCTGATTTTGCATCAAGTCCTGGATATGCATCAATAACAGCAACTTATATTTGTATGACACTTTTAATGTAATGAAACGTCTCGAGGCATATTATAAGACAAAGTATGACACCAAGCCACGTAAGAAGATATTATGTCAGATGACCAAAAGTTTGATCAAACAGATAGGCTTTAATGAGTGTCTTAAAGGAGGAAAGTGAGGTAAAAAGGCAGAGCTGTAGGGAGGGTATTCCAGAGCTTAGGGCCGAGACCACCAAGAGTGATTAAAATGGTGATACAGAGGCCAGAATTAGAGGTACAGAATCACACAGTGCAGAAGAGGCCCTTTGGCCCATGAAGTCTGCACCAACGTGTGAGAAACACCTGATCTACCTACCTAATCCCACTTACCAGCACTTGGCCCATAGCCTTGAATGTTAAGACGTGCCAAGTGCTCATCCAGGTACTTTTTAAAGGATGTGAGGCAACCCTCCTCCACCACCCTCCCAGGCAGTGCATTCCAGACTGTCACCACACTCTGGGTAAAAAGGTTTTTCCTCACATCCCCCCTAAACCTCCTGCCCCTCACCTTGAACTTATGTCCCCTCATAACTGACCCTTCAACTAAGGGGAACAACTACTCCCTAACCACCCTGTCCATGCCCCTCATAACCTTGTACACCTCAATCAGTTCACCCCTCAGTCTTCTCTGCTCTAACAAAAACAACCCAAGTCTCTCCAACCTCTTCATAACTTAAATGTTTCATACCAGGCAACATCTTGGTGAATATCCTCTGCACCCCCTCCAGTTCAATCACATCCTTCCTATAATGTGGTGACCAGAACTGCACACAGCACTCCAGCTGTGGCCTCACCAAGGTTCTATACAACTCCAACATGACCTCCCTACTTTTGTAATCTATGCCCCGATTGATAAAGGCAAGTGTCCCATATGTCTTTTTCACCACCCCACTAACATGCCCCTCTGCCTTCAGAGATCTATGGACACGCATGCCAAGGTCCTTTTGTTCCTCAGAACTTCCTAGTGTCATGCCGTTCATTGAATCCTTCCCTATCAAATTACGCCTTCCAAAGTGTAACACCTCACACTTTTCAGGGTTAAATTCCATCTGCCACTTATCTGCCCATTTGACCATCCCGTCTATATCTTCCTGTAGTCCAAGACACTCAACCTCACTATTGACCACCTGGCCAATCTTTGTGTCATCCACAAACTTACTAATCCTAACCCCCACATAGTCATCTATGTCGTTTATATAAATGACAAATAATAGGGCACAGAGCACAGATCACTGTGGTTCGCCACAGGACACTGGCTTCCAGTCACTAAAGCATCCTTCTGTCATCACCCTCAGTCCCCTACAAGTAAGCCAATTTTGAATCCACCTTATCAAATTACCCTGTATCCCATGTGCATTTGCCTTCTTTATAAGTCTCCCATGTGGGACCTTGCCAAAGGCTTTGCTGAAATCCAGATAAACTACATCAACTGCACTACCCTCATCTACACACCTGGTCACCTCCTCAAAAAATTCAATCAAATTTGTTAGGCATGGCCTCCCTCTGACAAAGCCATGCTGACTATCCCTTATCAAACCTTGCCTCTCCAGGTGGAGATAGATACTCTCCTTCAGAACTTTCTCCAATAGTTTCCCTACCACTAATGTGAGACTCACTGGCCTGTAGTTCCCTGGCTTATCTCTACAAAACTTCTTAATAGTGGGTCCACGTTAGCTGTTCTCCAATTCTCTGGCATCTCCCCTGTGGCCAGAGAGGAATTAAAAATTTGGGTCAGAGCCCCTGCGATCTCCTCCCTTGCCTCCCTCAGCAGTCTGGGAGACAAATCATCCGGACCTGGAGGTTTGTCCACTTTTAAGCCTGCCAACAGCTTCGATACCTTGTCACTCCCTAGATCAATTTGCTTAAGAACCTCGCAGTCCCTCTCCCCGAGTTCGATACCTTCATCCTCATTCTCTTGGGTGAAAACAGATGTGTAGTATTCATTCGACACTGTAGTGATGTCCTCTGGCTCCACCCATAGATTGCCCTCTTGGTCCCTTATGGGCCCTGCTCTTTCCCTGGTTATCCTCTTCCCGTTGATATACTTAGAGAATATCTTGGGATTTTCTCTACTTTTACCAGCCAGAGCTTTCTCATATCCCCTCTTTGCTCTCCTAATTGCTCTCTTAAGCTCCACACTGCACTTTATGTACTCCACTAATGCCTCCGCTGATTTGCTTCCCTTGTACCTGCTAAAACCCATCTCTTTTCCTTCTCATCGTAACCTGAATATCTCTGGTCGTCCATGGTCCTCTGGGCTTGTTACTCCTTCCTATCACCCTGGAGGGAACATGTTGAGCCTGTACCCTCCCCATTTCCTTTTTGAACGCCCCCCACAGCTCCTTTATAGATTTTCCCATAAGTAACTGTTCCCAGTCTACCTTGGCCAGATCCTGCCTTATTTTACTAAAATCCACTCTCTCCCAATCCAAAACATTTGTTTTGCAACTTGTCTATTTCTATTGTCCATAACAAGCTTAAACTGTACCATGTTGAGGTCGCTATCACTTAATTGCTCCCCCATCACCACCTCAGCCACCTGTCCGGCTACATTCCCTAGAACTAGGTCCAGCACTGTGCTGTCCCTTGTTGGATCCTCTACATATTGACCTAAAAATTCTCCTGTATACATTTCAAGAAATCCACTCCATCCAAGCCCTTAACACTATGACTATCCCAATTAATGTTGGGAAAATTGAAATCACCTAATAGAATTACCGTATTGTTATTGTTTTTACACACCTCCGCAAATTATGCACATATTTGCTCCTCAGTTTCCCATTGACTATCTGGGAGTCTATAGTAAACACCTAACAATGTGGCTGCCCCTTTTTTATTCTTAAGCTCTACCCACAAAGCTTCATTCGATGCCCCCTCCAAGATATCATCTTTCTTTACTGCAGTAACAGACTCCTTAACTAATAATGCAACACCTCCTCCTCTTTTACCCCCTCGCCTGAAGATTCTATATCCTGGAATGTTGAAGTGCCAATCCTGCCCCTCCCTCAACCATGTCTCAGTGATGGCTACTATATCACAATTCCACGTGTCAATCCTCACCCTTAACTTATCTGTTTTACCTGTAATACTCCAGGCATTAAAGTAGAGACCATCCAGCCTTGCCTTACACCTTTGAATGCTGGTATCTTGGAGGGTTGTGGGGCTGGCGAGGCCGTGGAACGATTTGAAAACAAGGATGGAAATTTTAAAACCAAGACAAAGTCAATGCAGATCAGCAATCACAGGAGTGATAGGGCAATGGGACCTGCTGCAAATTAAGACACATACAGCAGTGTTTTGGTTGACCTCAAGTTTGTGGAGAGTAGAATGTGTGAGTGGCCAGAACTGCATTCGAATAGTCAAGTCTCGAGGTAATGAGGGCACAACTGTGGTTTCAGCAGCGAATGAGTTGAGACAGGTCAAGCCGATGATGATATTGCGGTGGAAGTAGGTGATCTTAGTGATCCTGTGAATATAAGGCCAGAAGCTCATCTCAGGGTAAAAGGTGACACCTGGGCTGTGAACAAATTTGCTTAATCTCAGACTGTTGCTGCGGAGAGGCATGGAGTCAGTAGCGAGGGAATGGAGTTTGAAGTGGGAACTGAAAACCATGGTTTCATTCTTTCCAATATTTTAGTAGAAGAAATTTATACTTGTCCAGTACTGGATAAGCAGTCTGATAATTTAGCAGCAGTTAAGGAGTCAAGAGATGTGGTGTTGAGGTAAAGCTAGGTGTCGTCAGCATACATGTGAGAACTAATGCTCTGCTTTTGGATGATATCACCAAGGGGCAACATTTAAATGAGGATTAGGATGGAGTCAAAGATAGATCTTTGGGGGGACACCAGAGGTAATGGTGCAGGAGCAGGAAAAGCAGGCATTGCAAGTGATTCACTGGCTATGATTAAATAGATAAGAATGGAATCAGGAGACCAAATGAGGCCAGTCCCACCCAGCTGGATGACAATGGAGAGGTGTTGGAGGAGGATGGTGTGGTCAATTGATTCAAAGGCTGCAGCCAGGCCAAGAAGGATGAGGAGGGAAAGCTTATCTTTGTCACAATCACATAGGCTATCATTTGTGTTTTTGATAAGAGCTGTTGTATATGTCTTTAAGTGATAGCAGCATGCCATTGTCGCATAAGGATGTTCAGCAGAGCATTGGTTAATGTGGGACTGGAGAACAATAACACCCACTATATGATGTAGAAAATCACATGACAGTAGGCTGGGAAGTAGAGCCAGGAAGGAGTCATCTAGAAAGAGCCATCATGGAGGCAGCACCCATGCATAGCAGTCCTGGGATATGTACATAGTTATGTGTTAACAATAAATAGTTTATGTTTAAACATACAAGTTTCCTGATCTGTTAGGGAGACAGCAAATGAACCTTTACAACATGGTGGCAGCTAAGTGAACAAACCCAGAACCTCAAAATGGCTAGAAAAGGAGCCCTGAATCCCAAGGTATGAAAAATTGAAGAAACCAAAGTCTGACCTGAGAGAAGCGTGCCTTAATTGGAGACACGGTTGTAGACTGCCTAAGTAGAAAGCTCCAGTACAGATGTGGAGGCTGAAGGACTCCACCAGAACAGGTGGAGGTCCATTGCCAGACTCGATCAAGAAGGCCAGAGTCAAGGAAACTGGCCTGATGTAAAAAGGAAGGCTGAGCAAATTTGATAAAAGATACAAAGGGGAAAAAATGTGAAAGAGGAATCCACTGTGAAGAGGAATCCACTGTGCAGATGAGGAGTATACCTGAGTGAAGGCAGAGCCCAAGAGACATAAGCAAATCACAAGACGGGTGAGCAAAATAGAATTAAAAAAGCTGAACTTACCTTTTAAAATAGGCAACAGTCTCAGATCAGCACATCAAGAGCACAGCCGAGGGACAGCTGCAGTGAAGTGCGTACAGCCAGCACCATAACATGAGGTGGCTGAACTGGATTGAAGTTAAAAAAAAGTTTAAAAAACAGCAGGCAGAAAACAAAAGAGGGAATAGCCCCAAAACTGGTTTACATAGCTCAGAGGAGAGAATTGTTGCAGTTTTAAAATTTAAAAAAGAGACCTGCAATTGAAGTAGGAACCCGCTGAATCTGACAAAGTGCAGGAAGATGAGAGGAAAAAAAAAAGGTAGCCGCAGAGCCAAATTGGAGAGAGGAAAAAACAGTTCCTGCACAGGATTTCTTAAAAGGGCAACAACATTTAAAGCAGTAACTACAACAAAAAAATTAAAAACGGCTATAGATAAGAAACTAAAGCCACCAGACCCATTTTGGCTAAGGCAAGGGCTAAAGCAGACCCAAGATTGGGGGTCTTCGAGAAGAAAGTATTTACACTACAGGAGTACATCAGGATTAAGTAAGGAATGAGAAGTACAAGTTAATAAGTTTCTCTACTTGTTTGGTATATGTGCGAATAATGTGACTATAACGTAAAGAATAGGTGAATCCTCAACTACATTAGGTGAGATTTTAAAGGCTTGGGCAAATATTTTAAACTCCAAGTTGTAGAAAGAGCAGACCTCAAAATAAGGTTTAGAACACTCCCAATAAAGAATTGAAGGAGCAAGGAGACCCCAGGTCGAAGGAGACACAAAACTGCAAAGCGAGAGTGGCAGGAGACCCCAGGTGAGAGAGACAATACTCAAGCAAGCACAAGATGGTTGCAGACCATGTCAGTGCAATTACCCGCATGAGTCAAAGACCTTAGTGCAGAAGAAGGAAAAGGCTGAGAACTAGCCAGAATGTTTAATAATAGAGTATTTTTGAAAATGCTGGCACTGTACCCAAACAACAGATGGTAGTGTGAAGCAGGCAGATGAATATGAAATGGAAAAAATGATCTGAGGTCACCCAAAAGAAACAAAACCTGCAGAAAGAAAGTGAAACTATTCCACAGGAAAATGTTCATATCAAAGTTGATATGCAAGATTTAAAGTGCAAGATTCAAGCTGAGTATATACCTTTGAAAACACACAATAAACTTAACTCTGCAATGAACCAAGCTGTTTGAGATCTGAAAAAAACAAATTTCAGAGATGACACAAAGGTGCCATGAGGAAATAACAATCCTTAATTCCACCATCGGCAAATCAAAGAGGGAATTTGGAAAACTCCATCAGCTGTACAGCCAGACACAGCAGGAGGCAGAAGAAGCACTCAGAGAAGTTGTGACCCTGAAAGACTCTTTGAAGAATCAATATGTATCCATGGAAAACATGAACTAAAATAGATGTTGAATGCTAGTTCAGCAAAAGAAGTGTTGGAACCATCAATAGCAACAAAGCAATGCACTGAAGTGCAGTATGAGTTAGCAGGAGGTCAACAAGAAATTAAACAGCTGAAAGAATAGTTGATTGCCCTGTAAAGGGAGTATGTAACCCTTCAACAGCAGGAAGAGATGGAGACTGTCTTAAACAGTAGAAGGAAAGAACAGCAGAATGAAAGAACAGCAGAAGAAGCTTAAGGAAACTGATTTCCAAGAAAAATGAAGAGGAAGCAATTGAGCTTCACAAAAAAAGGAAAGCCTATTGAAGGATCTTCACACCTTACAAGGATCCCTTAGGTCAAAGTTTGTTTCTCTGGAAAACTAGGAAGAGAAGCAACATCACCCTGAACGAGCTGAAGAACCAGTTGGCAGAGAAGACTCAGCAATGTTCAATGTTCTGGGAGGAAGCCAAGTGATATAAGAAAGAGACTGAAGAGCTGAAGAACCAGCTGAATGGGAAAGAGGAGGCACTGTAAGGAAAGCCATATAACCTTCCAAGCTGCAAGCAGATAATGAAGCCATGAGTAGCACAATTACAGAGCTGAAGCAAGTTGGCACTTCATCAGAGACAGACCTGGCCAACAGTGAAACCAAAATGAAGGAGAAGGACAAAGTTCTGTTGCAGACAGAGAAAGAAAATACAGAAATAAGAAGGGTAAATCTAAATCCGACACTGAAGCTCAAGGACTAGAAGAAGGATTACTGGATGCCTCAAACATACTCAACCATTGGGTTATTGAAAAATGACATTGCTGAAATGAAAATCAAGAGCCTAGAATGTCAAGAAAAAGTTGAACAGTTGCAAGGAAAAATAGAAATTATCACAAAGCAGCATGAAGAGTCTCAGAAACAATCAGCTGAATTAAAATCAAAGCATCTGAACTTGAAAGATAGCACAGAGGAAGTAGACTCTGCTAAGGAAAGACTGATCAGTTAGAGAACCAAAAGGTGAGTTTGCAAATGGAAAACAAGAACAGAGGAGAGCACTGAGTTATCACTCATAGGGAGTTGAATGCTTGAAACAGGACCTAAAACACCTAAATGATAAACTTGTGGAAGCAAATTCAACAAAAATAGGTCTTCAATTAAAACTCGAACTTCAAGCATCAGGAGTTTTTATTAAGTATTGTGAAAAATGCCTGGAATTGGAGAAGGAATTGCTGAAAATTCAGAATAGTTGATTGAATGTGGAATTAACTTCTAAGACTGATGAAGTTCTTGAACTTTGATCCAATCTGTAGAACATGAAAAATTAGGTGTGCAGTATAGAAGAGCAAATGCAGACTTTAAAAGCAGGAAAGGAAAATTCTAAGAAACAGGTTGACAATCTAGCGAGTGAATTGGAAGAATCTAAGGAGCAGTAAATTACCATGGAAGAAAGACACAGAAAGGGACTGAATGCCTCGTTGAAGCTGTTAATTATTTATAAGGATTTCAAAGTAACCCTGAAACAAAGACAACTGATCTCAGCAGAGTAGTTGCTGAGCTTACTAAAAAGATTTAAAAGCTTGCAAAAGGATTGGAAAATGAAAGAGAAAACACATATTTGGCTGAAATTGTGCAATGAGTGGAAATAAAAAGGCTCAATCTTTGGAAACATCATGTCCAGTTAGAACATGGTAGACCCTATGGATAAAGAAAATCCGAGTTCACTCTAGGAATAAACAGAGTGCATATTCCCTTCGGAAGGAATGGGACAAACCCACAATGCCCGCCAAAAGCAGACGGGGTTTCGGTAAAGAAGAACGCAACTCGAAGGAGCACAAAAAGCAAATCAAATGGAAACAACCAAATTTCGGAAATGAAGAGTACTACAATTTCAACGCTAAACTGACAACGTTAACCTAAAGCAACTGAGCCTGCCACTCCTCCAAATGTGACAGACCAAGATGTGAAAGAATTGTCAAGCCTTCAGACCATCTGAATTTATGAAGCCACTACTTGCGGGGTATAGGAGTGGTGGGAAGAAGGGGTAGCAACTGAAGTAAAGATTGCATTGTAAATACCTATACTAGTTGCAAGGGGTGGGATGGTGGGGGGAAGTTGTATTTTTAAAGAAAGGGGGTTGTTGCTTCTGCTTTTAAGTGATAGCAGCATGCCATTGTAGTATAAGGATGTTCGACAGAGCAAGGGTAAATGTGGGACTGGAGTACAGCACTGCTCACAGTATAATGTAGAGAGTCACATGATAGTATACTGGGGAGTATAGTCTAGAAGGAGCCATCAAGGAGGCAGCACCCATGCGTGGCAGTACCTGGGATGTGCACATGGTTATGGGTTAACAATAAATGGTTTATGTTTATGGGTGACTTTAATATAGATTGGGCAAACCAAATTAGCAATAGTATTGTGGTGGATGAATTCCTGGAGTGCATACAAGCTGGTTTTTTTAGACCAGTTTGTCAAGGAACTGACTAAGAAACAGGCTACCTAGATTTGGTGTTGTGCAATGAGAAGGGGTTAATTAAAAACCTTGTTGTGTGGCAGAGTGACCATAACGTGATAAAATTCTTCATTATGATGGAAAGTGAAGTGAAGTAGTCGATCTGAAACTAGATCCTAAATCTATACAAAGAAAATTGCAAAGATATGAGCCATGAGTTGGCTAAAATAGATTGGGGAACTTCATTAAAAGGCATGTTGGTGGATAGGCAATGGCTAATAGTTAAGGAATGAATGTATGCACTGCAACAGTTATACATTCCTTTCTGGCACAAAAAACATAACAGGGAAAGTGGCCCAACCATGGCTAACAAAATAAATTAGGAATGTTATTAGACCCAAAGAGGAGTCATATAAAGTTGCTAGATAAAGTAAGAAGCCTGAGGATTGGGAGCACTTTAGAATTCAGCAAAGGAGGACCAAGGGATTGATTAAGAGGGGAACATAGAGTATGAGAGTAATCTCTTGAAAGGAACATAAAAATGGACTGTTAAGATTCTGTAAGTATGTAAAAAGAAAATGATTAGTGAAGACAAATATGGGTCCCTAACAGATTGAAACAAGAGAATTTATAATAGAGAACAAGGAAATGGTAGAGCAATTAAGCAACTATTTTAGTTCTGTCTTCATGGAGGAAGAGACAAAAAAATCCCAGAAATGCTAAGGAACCAATGGTCTAGTGAGAAGGAGGTATTGAAGGATATTAGTATTACTAAAACAATAGTGCTGGACAAATTAATGGGATTGAAAGCTGATAAATCCCCAGGGCCTGATAACCTACATTCCAGGGTACCAAAGGAGGTGGAGATGGAAGTAATGAATGTGTTGGTTGTCATCTTCCAAAATTGGGGGCTATTGCTGAAATTGAGGGAACTGTCTCACAAGCTAGTCAAGCAACCACCTGACATATTCATACTCTTGGAATTATACCTTACAGAAAATGTCCCAGATACTAACATCACCATCCCTGGGTGTGTCCTGTCCCACCAATAGCACAGACCCAGCAGAGGTGGTGCTACAGTGGTATACAGTCGGGAGAGAACCTGGGAGTTCTCAACATTGACTCTGAGCCTCGTGAAGTCTCATGGCATCAGGTCAATCATGGGCAAGGAAACCTCCTGCTGATTACCATTTACTGCTCCCCTCAGCTGATGTACCAGTAATCCTCCATGTTGAACACCTCTTGGAGCAAGGGCTGAGGGTGTCTTGGTAATGGACATTGAAGATCTGGATGAGATCTTCAATGTCCATCACCAAGAGTGGCTCAATAGCACCACTTCTGATCGAGCTGGCTGAGTCCCAAAGCATCTAGCTGCTAGACTGGGTCTACGGCAGGTGGTGAGAGAACTAACAAGAGGGAAAAATGTACTTGACCCTATCCTCACCAATCTGCCTGCCACAGATGCATCTGCCCATGACAGTATTGGTAGGAGTGACCCCTGAACAGTCCTTGTGGAGACAAAGTCCTGTCTTCACATTGAAGATCTCTCCATCATGTTGTGTGGCACTGTCACCATGTAAAATGGGATAGATTTCGAACAGATCTAGCAACTCAAGATGGGGAAACCATGAGACATTGTGGGCCATCAGCAGCAGCAGAATTGCACTCAACTACAAACTGTAACCTCATGGCCTAGCATATTCTCCCGCTCTACCATTAACATCAAGCCAGGGGATCAATCCTGGTTCAATGAAGAGTGCAGGAGGGCATACCAGGAGCGGCACCAAGCATATCTAAAAATGAGGTGTCAACCTGGTGAAGCTATAACACAGGACTACTTGCTTGCCAAACAACATAAAGAGCAAGCAATTCCACAACCAATGGATCAGATCTAAGTTCTGCAATCCTGCCACATCCAATCATGAATGGTGTTGGACAGTTAAACAACTCACTGGAGGAGGAGGCCTCACAAATATCCCGTCCTCAATGATGGGGGACCCCAGCTCATCAGTGCAAAAGATAAGGCTTTCGCAACAGTCTTCACCTGGTAGGTGGAGGCAGGCTGCTCACCTCTCCTGCTACATGTCATTAAGGAGGGTGGTGGCTGGGCCATTGTGAAGTAATGCATCGAGGACTTACCTGAGATTGCAAGCTCTGCATTTGTGCAAGGGCAGTCGTTTTCACTGGGGCATATACTGCAGATGAGGATGCCGAAATGTTCTTGGAACCTTCATCCTCCTTATGGCTTTCAGGCAGGACAGATGTTGCTGGCTGCTGGGGTGCAGCAGTTGTCCCTTCCTGCCAACGTTGTGCTAACAGCGCGAACATCCTGTTATAGATACACAGCTCCTCATATACTCCTTAGAGATCAGCGCTCACTCATACCATGGATGGCCTGCTCTGGGCTATTGAATGAGACTTGAAGCTTTTGCAGGATGTCACACTGCTCATGCATGCACTCAATGTGATGCTGCCTGTTCTCTCCATGAGATTGACCATTCTTACATGTTGGGAGTTCACATAGTTGAGCCCCTGAGACAAGGTAGAGCTCATCACCAGAATGGCCTCCTCCACTCGATGTCTGCGAGCTCACATTTGCCCAGAGTATTCTGCCAGATGACCACACATCTGCAGTTGATGCTCCAAGTACTGTGCCCCATAAGCTGACTCCTGAGACCCTACCTCAATGCCCACTGGAGTATCATTATTGTGACTGTCCTCCCTCCTCTGAGCCTTGCACAGATGTCTCTGACTCTGACACCTCCTCCTGCACTCTGGTACAATGCCCTTCACCACATGCCACCTACTCTAAACGCATGTTATATCCCTCAGAAATGCTAGAATTTGTCGGCAGAATGTTGGCTGGTCAGATATGGCGGTGCATCCTCTTACACCTCTTCTTCCTCCTGATGCCCAAGGGATGAACTGGCTCTGGGGGGTTGGGGTGAGTGAATGCTGCTGGGACCTGTGTGTAACACAAAAGGAGGTAATTAGAGAAATTTTGACATTTTGAGAGCATGCACAGATCCAGGCCTTTGCCTTCAACATTCTTTGCAGAACCCTCATCATGCAATCTATCCTTCACACTCGCCGTCATATCAAGGTCTCTTTCTGCTTAGTGCATGAACGGCATCACCTCCGCCATTGACACCATGTTCCAGAGTCCTCTAACACCACCTTCCTCACCTGCTACGGGCGATTCTCCTTCACCAATAATGAGCCCAGCTGGCGCCATCATTATTTACATCACCATCTTCTTGATAGTGTGAATTGCCCATAGCCTTGCGGACCCACCCCCTGTCCAGACCAACTCTCTGATGTTGTGACCCCTCTTGTTTTGCAAATAAAACATACAGCGTGATATAAGCCCATTCTATTGGCCTCCAGGAATAAAGCTTTTCAATCTGCCAGTGGATCACATTGTCCATATCAATTTCAACCTATAACTGCTTGGACCTACAGGAGAGCCTTAGACATACACACTCCTCTCTTCTTTAATGTAAATGTACCAATCATATATAAGGATTTGTGAAACAATAATGTGGGTTCTTTATTTGAAGAAAAGGCTGTATACAGATAACGTTCACTGGAAGGTTGTGAGGCACATGTCTCGCCTCAACCACTGCTGCTTGTAGACTGCCTACCAGTCATGGGGCTAATGCATCACATCCTGTCGATGTGATATTGATTGACACGCCCCCTTAAAGGTTCATGTCATCATATCATACCATAATCATTCATGCTATAGGAGAGGTTAACATAGAAACATAGAACACAGGAGCAGGAGTAGGCCATTTAGCCCTTTGAGCCTGCTCCGCCATTCAATATTATCATGGCTGATCATCCAACTCAATAGTCTGCTCCCGCTTTCTCCCCATATCCTTTGATCCCTTACGCCCCAAGAGCTATATCTAACTCCTCTTGAAAACATACAATGTTTTAGCCTCAACTACTATCTGGGTAGCAAATTCCACAGGCTTTCTAGCAAGTGCCCATCTACTCACTCCTAATTTTCTCTCCAGCAAGACCCCCCTTAGCAAGTATCCTGAGAGAGATGCTGTCCCCTGGCAAGTGCAAAGACCCTTGGCAAGTGTCTTATTTCTATACCCTTTCTGTAGGTAGCTTTTGCAACGTTCAGCCCAAGTTGTGCACCTGTGTCAACACAACCAATAACTTCTACCCAAATATTTGCAATTCTTGACCAATGGGAAGAGTGCTTCTGGCTTCCTACAGCAACCTAACCTTAGCTAGTGCATTATATTTACAATTATTGACCAATGGGAAGTGTGCTTCTGGTTCTTTACAACAAACTAACCTTAACTTGTACCCTTTACTTACAATTCTATTCCATGGGCCAATCTCCTAGCCAATTCCAGTTTTGGCTTCTGTTTACTACTAATGCTAGACTCATTGGAGCACAAATGTGCAAATGTGCCCCAGTTATAAAACCACATGTTCTTTCTTAAAGCTACAATACAGTATTTCAGCACTTAAAGAGATGCCAACTTAAACATTTCCTAACAATGTCCCAATAATACATACTAATTAAGGCCTTTTATCACTAAGCTTATGCACAGAACAATTTGTTAACTTAAACTTTATTAATTACACAAATGTGCCAATGAGGTGAAGTTTAAACATAGTTTCTAACCATCAGCCCATGAGGCATTAAGTTAATCTCAGTAAATGCAGAGTGCCAGGACTAGCTGATGCTGCTGAGATGCTGCCATCCCCATGGCTCAGTCTTTTAAAGCTTTGTAAATTGTAAGTTACTACAGTGTGCTCCTTTAATACACAAGGTCAATAGGCAGCATTAACATCTATATTTTCCTATGGAAGGCCCATGATGGGCTATCTCTTCCAGTCTCAATAACCAGATGGACAACTATTACAGTTAGAACTCACCTAACTTGTGATTCACATCTCCTCCTATGTTCAACAACACACCATTAGCTTCCTGCCTCAAAGCAGAAAGTGCCTATATGGAGTCCCTTTATACTGCACCTGAATTGCATTCCGCATACACAGCCCGCCTCCGCATCTAATCTGATTCTTGGGTTGTCGGGCCCAACTTTATCCTGCAACCCATCCCAATCTCCCACCAGATTGAAGATCGTGCCATTCAGGGGCCTTTCTACTGAGGCAGGTGTGGCAAGTCGGGAAATTTCCTGACTCGAGCTACCAGTCTCAGTTGTGAAAATCTGGACCATAGTCTATATTTTGGAACCTTTTGAAAGGTAAATTTAAAAGGTCTTACACATGCTCCCTAAGCCTCCTTCCCTTTACATGGCCACATTGTCCTTCCATTCTCCCTCCATGTCTTTCATGCCCCCTCCATGCCCACTCACCTAATGTACACTATGTAGAGAACCAATGAGCCATATGATAACAGTGACAAGTCTTGAAATGCTGAGCAATAAAAAAAGCACCCATTCCGAAACCTGCTTAAAAAAAACTGCTATTCTTACAACCCTATAATTGTATCAGATAGAGCCATTCACAGTATCACTTCACACTTCTTAATCTTGTCCAAACAACATTTTGGCCTTTGACAAAACAGAACAAAGAAAGAGTAAACTTATTATAACCACATAAAGATATCAATCGTTCAAAGCAAATGCCTTACGTCCACCTGTCCAAACAGAACCCCTGCTGAGTTAATCCATTAACGAGTCTTGGAACTCAAACAGGTATTCATAATTAGCCAATTTAAAGAGACAGATGTCTGGCAATCTGTCTCTGTTGGTATGTTTCCCGGAGTGAAAATTGTGTTTGACTGGGCCCTACGAAGCGAGGCAGCTCTTCTGAGTCAGGAAATTTCCTGACTTCAGCTACCTACCTTGGTAGTGAAAATCACACCCAAGGACTTTGGACAGGAAAGGGAGGTTGGAGATTGGATACTAGTTTGTAAAGACACTGGGGCCCAGGCTTAGTTTTTTGAGGAAAGGGGTGATTTAAATGATGGCAGATTTAACGTAGAGATACAAAAAAGGACACACTTGAAGTGTGAGAACTGTTAATAATATTGGCTAACATGGAGACTAGCAGGGCAAGTTGGGTAACCAACCATTTAGTGGGAATAGGATCAAAGTAACTGGCGGGGGGGGGGGAGGGTGTTTTTCATGGACAAGTTAAACTCAAAGAGGGCATGAAGGGGGATAAGAGAGAAACTAGAGAAAGATGCATGTTCAGGGCTAAGGTGAGGGGAACATCATAGGAAGGTATTTGGCTAGTGGAAGGGAAAGATCAGCAGAAGTAGCTAACCTGATTGTCTCAATCTTAGTGATAAAGAAGCCCATGATCTCCTTGCACTCATTGTTGGAGTTGAGGGTAGAGGGGATAGGGAAAGGGGTTTTAGAAGACAGTTTGCAGTAGAGAAAAAAATCTGGTGGTTATCTTTGCATTCCAGGGTGATGCTGGAACAGTGAGCAGCTTTAGCAGTTGAGAGCAGGACCCGTTGGGGTTTTAGCTGTTCCAGCCAGATCTGCTGATGGATGGCTAAACCAGTTGTCTGCCATATCCTTTCAAGTCTGCGTCCTTTGGAGCAAAAGTGAGGGCTCTACCAGGGGGATTAGGCAGAGTGAGATAGAGTTATGCGGACTAGGGCATCAAAGGTGGTTTTGAGGGTACAATTGAGCAAATCAGTAACTGCAGAAATATTGTGGTGAATGGAGGGTCAAAGTCTAGATTGTTGGAATTTTGTTATAAGTGAACTGGGGGATAGTTACACCCTTGCATTTGCTGACCAATATTGGGTCCTGGTCCAACAACATCATAAATTTAAAATTCTCATTGTTGTATGCAAATCCCTCCATAACCATATGTTTGCCTATCTCTGTAACCTCATCCAGCCTCATAACCCTCTGGGATCTCTGTGTTCCTCCTATTCTGGCCTCCTTTGTATCTATGATTTCCAATGTCCCTTGGTTGGTTGCTGTGACGTCCAGACCCTGAGTTCTGGAATTCCCTTCCTAAACCTTGCTGCATTTCTCCTTTAAGATGCTCCTTAAAACCTACCTCTTTGACCAAGCATTTGGTCATCTATCCTAATATCTCTTAAAATGGTTCGGAGTCAAGATACTATATAAATTGTTGTTGTGGAACAATTGTCAGAGAGAAAGATGTGGAATGGTCCCAACAACCAAACGTGTGAGATACCTCTTAAACAGTTTGATCAATGATATCAAGGGAAGGTGAGGAAAACGAGAATTTCTGCTTTGCTAAATATAAATTTGAACCAGTTTCCTGGTTCATTTTGTTGGCAAGTGAAAAGGTATTGTGCGGCCGGATGAATGACATATTAACAAGCTATGTTATATTATTTATTATGCCAGGTGTTATTTTGTGTGCTTTTACTAAAGGAACTGATCAATCAGATTTATATCTGGTTCCAGAGTGGTTATGTCCCAGATTTGAAGAAAACATTGGAAAGCAATGTAAAATGCAAGCTGATCTTACCCATAACATCTAAAGGAAACTGTATAAAGTTGAAGAGTAAGATGGCTCACCAAGCATTTGCCATGATGCCAGAGAAGCTAGTAGAATAGCTCAAAGGGTGGCATGAAAGTGGATTAACAGGCTTGTGCTTTGTGAGGGACACAGTCATTTGCCCACCTGAATTGGTGAATTGATGGAATTACCGAATCTGATCTATTTGGGTCCCTGACACCACCACCACCATAATTCATCACTCTCTGCATATTAACACTTTTGTTACAATCCTGGACGACTGTCCGTAAATGTGTGGGAGGAGATTCTCTTCTCACCCTCACAACCAATCAATGGTAAGTGTAGAGTTACCTGAAAATCAAACATTAACTTCGAAGACAAAAACCTACCCAAACACGCAAGGACATCAGGGAAATTTAAGTCATTGATGGTGACATACTGACACAAATGGATTCCTTAAGATCAATTTTATAAGGTTCTGCAGACAACAAAAAAGTAGTCGGGAGCCAGTAAGTTGAAAAATTAGCCTTCAATCGCTTAAGATGAGGTAAATGGGAAGCTTTATTTATGACTTGGACATCCACCTGCACAATACCAGAACCAGTCTTCCTGCTAGGTACCAGACCTTTCATAAGCACAACCTTAAACCTTGGCCTCTGCCAGCTAGACCTCTACTTCCAAGCAGCTAGGCCTTTGGATGCAAAGTTTCAACCTCTGGCCAGCCAGACCTTTGACCCTCAATCGAATTCTCTGCTTGTCAGACTCTACCCTACAGCTCTTCAAGGCCAAGACCTATAACATTGACCTGGATTCCTATTCACAACTTCCAGCCAGGCTCCTGTCTCTGAAGTCCAGGTGCTGAACCTTGGAGGAACTGTACAACCAAGCTAGCTATAACCCAAGGCCTTAAATGTATTAAATCCAGGATGAGATTTCAGGCTACTTTTTAGCTATAAATATGGCTTACCAATCAGTCAAGCCCTTGATTTTCCTTCTTTAACACAAAGCCCAAAACGCTCATCAACCTTTGCCTAATGCTGGACGCTTTTCATACTCCCTTAAGTTCTTAACTCTATTCAATGACATAGCTGTCTTTATCAGATTCCACCCTTGGCACCTTCTTCCTTTCAGTACCTCATCTATTAACCTTCTCTGTGCTATGTGAAGCTGAATTAGGAAAAGCCCATTCCCAATAGGAACTGGACTTATGCTGTAGGCCCATTTCCACTAGGAACTGGACTTTTCCAAACTAAATTCACATAGAACAGCCAACAGACAGAGAAGGCTTTCATCCCAAGCCTGCTTTAGATGTGAATCTAGAGAAGCAATCTGCTGGACCATCCCGATCTTGCTGTGTGACCTAGCTATGATGAATCTTTCTCTGATTGTTTCCTCATTTCCCTCAGCTTTCACATTGCCTGCTTCAAACCCCTGTATAATCATGCTGCACCCTGGGGAATACATATATGCCAACCTAGAAAAAAAGTAAAAGATGACCAAAAACTTCACATAAATTAGTACAGCCTCAGAAAAGCTGAAAGCTGAAAAACAGTGTTGAACAGTCTTATGATACATGAAAGAGAGAGAAAGTCCAGTGGCCATGTCATAACATAAGTTTCAGCTACAGTCAAAAGCTGATCAAATTTATTGTGGGGGAAAATTCTCTAGAACAGAAAAGTGCAGCGTGCAGCATTGATGAACAGAAACAGCTGAAAGAGAATTATTATCTTGAGGCGCACCTCCTCCCAGAAGGTTTTGGTTTTTCATGTTTCATATTGTGCATCTTCCCGCATTTTGGAGTTTATAATAACTGCCTTTCCAACCAGAGCTAGTTTTTTCCTGGAATAAATAGAGGTATTTTAAGTATGAAAATAAATGTATTTGTATGGGTTTCAATATATTTTTCCAGATAAAGTTGAAGTGACTGGTTTAATAGCCCTTGCCTTTGACATTGATGTCTTTTCTACTCTTTCCAAAATGTTACCACCCATAGTTCTCTATATTCTGGATTGAACAAGGTACCTGACTGACCTGGTTGAGCCAGATTTGGCGATAAGCAACCAGCTAAAACAACTTTGAGTTTCCCTTTTCTCATCTAATTCCTTCTTTTGCTCACGCCATTTTCGCCTCAAAATGATGGGGCATGGGGAGTGTTTGGAGGGTAAGGGGGTGTGAATGATGAGAGCTGGAGGGTCTTTGTGTTTTTATTTTCACCGGGACAAAGCCCCACGGCACTGAGGTGGGCCATTTAAACAGCCCTCTGCATCCGGCAACCCCTCTGTCTGCCTCCAAACTTCTTCCCAGGTCAGCTGGCATGACTCCAGCCCCCACCCAACCTTGGCAATGAAGATCCCCATTTGCAGGCAATTGCTCACAAGGCATGCAGGCTGAGCCTGGAATTTTCCCGACTCCTGTTACCTGTCTCAAGGATGAAAATCCAAGCCACTATTGTTTGGAATGTGGATTTGACAACAGGACTTTCCATTTCCCCTTTCCATTGATTTCCACCTTTGCGCCTAAAAGTATGCAAATTTCAGAAGGAAAATTTAGTGCTTTGACTCCCTCACAAAATTCAATCAAAATTGTGAAATAAGCCATTTAATACCTGCTGCTTCCTGCCCCTAAATAGCCTATGCTCTTCCAGTGTTTACAATGTTAATCTTACATAACTGACTGTAGAATGCAGCAGGATAATGACCACGATTGAATTAACATTGGAAAAATAATGTGGCAGAATCGTCCCAGATTTGCAGTAAATGCGGTAGTGCACAATGGCGGCTTCTCACGCTGTATCATCCTAAACCCACTGCATTCCCAGGAAACATGCCATTTCCATGACGGGCGGGCTCTCACTCACCCGCCATGCCACCACCTCGCCGCTTCATCACGCCAGGCACCACATTTAAAATGTAGCTCCACACACACCTCCCAGTGTTTTGAGCCCAGGACTGCCGCAAGGAAGACAGGATGGCCCCGAAAGGCAAAAAGACTGCAACCCCCCCAGCTTCTGTGACATGTTCCTCCAGTGCCTTTTGAACGCCATCGAGGCATCCTAACCCCTCTCTGGTTGCAGGATGTGCAGCTGTAACACCAATCCAGCATGGGAGGTGATGGCAGTGGTGATCAGCACCACTGCCCTGCAAAAGAGGACAGCCACCCAGTGTTGCTACAGGATAAATGGTCTCCTCCGTTCCACCAGGGTAACTCACTCTTCTCATCACTCTCAACTTACACACTCCCAAACCCATCAAACACAGATAGGGAATCTCATGCCTCAAGGGACAACGCCACTAACTCTCACGTGCACCCTCATATTTCCATCAGGCTCATATCCTCTCGAGCTCATGTCCTCATCCTGTGCATAGGTCTGCTCATCACCCGTGCTTCCATGCAGTGCCATGTGTCCTGCTCACACTCTCTCCACCTGTCCCCATGCAGGAGAAGCTGGCTGACAACAGCAGGGAGAGGACCCAGACCAGGGGCGGAGTGGTCCACATTAAGCCCCTCACTCACTTTGAGGAGTATGCCATTATGCTAACTGATGAGAACAAGGACCATGTCTGTCGTGACGGTGAGGTTGGTGGTGAGCAGCCTCATGAGGGTCCTGCACCACACCATCCCTCTCAATGCATTTGTGAGTGCTTTCTCTCTCTCTCTCCTGTTTTTGACTCTGCTGCCATGAACTAATTATCTATACTTTGGTTCACAGGGAGCTCTACCAAGCAACCAGCATCCTCAGTCAGCCACTCCTTCAGCTCCATCTATGTCATCACCTTCAGCCAAGAGGACACCTCCTCCATTAAAGAGCTGGCTATAAGCAGCCTGGAAGACCCATTACAGCGCTTACCCACGACCTCCACCAGCACAGAAACACACCTCAGCGGGACCTAGATCTAGAGCAGATTTGGGTTCACAATCTGGAGGTCACCACATGGGCAAATGTCCACAGCAAGAGGAGGCAAGTTCGGCCGAGCTCACCGGCACTCAGCAGACTACTGGGGAAGAGGCACTTGTGAGGTCCAAGTCAGATTTCAAGCCTCTGGATTTGGCCTTCCAACTCATCCTGTAGACTCAGCAGAAGGCATGGGAATATCATGCAGAGCTGTTGGAAGCCCTCAACACACTCTGTCAGAGGGGTGCATCCGCCTGCTCTCTGATGAAGTGATGACACGTGCACGTATGGAGGTCTTAATGGGGAGGATGGCGGATCCTGGTCCAGCAGAATGCCGAGGTGTGTGCAGACCTGCACTCCATCGTGGAAGCCATTGGTAAATTCCTGCAGTGGTAACGTGAGAGGGAAACGGTCCCCCCAGGCCCTCCTTCCCCTCAAGGAGTTGGGCTGGGGCATCCACTGAGAAATCTCAGAGGCTGTCCTCTCCCTCTGAGTCTCCTTTTGCCTGTGAGCCCCTGAAGCTCATCCTTGGTGACTGCAGAGGGAGAAGCTGACCAATGAGTGATTCTGGAGGGAGAAGTGTTTGTGTGGCAGGGCCTTTTGGAGCCTTGTGCAAGCACTCTCCCAAGCACGCAGATCCTTCGCATATCATACGCACCTCATGTACTGAGCATTTTGAATGCTGCCTGCTGGGGTTCGCATTCAGTTGTCCATCTGGGCAGAGCTGCATCTCCTGTCCACCCACTGATCAATGGCAGCACCTGATCTCGCTCACCACAATTGTCGTTTCACTTTCGATTTAGACAGCATGTTCTTGATTTGGATTTTTGTGCGCTCCCCCACCTTTTCACCTCCACCAGTCGCACATTTCCTTTCCCCCATCACTGTTGACCCCCTTGATATCACCTTCCACCTCCCCCCTGCGACCTACCAGCCATACCCTTTTCTTTCAGGGATGTCCAGGTGAAAGTGCACATTCCCTTCCTTCCCGAAAATCCCACCCCCATCTACGATCACCTCCCTGACCTCCTCCTTCCTACCCCCAGGGTCCTTGTCTGCCTCTGAGCCCCCAACAACTACCTTCACCCTCCCACTCTACTGCCTCACTCTGCCCTCAGTCATTCTCACCATTCCCTCATACCACACCCATCCTCAGTTCGCTCCCCAGGAGCCAGTCATGGACTCATCAGAGCCGTCTCTTACATGTTCACCTGGACATCCCCCCATTGGACCCC